>NW_028147789.1:0-523323 GCF_008360975.1 Lichenostomus cassidix
TTGCACAGCTCCTGGCGGGATCCTGCCCACCGACCGGCTGCCCGGGGCCCCACGGCTTGCCAGGGCGACGGCTCGCTTCTGGGATGCCCCTGCCCTGCCCTGCCCCGCCCTGCCCGGCAGGTGCGCTTTGCGCTCTCCGGTGGCACGCAGGTGACACGCCCCGAGGCTGAGCCAGCCCCTTCCCCCGCCCCCGCCCCCGCCCCCGCCCCGCCCCCGGCCCGTGCCCGGGCTTCTCGCGTCACGGGCGGGCACGGGGCCAACGTGGCAGGAGCCCCCGCGTCTCACTCGCCCGCAGCAGGGCGAGCCCCGCTCCTCGTCCTGCCGGGGCACCTGCCTAGCTGCCGGCGCCCGGCTGCGTCCCGATTCCGCTTCCCCGCCCGCCCCTCCTTCCCCCCCGGCCGCGGGCAAGCCTCGGGGCACTTTGCCGCTCCTCCCTGCCCCGCCGTGCCGTGCCCCGCCGTGCCGTGCCCCGCCGTGCCGTGCCGTGCCGTGCCGTGCCGTGCCGTGCCGTGCCGTGCCGTGCCGTGCCGTGCCGTGCCGTGCCCCGCCGCGCTCTCACGCGCCCCCCAAACAACCCCCCCCCGCCCCGCCCCGCCCCCCGCGGAGGGGAAAGCAGCTGCCGAGAGCTGCTGCCGTGCCGAGCTCGTGCACAGCGCTCCGCCCCCAACGCCCCCCCCCCCCCCCCCACGACCTGGCAGCTGCCAAAGGGGAGCGGGGCCGAGGCAGGGAGGGGACGCCGGCTTGGCTGGGCTCGGCTCGGCTGGGCTCGGCAGGTCCCGTGACTCCCGGCTCGGCAATTCCCGGGACTCCGTGCTCGGCTCGGCTCGGCAGTTCCCGGGACTCCGGGCTCGGCTCGGCTCGGCAATTCCCGGCACTCCGGGCTCGGCGCCGCCGTTGCTAGGCGGCAGGCGCCATCGTTGCTAGGCAGCAGACGCCGCCGCTGCTAGGCAGCTGGCTACAGTTGCTGCCGGAAGCAGCTGGCTACGGCCGCCGTGAAGGGCCAATCCGAAAAGGCAAGCAAGGCACGGCGGGAGGCGGGCCGGGGCGGGCCGGGAGGCGGGCCGGGGCGGGCTCGGCTGGGCAAGCGGGGCGGGAGGGAGCCGTGCCCAGTTCCTTAAGGCGGCATGCTCCCACGAGCGGCCTGCCGGGAGCGCTCGGCGCCGGGAAACGCAGCGTCTTCGGGGCTGCCCGTGGCCGCAGCGCCCGCGGAAGCCGCGGGGCGCTCGGGGGAGCGAGGCTCGAAGGGCCGGGCCGGCCACGGGGTCGGCAGGTGCGGGGTCGCCGTCACCTGGCGAAGGGATGCCGGACTTTATGCAACGAGTTTGCCAGTGCTCGGCTTCCCGGCTTGACATAGGGAAGCGCTCCCCCCCCCGTCCCCCCACCCCCCCTTGGGCCTCGAGCAGAGACTTTCCCCTTCTGCCCGCCCTGCGGGAGGGGCAGGGCTTTGCTGCGCGTCCCGCTCCTGGCTCCTGCCAGCTTCCCCTCCCCTCCACGCCCCGCCCAGCTCCGGCCGTGCTCCCGGGACGGCACGGCAGTGACTGCAGCAAAGGGGCACCGTGCCCCCGTCCCCCCCAATCACCCCCCACACCCCCAATGGGCAATTTCTGGCTCACCTCTCGACACAGATCGGAGCGGCAGACCGCAGCCTTCCGCTGGCTTTTGGGCCTCCGAGCTGCCCGAGCCGGCCTCGGCGGGGAGCCGCCGGGGCGGGGGGCGCGGCGCGGCCCCGGCAGTTCTCCGGAGAGGGCTGCCCGCCTCGGCCCGCATTAGGGGGGCTCGGCGTCACCCGGCACGGGCGGCTGCGGCACGGTGCGCAGGCCGCCGGATCGTCCCTGCCGCTTTCCCGCCCCGGGGACCCCCTCCGGCCTGGAGCCCCCGGCCACCCAGCCGGCCGCTCCTGTGGCCAAGGGCCAACTGGGAGCCCGGGGCCCGTGCCGGCGAGCCAGGGGGCCATTGTGACACGCCGGCGGGGCCGCCCGTGCGTTGACACCCCGTGGCGGTCACCCCGGCAACCCCGGAGTGTTGACGCCGTGGAACTCCACTGGGAGCCAGGCTCCCGCCGGGACCCCACGGGGCGCCTCAGGGAAGGACGCCTGGAGACGGGCTGCTGACTTCAGCTAGGGGAGCCGACGCTAGCGGCGTCACCGGTGCCACCGGCAAGCTACGGAAGCTGGTGGAACTGAGGGGCGAAGGGATTTTTGCCTTTTTTTCCCCACTTGGAACCTGGCCACTACTTTTGCCCACCCTCTCCCCCGGCTAGAAAGACCAAAGCCATTGCAGAGCTCCAAGGCCCGGGGGCTACGAGAGCCCTCTCCTGTCTCGCTTCTTCCCGGGAACCGAGGCTGAGGACACAATCCTCGAGACACGCCGTCATGGCACACGTGGAACCGGTGTCAGACGAGCGCTCCGAGGAGACGGCCTGAAGCTCACCCCCGTGGCGCTGACGCAGCGAGGCGGCTGCTGCCGAAAGCTTCGCTCAACCCTACCGTTCCAAGGCTCGGGCTCCCTTCGGCCTCGGCCTGGGCCCCGCCCCCCCCCAGCGATCGGAAAAGTTCGTCGGCTTTCGGGAATTGCCTGACACCTGTCCGCTCCTCGCCTGCCCCACACGAGGGGGTGAGGGCCGAACGCGTGAATGGAACCCTCAAAACGCTGACGAGTCCGACCGGTGAAAGCCATCCGAGACGTGTGCTCGGGCCTCGCCTCTGGCCTTCCTGAAAATGCGCATACAAGCGAGGAGGAGAGACGACACGGGTCCTTGTGAAATATTTATTGCACGGCGGGCCGTGCAGGTCAGACGGCGTCTACGACGAGAAAAGCGCCCGGCCGAGAAAGCAGCTCGCCTCGCCGAGGTACCGAGAAGCTTCGAAGCTCCGCTCTGCAGAAGCTGCGCAGATCCGTCCCCTTCTGCGGACGCGCCCGCCCGCCTGTTCCAGGCCGGAGACCGAATCCCTGCCGAACGGAAAAGCAGGCACGTTAGGAACAAAGTCGAAAGGACCGCTCCGGGTCCCGACGAGCCCGGCCGAAGGCAAAGTTACGGACGGAGAAGCCGACGTTCGCTGCTCCGGAGCGAAGAGAACCCCTGCTCCCGGAAAAGCCAGAAGAGAAAAGCCCATCCAGCACGAGATCGTGCCACTCCCTTTGCTCTTTTTGCGCCCGTCGCCTGCGCACTTCGGAAGCACGATTCATATTCGGCCCCCAAGCCTGCATATCACTTTCATCCCAAATGTATCCAAAAGCTCTCCACAAGAACCACTTGCACAAATGGTATCCGGCATGGAACCATGAGGGCTGCTGACTTTGGCCCCCCCGAATCAAGATCAAGCCCCTGCCCTCGAGGCTGTCATTCCAAACAGAACCTTTGGTCCCGTGCAGGATGACCGAACATCTCGAACAGCCAATTTCAGACACCACTGCGGCCTTACGAGGAGGAGTCCCTTATTTGTCTATTAGAGCTTTACGAAACAAAGTAGCTCTTCCCGGCCTACCGGCCTCACCCTCGTTAACTCGAGCTGTCCAAGTTCTCACAGAAGTCCAAGTGAAAAAATGCAGAAGTATTTCGTTCCAATTTGGAAGCAAACTCCAATACCACGTCAAGGAGCTTCCCAAAAGCTCACTGCCCCCTCAGTATGCCTTCGGTACGCTTACTCCACAGTTACCCAACGAGGCCTGGATACAAAATATAAAATAACCAAAAACAAGGTATAAAAAAAAAAACCAAACAAAAAGCATCAACAGAAAAAAAAAACCCAAGAGAACAGAACAAAACGAAAAAAACCAAACCAAAGCCAAAACAACTAAAAATACCAAACAAAAAAAACCCTCCAAAATGCACAAAAAGGGCCCAAAACCACCAAAACCCTTGACACCCCACTCCCCCAAAAAACCAACCCCCCGAACGGCGGGGGAGTGATGCCGAAATGATTTTTTCCTTTTGTATATTTGTAACCTGGCCACTACTTTGGCCTAGCCTGTCCCGCAGCTCGAAAGACCAAAGCCACTGCAGAGCTCCGAGGCCCGGGGGCTACGAGGCCCCCCCCCCCAACCCCCACCTATCTCGCTTCTTCCCGGGAACCGAGGCCGAGAAGGAAATCTGCAAGAGACACTGTCATCAACCAGAGCAACTAGTGACGGGGCCGGGAGGCTCCAGAGAAGAAGAGGGGCTTGACCTGGGGGGAATCGCATCACCACTTGTGATGTCCTCCGAATCTGGGCTTTTGATCAATTCTGCTTGAAGACCTAGAAAGGTCTTCAAAAAACCTAGAAGACTGTATTCTGCCCTCCGGGGCTGGGCTTTTGTGGATATTCTTCCAGGAGTGCCCCTGCAGCTGCAAGAAAGATCCACTTTCCTATGAGCTCCTCGACTCAAATGATCTCGAGTTCCATTTCTAGGCTGAAAAAGGCAACAGAGGGACACTGCGGGAAGCCGGGAGAGCCTGCTGGGAGCCCACGGGATCCTTCGTGCTAGCAGCAGCCTGCCGAAGGCGGGCTTCGCTCTCCCAGCTTGCACAGCTCCTGGCGGGATCCTGCCCACCGACCGGCTGCCCGGGGCCCCACGGCTTGCCAGGGCGACGGCTCGCTTCTGGGATGCCCCTGCCCTGCCCTGCCCTGCCCTGCCCTGCCCCGCCCCGCCCTGCCCGGCAGGTGCGCTTTGCGCTCTCCGGTGGCACGCAGGTGACACGCCCCGAGGCTGAGCCAGCCCCTTCCCCCGCCCCCGCCCCCGCCCCCGGCCCGTGCCCGGGCTTCTCGCGTCACGGGCGGGCACGGGGCCAACGTGGCAGGAGCCCCCGCGTCTCACTCGCCCGCAGCAGGGCGAGCCCCGCTCCTCGTCCTGCCGGGGCACCTGCCTAGCTGCCGGCGCCCGGCTGCGTCCCGATTCCGCTTCCCCGCCCGCCCCTCCTTCCCCCCCGGCCGCGGGCAAGCCTCGGGGCACTTTGCCGCTCCTCCCTGCCCCGCCGTGCCGTGCCGTGCCGTGCCGTGCCGTGCCGTGCCGTGCCGTGCCGTGCCGTGCCGTGCCGTGCCCCGCCGCGCTCTCACGCGCCCCCCAAACAACCCCCCCCGCCCCGCCCCGCCCCGGCGCCCAGCTGCCGAGCTGCTGCCGTGCAGCTCGTGCACAGCGCTCCGCCCCGCCCCCCCCCCCCCCCCACGACCTGGCAGCTGCCAAAGGGGAGCGGGGCCGAGGCAGGGAGGGGACGCCGGCTTGGCTGGGCTCGGCTCGGCTGGGCTCGGCAGGTCCCGTGACTCCCGGCTCGGCAGTTCCCGTGACTCCGGGCTCGGCTCGGCTCGGCAATTCCCGGGACTCCGGGCTCGGCTCGGCTCGGCAATTCCCGGGACTCCGGGCTCGGCGCCGCCGTTGCTAGGCGGCAGGCGCCATCGTTGCTAGGCAGCAGACGCCGCCGCTGCTAGGCAGCTGGCTACAGTTGCTGCCGGAAGCAGCTGGCTACGGCCGCCGTGAAGGGCCAATCCGAAAAGGCAAGCAAGGCACGGCGGGAGGCGGGCCGGGGCGGGCCGGGAGGCGGGCCGGGGCGGGCTCGGCTGGGCAAGCGGGGCGGGAGGGAGCCGTGCCCAGTTCCTGAAGGCGGCATGCTCCCACGAGCGGCCTGCCGGGAGCGCTCGGCGCCGGGAAACGCAGCGTCTTCGGGGCTGCCCGTGGCAGCAGCGCCCGCGGAAGCCGCGGGGCGCTCGGGGGAGCGAGGCTCGAAGGGCCGGGCCGGCCACGGGGTCGGCAGGTGCGGGGGTCGCCGTCACCTGGCGAAGGGATGCCGGACTTTATGCAACGAGTTTGCCAGTGCTCGGCTTCCCGGCTTGACATAGGGAAGCGCTCCCCCCCCCCGTCCCCCCACCCCCACTTGGGCCTCGAGCAGAGACTTTCCCCTTCTGCCCGCCCTGCGGGAGGGGCAGGGCTTTGCTGCGCGTCCCGCTCCTGGCTCCTGCCAGCTTCCCCTCCCCTCCACGCCCCGCCCCGCCCCGCCCAGCTCCGGCCGTGCTCCCGGGACGGCACGGCAGTGACTGCAGCAAAGGGGCACCGTGCCCCCGTCCCCCCCAATCACCCCCCACACCCCCAATGGGCAATTTCTGGCTCACCTCTCGACACAGATCGGAGCGGCAGACCGCAGCCTTCCGCTGGCTTTTGGGCCTCCGAGCTGCCCGAGCCGGCCTCGGCGGGGAGCCGCCGGGGCGGGGGGCGCGGCGCGGCCCCGGCAGTTCTCCGGAGAGGGCTGCGGCGCGGCCCCGGCAGTTCTCCGGAGAGGGCTGCCCGCCTCGGCCCGCATTAGGGGGGCTCGGCGTCACCCGGCACGGGCGGCTGCGGCACGGCGCGCGGGCCGCCGGATCGTCCCTGCCGCTTTCCCGTGAGACTCTGAGCTTTTTGCCCCTTCCACCAGCACAGGCGCCTGTCTGTAGCCTCCGGGGCTGAAGGCTGAACTCTTAATTCAAATTCAAATTGTAGGTAACAGCTCTGGCCTGATGGCTTATCAGCTAAGCATGCATTTGAAACCAGCACAGAAACCGCTGGATCATCCCATGAAAGACTGTCACCTTGGAGGAGGCTTTGGGGGTCTCCAAAGACCACCAGGATATACGGAGCATGCGTGGTGCACATGCTAATGATATTAATGACTTCCGAGAAATGATTTGTATAACCACTCCTATCCTGAAGAATGTAATTAATATTCATGATTTTACCTATAACTCTGTGTCTTTGGGGTACTGAGGTGTGTGTGTGTTTGGTGGAAATAATTCCCCACACATCCGGTGCACCGAATAAAGCAAATACCCACTTCTCTGACTTGGTCTCTGAAGTGTCTCTGAGCTCGATTGGGGCGAATCAAACTGGCACCCCAGATGGGACCCTGACTCTGCTCGGCTGCCGGATCCAGGGGTAAGCAGACCTCCCAGTCGCGCCCCTGAATTTTCAGGGGGAGCTCAGCTGTCCACTGGCTCACGGCGGGAGTAGACTAAGGACCATCTGCACCAAATTAAGGTATTTGCTACTTTTAAAATAAATGCCTGCAGGTCCGGGTTGCTAGTCCCCGAGGGTGAGTGGAGACTGGGTCTCCCGAAATTAGTCCCGGGCAAGGGGTTGGACCCCCGGGGTTGGACCCCGCTGTCCAGAAAAGGTACTTTTAAAAGGTTGGACCCCGGGGTTGGACCCCGCTATAGTTAAAGGTGCCTTTAAGGGGTTGGACTCCACTGTATTACAACATACTGTGATTTTTGTTCTGTCTGTTGTTATTCTGTTACTGTATTACTGTGTCATTATTTTGTTAATGTGTGAGTGTGAACGAATGAGACGTGTCTCCGACATTAAGCAAGAATGGAGCTTTATCTACGTTTCCGTTCTCTAGCGACAGAAACGGCCAGAGAAAAGCGAAGACACTGGCAAAGAGTGAACGAGTGTGGGTCACATATAAACCGTTGGTTTGGAGTGTCTGGAAGGGAGCAAATTATATTGTTGAATGGAGGGATTTTGGCTGCTGAGTTGAGAACGCTCGGACCCCAACACCTTTCTAGTATTGCTCTATTTGATTTTGCGATTAAAATTCTGTGTTTTGTGTGTGGAAACCGTTATGAAACTTAAACTCAGTGCGCGTGTATTAATTATGAGAGGAAGTGATGTTGTCTATTTGCTCGGGTGCTTCTAAAATTTTTTAATGTGTGTGCATGTACTGTGTGTGCAAAATTTTACCTGTGTTAATTGGTATTTTTGCCGGCATATAAATTTATGCGGGGACGCCCGCAAGATAAAAATAACTAATTGAATCTACTAAGTACCTCTTTAGAGCTCCTGTGTGTAGCTGCTGAAATATGGTTGTATAGAATGTTGTAGTAGATGGAGCTTGCAATTAAATAAGAGTAAGGGGAAAAGAAAAAGAAGGAAGAGAGGTGTTTCGAGACCCTCCCCCATCTTGCCTAAAATTTTGACAGCTAACCCAGGGCGAGCTGCAGTTCCCTGTACCCTCCCCTTTCGGCGTGGCAGTGGCGAGCTCGGAGGTGGGGGGCTGGATGCGCAGGCTGAGAGCCTGTGGGGAGGTGCGGAGCCGAGCTGGAGCTGTGGGACAGCTGTGAGCTCAGCACCAGGCAGTCCCTGATCCTGCCAGCCCCTGGGGCAGGGCGGCTGTGGGACACACCGATCACCTGTGGTGCTGCTGGCCTTGCCTGCTGAGCGCCTAGGAGGGGGAAGGGCTGCGTTTGGATACAGCAGAGGGAATGTTTAGAAATGTGAATTGTCTGTTAAGAGTTCTGTCTAGGTCACCAGAATGACTTTGTGGGACAATGAGCACCCCCAGGGAGTAGTGCGGGTGGGGGCTGGAGAAGGGCTGAATAAGCCCTGAAGAAACTGGTTAGAAAGATACTGCAAATGTATGTAAGAAAAGATAAAAGAAGGCAGGAGCAAAAGTAATGCCAAAGAGACACTGTAAGCAAAAATGTCTGTAGAAAAGATATACCAAATTTTGTAATTAACTATTTCAAAGTTAAAATCTCCTGCCTGGGTTACTCTGAGTTGCTGCTTTGGTTTTTTTGAACAAAAGTTTGCTCGACCCTTCAAGCAGCCAGCCAAATTGCCTTAGAGAAAATGCAAATTAACTGCTGCAGAGGAAAAAATTTTAGAACTGCTGAGGAGAAGGTAGAGACAAGGTGTGTCTCTGAGCCACTGTCTGGGGCTGTTCAAGCAGCCAAGAACGTGACAATGTGTGCTTAATTCATGTCCCCAAGAGGGTTCAGTCCTTTCTGTATGGTTGGTTGTCATGGCAAGTAACTTTTGCAAAAAGGTGTTCTTCCCCATGCTTTGAGAATTTGACAGCCACTTTTGGAGAACACGGTGGCGTGATGCTAATTTTATAAGTTACCAAATCCAGTGGCTGGCAGCTATTGATTGTCTCAGAATGTAGCCAGAGGCTGGCCACGCTGTCTGCAAGTTGTGCAGCCAAAGCTCCGATGGTAAATGAAGCCCGAAGGCTGACAATAGGAATATACCTCATAAGTTTCACACCAAGCTAAAGATTTATTAACTCAAAGAACATCTGAGTAGATGACCAGCGCAGTTATTGTACTGTGAATCTTGTCTAGTAAAACAAGAGTATTTAAGAAAAAAAGGAAAAAAACCCAAAAACAAAGGGGTTTGACTCAGCCTCCTTGAGGAAGTTGAAAAAAAAAAAAAAAAATTATTTAGTAGTGAGTCTTCAAAAGTACTAGAAGAGTAACAATTTGAAAAATACACTATCGTTAACGAAAGGAAGTTAAAATAAGTGAAACATTGCCTCTTACATAGTCAGCTCAAGCAGCAGAGCTGTAAGTGCTTATAAAATCCTGCAAAGTATATAAAGACAAAATAGTGAATATTTTTACTAATTCTAAATATGCATATAGAGTAATACATGCATTTAAGAAATTACAAGAAAAAAAGGGAAGTTTATTAAATTTTAATTTCTCACTTATTAAAAGAATTCCCAGTGGGGAGTTAAACGAGGCAAGAATTCATCATTCTCCCACTCTAACATGTGTTATCATTGTGCAAGTTTGTTTTAACTTCTTTCAGTGTGTCCTCATCAGACAAAAAGCTGTGTAAGACGAGGAACCACTCAAGCCACAGAAGCAAAAGAACTGCTAACTTCCCTCATGGCTGTGAGTTCTACAGCCAGAGACTCCTCTCCAGTGTGAAACCAAAATGAAACACATTAAATGGTTTTGTTTTTTGTATTACCAGAACAGTGTTATCCACAGTCAGCTATCCTAGCAAAACCTTGTAATAATTGTAATGGCAAGTATGGCTTCAAATGCAAAGGGGTAAGTAAGCCAGGAAAAAAAAAAAAAGGGAAAGCTATGTGAGCTTGAATCTAAATTTGTGAAATTGATATATAACAATAACAAAATAATTTCATTTTTAAAATGAAAAGGTTTCAAAGGATGGCTGGCTATTTTACTAAGTATTTATAACTGTTGCTGTTTAATGCATATTTGTTTGTCCAGTGTTTAAGAATGCTAAGCCCCACAAAAGAAAATACTGCCATAGACTAATCTGCCAGGCTTTGGGCTCTGCAATTTAAAAGTTAATTTAAAATAGCAGTTAAAAGTGCCATTCTTCAGTAGCACATTTGAAGTCCTAGAAAAAGCTCACAAAATCGTATAAAAGATCCTGAACATCTGTTGATTTTGTGAGTGGCTAATATTTGTGAGCATATTTTTTTGTAAATTGAAAGATAATATAGATTTACGGAGAGTAAAACAAAAGACTGAAAAGGTGAGAAAAGATAGCCTAATGGATCACAAGCAGAAAACTAACAGCATGAGAATCTTAGTCAGTTATCCTTTATGCTTTCCTCTTTCCTTTCTGCTCTGTTTGCTAGAAATTCTGCCAAGGTGAGGAAGAAAAGTACCCCATTTTACAAGCAAGAAAAGCTATCAGTGGTCCTGATCACTGTCTGGAGCCATGATGTGAGCTGCCAAAACTGAAAAATTTAATGTCTCTGCAACACTTCAAAATGCCTGTGTGTATGGTGTGTGTGGGAAAGGGACAGGTCAGGCCTTGCCCTGGTGAGACAGTGAACTGCTCCTTACTTCACCCCCCAGAGCATCCCAGCCCTGCAGTGAGGTCCAGTCATGGACACAGCAGAGGCAGTGCTGCACAGAGCTCCAAGCCCAGCCCTATAGTGGGGCCAGTCATGGACACAGCAGAGGACAGTGCTCCAATCTCCCCATCCCTGACTCCAAAGAAACCTGCTAGGAGATGGAAGGCCCAAGAAAGCCAAAAGAATTAACATTCCTCTTAGAATGTCTATAGATTCTGTCTTTCTTCTTTTTCTTCAAAATAACTGCTCAACCAATATCTCTCCACATTAGTGTTGTTCCTTACTCCGAATATATAAACCCACCAATTTTCAATTTTGCCAAGTAGTTTATACCCTAGCCTGAAATAAGTAAACTAAAAAGAACCTTTCTACTATTATAGAAGCTATAATAAGTGCCACTGCAGATGCCATAAAAGCACAGCAAATCAAGATAAAGAGCATCTTACAATTAACTATAAATTTGCTATATGCCAAAAAAGAAAGAATATGTACAGTTATAAATACAAGCTGTTGCAATTATGTTAATCCTAACTTAAACAAATGTATATAATAGTTTTTTATGTTATTGCATTGTTATTTACTGTCTGCAATAGTAGTTATTGTTATATAATATTATGTACTTAGAACTGTGATGTTTATATCCAATAGCAAAAGTATAAACTTAAATATAAAATAGAAAAAGGTATTTACTTTCATAGCATACAAGATTTGTAAAGAATTACAAATTACAAAAGAAAAGGGGGGAACTGAGACTCTGAGCTTTTTGCCCCTTCCACCAGCACAGGCGCCTGTCTGTAGCCTCCGGGGCTGAAGGCTGAACTCTTAATTCAAATTCAAATTGTAGGCAACAACTCTGGCCTGATGGCTTATCAGCTAAGCATGCATTTGAAACCAGCACAGAAACCAAACCGCTGAATCATCCCATGAAAGACTGTCACCTTGGAGGAGGCTTTGGGGGTCTCCAAAGACCACCAGGATATACGGAGCATGCGTGGTGCACATGCTAATGATATTAATGACTTCCGAGAAATGATTTGTATAACCACTCCTATCCTGAAGAATGTAATTAATATTCATGATTTTACCTATAACTCTGTGTCTTTGGGGTACTGAGGTGTGTGTGTGTTTGGTGGAAATAATTCCCCACACATCCGGTGCACCGAATGAAGCAAATACCCACTTCTCTGACTTGGTCTCTGAAGTGTCTCTGAGCTCGATTGGGGCGAATCACCCGCCCTGGGGACCCCCTCCGGCCTGGAGCCCCCGGCCACCCAGCCGGCCGCTCCTGCGGCCAAGGGCCAACTGGGAGCCCGGGGCCCGTGCCGGCGAGCCAGGGGGGCCATTGTGACACGCCGGCGGGGCCGCCCGTGCGTTGACACCCCGTGGCGGTCACCCCGGCAACCCCGGAGTGTTGACGCCGTGGAACTCCACTGGGAGCCAGGCTCCCCCCGGGACCCCACGGGGCGCCTCAGGGAAGGACGCCCGGAGACGGGCTGCTGACTTCAGCTAGGGGAGCCGACGCTAGGGGCACTCCTGGAAGAATATCCACAAAAGCCCAGCCCCGGAGGGCAGAATACAGTCTTCTAGGTTTTTTGAAGACCTTTCTAGGTCTTCAAGCAGAATTGATCAAAAGCCCAGATTCGGAGGACATCACAAGTGGTGATGCGATTCCCCCCAGGTCAAGCCCCTCGTCTTCTCTGGAGCCTCCCGGCCCCGTCACTAGTTGCTCTGGTTGATGACAGTGTCTCTTGCAGATTTCCTTCTCGGCCTCGGTTCCCGGGAAGAAGCGAGATAGGAGGGGGTTGGGGGGGGGGCCTCGTAGCCCCCGGGCCTCGGAGCTCTGCAGTGGCTTTGGTCTTTCGAGCTGCGGGACAGGCTAGGCAAAAGTAGTGGCCAGGTTACAAATATACAAAAGGAAAAAATCATTTCGGCATCACTCCCCCGCTGTTCGGGGGGTTGGATTTTTAGGGGGGGGGTTTGGGGGTTTTGGTGGTTTTGGGCCCTTTTTGTGCATTTTGGAGGGGGTTATTTTTGTTTTGTTTTGGGTTTTTTGTTTGGTATTTGTAGTTGTTGTTGGCTTTGGTTTGGTTTTTTTCATTTCGTTTTGTTCTTTTGGGTTTTTTTTTCTGTTGTTTTTTGTTTGGTTTTTTTTTTTACACCTTGTTTTTGGTTGTTTTATATTTTGTATCCAGGCCTCGTTGGGTAACTGTGGAGTAAGCGTACCGAAGGCATACTGAGGGGGCGGTGAGCTTTTGGGAAGCTCCTGGATGTGGAATTGGAGTTTGCTTCCAAATTGGAACGAAATCCTTCTTCATTTTTTCACTTGGATTTCTGTGAGAACTTGGACAGCTCGAGTTAACGAGGGTGAGGCCGGTAGGCCGGGAAGAGCTACTTTGTTTCGTAAAGCTCTAATAGACAAATAAGGGACTCCTCCTTGTAAGGCCGCAGTGGTGTCTGAAATTGGCTGTTCGAGATGTTCGGTCATCCTGCACGGGACCAAAGGTTCTGTTTGGAATGACAGCCTCGAGGGCAGGGGCTTGATCTTGATTCGGGGGGCCGAAGTCAGCAGCCCTCATGGTTCCATGCCGGATACCATTTGTGCAAGTGGTTCTTGTGGAGAGCTTTTGGATACATTTGAGATGAAAGTTTCAATCTAGGCTGGGGGAACAGCCGGGAAAAGTGGCAGGAAGAAGAGGAGGGACAGAGGTATCGTAAGAGGAGGGAAGGAGGGACATGTGTTTTCCAAGTGGCATTACCCTGTTCTAATAAGATGGCATGAGGTACGTGTTGGTGGTGTTCACAGAACAAACCTTCATAGAGACAACTCTTAGATGCAGCACTTTTTGGCTGCTGATCAAATGCAGCAATTCTTAGCTGCTACCTTCTCCAGTTCTCCAGTTTCTTTGCCAGCTGACTTCTGGATATAGTCAGGCTGTTCTGTAAACCCTCAAGTGATACTGTTTTGAGGACCTGGCTCCTTTGCATCAGGGTCCCCTAAAAAGGACTCCCACACCTTGAGCCTTTCTTCCCTTTCTCTTGCAGTCTCCTCCACCTGATAGTCCGTTACAATATCCCATGTTTCAGCATGGAGCTGACGGCCACCAAACCACCTTCTATTTAGAGTCAGCTTGCACAGATCAGGTTCCCTTGCTTCTTTAAATGACACAAAAGCCACGCCATCAGGGTGCCTATCAAACAGAAGAACCTTCTTTACTTGGCCAAACTTTCTGCACTCTGTCCGTAGATCTTCTCTTATGTCATTTAGCACTAAAGGGTCATCCTCAAAGTCCTTGGGGTGAAACATATTCCTGATAATAACGATGCGTTCATGCCGCATTCAAGTTGCCCCATCTTTCTTCTCTGGCCTCCAATCCAGCTGTTTCTGCTGTTGAGACAACCTCTTCTTGTAGTCTTTCCATTTCTTCTTCTTTTTGCTTGTGTCATACTCCCCCTTCAGCTGGAACTTTGCGACTTCCACGTGCAATTTATAGCCTCGGATTTCTGCTTCATCCAGAAGCCTCAAAGCAAGTTGAACGGATTCTCTCTTCAGATAACAACAGAGGCCATCTCCTTTAAGATTGCCTTCCTTATCTTTGTACAGTTTGATCTTATGTTCTTCTGTCCGAGGATCTCGCATGATGATACCGCACTTTGACATGACTTGGACAAATTCATCTTTTGTAATGTCTGCAGGCAAACCTGTCACATAAACGTTTGTGTTTCTGTCTTCTTCAACATGAAACCACCCTGGCTCTAGCTTCCTTTTTCCCGATTTTTGTTTGGCGTCTGTTTGTTTTGCTCCTGTCTCATTTGCTGATGGCTGTGTTGCTGATGTCTTAGAACTTACTGGTTGCTTCCTTGCAGTGGGTGTAGCAGCAGAAGATGACGTTTGCAACTCATCTGCATGGAAGCCATAGTTGGCATGATAGGTTGCCAGGAAATCTTCTGTTATCTTGGGGAACCAGGCCTTCTTCTCCCGGCGCCACTCGTAGGCGGTCCCATTTGCCAGGTCCATGTAGGTAAAGGGGCTGCAATCGCCCTCGCCTCTGCTCTTGCACAGAGCCGAGGGGTAGATAAAGGCACATCAAATACTGCAAACACTGCCAGGCTGAGAATGAAACATGCTCTCATATCATGGGGAACTGCCCAATTGTCCCGGAAGCAAGAATTAAAAGGCATAATTACATCTGTGAAATTTATCAAAGGCAGCTGAAAAGAAAGTGTGTGTAGTGTTTCAGAAATCACATCTAAGAGATGACAGCAACGAGTTATAGAAACGGTGGCTAATATTTGTGAAGGCAAAGCAAGTATTTGTGGTGGATATGACCCCAGGCAGGTTTCGATGTGATTTCTGCCCAGTGCTCTGAATTTCCAAGTGCAGCAATTCAATGATGAGCAGGTAAAAATGGCAGGAATAACTATGAGTCTCTCAAGGCGGCTTAGGAAAGTATAGTTACAAACTGGGAAAAGCTGCAGAGATTGCACCTCCTCGTGTTTCCGTTGGATACCCTGAGAAGGGTAACAAAGCCGATCTCTGCCCCAGAAACATTTTGTTGGATTCACCAGCCAATGAGAACCTCCAATTTGGTGAAACGAATTTTAAGGTAAGAGCTGCACAGCTTTGTTGCCTAAAACCTTGCCCACAAGTTTGTGCTGGGCAAAGACCAGCAAGCAGTTGAGGCGTCCACTGCTGATCTGGTTCCTCCCTACAAAAATTGACCTTTAGTCCAGATCTGTAAAATGTGGCCGTCGATATGCCTGTACCAGGTGTCAACTACCCATTTGGACTGGGTAGACCTGAAGTCTAAAAATTTCAAAGCAGACTCCTTGTCTACAAAAGAGATAGACCTGGTCTCTCTAAATTTACCATCTGGCCCACTCTGATTTGGCAAAAAATTAATTAGAACTGGTGACTTTGGAATTTTACAGAACGGGTGTGTTTTGCACTAACGTGAGTGTTCATTTTTCTGAAAGTTGGGAGAGTTTGAGCAGGTCACCTGAGGTGGGCAAACATCTAACATCTCAACCGAATGTGGGAGAAAACAGCTGTCTTCTGAGGACCTGTGTGCTTGGTAACAGGGAGAACAGTGGCAAGAGGGAGCAGGATTGCACATCAGAAACATCGCCTCCCAAGCTGGAGAACAACCAGCTTGCTGGCAACTTCCCCAGCCATGCTGGAGAACAGCAGAAATCAGATACCGGAGGACATCCCAATGGTGACGATTCTGGACAAAAATCCACCGTGTCCATTGTGTGGAACCCAGGCAGACCGAGTGTTGGGCTTGATCGAACATCTGAAAAGAGCCCACAGGAAGAAGAGGATTCATTTCCAATGTGCAAAATGTGATAGGGAAAACACTAACTTTCCCATTATTGCCTGTCATGTCCCAAAATACAGGGTAACAGTGGTAATGGCTCCAGATGGGGAGTGGATCTGTGAGGAATGTGGACGTAACTTCAATACAAAGATTGGCCTGGGACAACACAAAAGACATGTACAGTTGGTGATTAGAATCCAGGAAAGGATTGAGGCTTCTCACCCAAAGGAGACCTCCAGCCGAGTATCCCACAAAAGGTGCTGGACAAAGGAGGAGGAATAACTACTGACAAGATTGGAAGCTCAGTTTTGGGACAGCAAAAGTATCAATAAGGTCATTGCAGAACACATCCCAATTAAGACAGTGAAACAAATCAGCGACAAATTGAGATTGCTGCCCAGGAAACTGAGGATGTGAGTAATGACCCTGGGATGAGTCACCGCACCAGGAGAGCAGTTGTGGGCATGAGAACAGAACCTGGGATGAGTCACAACCAGATAACACTGAAGAGCAGCTGGGGAACATGGACCAACAGAGGAAGGAGTTGCTGCAGGCCCATTATCAGAGAACCTTTGGTGAATGGTTTTCAGCTGGGAAAATTAACACCTTCCCGCGGGCATTCAAGCAGTTACTTAACGGCCAGGAGATGACATCACTGGTGAATGAATCAGCACAGGACTGCTTGGGATGCCTGGAGCTGATTAAGGAGATAAGAACATCAACCCGAGATAGGAACAACAAAAAGGGGACCCAGGAAGGAAACTCGAGAGGAACTTGTCAGAAATGAATGACAAAGAGGGCCACCAAAAAAGGTGTGCTTCCAGTGCCTATTCCATCTAAATAGGGGGAAATTAGCCAAAATTATTCTGGATTATGTGGAATGTTTGTCCTGTAACATCCTACCCAGGGAAATTTATTTGGTCTTCAAAGCCAGATGGGAAACACCTGGGAAATTTGAGAGCCTTGGGAATTTCCAAATTAATTGAAAGCCAACAATAGTGCTTTCAGGGACTTAATTCTGGCCAAAGAAATTGAGAAAAATGTGCAGGAGATGAGCAAAAGCTCCTGGTCCAGATGGGATTACCCTAAGGGACATCAAGAAGATGGACCCTGAGTACTCCTGGACCCTGGAGATCTTCAACCTATGGTTGACATCTGTCAGAGACTGAAAATAGTTCATGCCTCAAATATTGATATAAAGTTTGGAAGCTACAGTCAAAGAAGACTCACTGAGGACACCTGACTGAGACTTTGGACTAAAGAGTCAAGCTGCTGAGATTAGATAAAGAGGAATCTATTGTTCAGTCATCTGAGGCTGAGGGAAAGGTATGCATACACAAAGGCCAAACCCACCACCACCAGCTGCACTGAGGATCATCCCTGGCTGAGTTTGGGGTGGGGGGGAGCACAGCTCACAGAAGCCAGGTTTACACAGACTTCCCCTCCAGCTGAGGGGGAGGAGGAGGAGGTTTTTGGGTGCATGGTGTTACCTCTGGTGAGAAGCAATAAACACCCATCCTCCATTACACAAACTGTCCAGCTGTGGAACCCCCAACCCCACAGACCACATCCACGGGACATTCATGTGAGAGGCTGCTGAGGGGTGTCATCATCCATCAAAGACCCCCCAGATACTAGGCCTTGCACCACAGGAGTGCACGTGATGCAAACAGAGTCTGCTGCTAGAGACTGACCCCCCATCCCAGGGACCTTCCTGGGCATTGTCCCATGGCCTGAGTGTATATTAACCCATGGGATTATGTACTTTAGGGGGGACCATCAACACCATGAAGACCAGCTGGAGAGAGCTGGGGGTCACCCGACTATGATTCATGCATCTTCACAGAAGTATCAGTGTCATGCGTTTATTTTCAGGAAGCAAGCATTATTATATACAAAAAGCACTGATTTAGGGTAAAATAGAAATTACTAATGTAAAAGAGCTAGAAGCTGGATAATAGTAATAATAATATTTTTGAACTGATTAAGAGAGCCAGAGATTGGATAATGATTTACTAAGATATGCCAGCTGTGATCCATTTATTATTTTCTTGATGAATTTGTGCCTACCTGGTATCAGGGAGGATGGAGAGAGGAGAGCCAAATAATTGAGAAAAGCCACTGAGTGTAACCGAGCACCCTGCCCTTGGACCCCAGGACTGGTACGAGTTGGTTCTCAGGCTTGGACGTGGACCAAGGACCAAGGGAGCATGCGCAAGGGAGCAGGGTGAACAGTTCATCGTGATGAAGAGGATGGATCCTGTCATAATTAATCATCGGGACCCCTGCCCACAATTAATCTGAAGACACTGCACTTGCGCGAGCATATTTAAATGAACTTTTAACTCATTGTAATACAAAGCGGGGATAGATAATGAATATGTATAGGGGCTTTGTCTAACTTTATGCATATGTAATCTGTAACCTAATATAAACTTAGTGAAGTGCTGCTGAGGGTGTGCATGCCTTTGGAGGGGCTACCCCCCATGCACCCCAGCTGGAATAAACACATACCTACTTCATAACTATCTGAGTTGTGAAGTCTATTCCATGCTTCAGCACTGTTCACATGTCTAATCTACTCTGCTAATTGGCTGAGGCTCTTAATCACACTAAGCGTTAGCTAAGATTCTGTCTAGGTAACTGCTTTATCTTGTTTAACATTCTTTTATGATGCTTACATCTTTGGCTCTTTACATTCTGTTATCTCCTGGGAAAAGCACCTTAGAGTCAGTCACATAAACTAGCTTGTGCATAAAAACTCCATTTATGCTGTTTCTCAGGCTTTTGTGGCTTTGCTTTGCAAGCTAGGTTCCAACAGGAGAGGATCAACATGACGTTAGGATCCACGGATGGTGATATTTTCTTTATTCTGTCTCTGTCACCCTCGTTCTGTCCCCCCACCTCTTTTCCTACTTCTCTTTTTCTCTCTTTTCCTCTCTCATATTTACTATTGAACAAAACTCATGCTATTGACTGGCATATGGTCTCTCTTGCACCTTAATTCAGGCAGAGGTATTTCCAAAGAACCTTAATTATTGGATCATAACACAAGCCCAGCCCTGGCACAGAGTCCATCCCACCTGTGGCACAGATCCAGCCCCCTTGCCTGGTGTCTGTCCAGCTTCCTGCATGGGGCAGCTGCCCCTGGAAGGGACCAAGAACCTCATGGGGCCAAGGGGGTTGGGCAGGGAGCCAAAGGCAGCTGGGGACCCTGTGGGGACAATCCCCACTCCAGCCCAATCCATCCTCCAACAGCCCCCAGAGACAGATCCTCCCATCTCCTGCTGCCCAGCCCTCAAAGAGCTTTCCCAGTGGGGCAGTCCAGAGCTGAGACCAGACAAAACCCCCCAGCGGGGTCGCCAGCAATATGATCAGGCACGAGATTGGGATCTGCAGTCACTGGAGACTCTTTGGAGCACTAGGGAAGGTTGATCACCTGCAGGCAAGGCTGAGGCTTGGGAATTGCTCAATTGTGGCATTTCCCAGACCCAGAACATCCTGTTTCTCAGCACTTAAGATCGCAAACTGCTCCAGTCTCCAGGACCAGCCAGAGTCCACAGGGGAATATCCCCTGCCCTCCCTCTCACCCTGTCACACCTGCAGCCCCTGTGCCCTCTCAGAGCACCTGGGTCCCTCTCTGCACAGCTGCCCCACACATGGGGGTCCCAGGGACCCCATCCCTAACAAGACTCTGGCTCCACCACTGCCCCAGGCTGGGACTTGGCCACAGTTCCCCAGAGGCCCTTGTCCCCACAGAGGGTTCTTGCAAAGCCCTGGCCAGCGGAATGCCACTACAGCAGAAATCCAGACACACAGACACACCCCAACGAGGGACAACGAGAATGTGATGCCATCCAGGCAAAAACAAATTTCAAAGTCTATTCAAAAAACAACAAAACCAGGAGCACCTTAGAACACAGCAGTTCCTGGGAGCACACAGTGTTTCTGAGAAGCTCCAGAGCACCTCAGCCCAGCTGGCATTTGTCAAGGCCAAGGCCTTGCCAGCATTTCTCAGATCATGATGCAGCCTGAGAAAGGGCAAGGGGAGATGCACCAGCACAAGAAAGGAGATCATGCCTGCCCACAGGTCCCCCATGCTGACATCCCAGGGCTCTCTCAGCTTCCAAAGACCTCTGAGGTCACGGGCTCTAACAGTGGCTCCATGGGGACATCCCAGGTGTCTCTAAGTGCTAGGGAGCTCTTTTGGAACTGGTATTCACTGGGCTTTCAGGGGGACATTGCAGGGCTCTCTCTATGTTCCCGAAGAACAGCCAGGGTAAGGGCAATGCCAGGGCCTCCAGGGTAATATCCCAGCAATCTCCATGCTGCCAGGGAGCCACGCTGCCACAGGAACTCACAGGCCATCTACTGTGGCATTCCATCCGTCTCCCTGCTGCTGGAGAGGTGTGATGTCACAGGCACTCACCCTTGGCCCTTGGAGACATTCCAGGGCTTTCCACACTGCCAAAGCGCTCTGAAGTCATAGGCACTCGACATGGGGCCATGCCAAGGCTCTCCAGGCTGCTGAAGGGGCCTTTAGCCACAGGCCCTTACATAGGTGCCATGGGGACATCAAAGTGGTCTGTCTCTCTGCACACAGGAACCCTGAGGTCACCGCAAATCCTGGGGGCTCCACGGGGATATCCCAGGGGTCCTGAGGTTACTCAAGAGCTCTGATCTCACCAGTGGTGACATGAGCTTATCGAGGTGATGCCTGATGGTTTTTGTCTTTTCTCTTTATATCCTTTTTTATACCCTTTTTATACATTTTATACACTTTCCCTTTCCTTGTACTGTCGCTGTTGAGCTGCTAGCGGAGAAAAAGACCTGGATTCTCAGCGTGGCATAGAAAAGAGAGCTTTATTATTTTGATTCCTACTTACATAGACTTTTCAGAGGTCACCCAGATTGGTCAGTCAGAAACCTTCCCCTAGGCCTGACTGGCTAGGCCTGAACTGTCCAAATCTCGAGACACTGTTTTAATAACATCCAAACTTTATCTTTGTTTATAGAACACAGGAGAAAATTCTCATGGGAAAGACCTGTGCTAGCCACATTTGTACCTTTTACTCCCTGTAACTTAGCCCTACACTTTTATGACCCTTATACTCTGATATTTAGCCTAGTTCGGGGTTCTCTGGGGAAGACAAAACATCCCTTCTATCTCAGAACTAGAGGCTCCAACCTTGGACAGAGCCTTCTCTCTGGAACATGTTTTTGCAAACTAGACTATAGCGTCATTTAAGGGGGGATAATTAGGATAGGGGGACAATTACTTCATTAGTTAAGATTCTTACTGGGAAATTTTAGGTAGATATGCTAATTGGTAAGGTCCATAAATTTGTATACATGTTGTACACAGGGTGTGCTCCTTGGTGTGTTTCCACATTTGATGAAGGGGCACCTGGGATCCTATTAAAATCAAGGTAAGACCCTTTTTTCCTATACTGCTGTGTCTGCCTCTTATTTTTACCAGCTTTTAAGGCATCACCATATCCTTCCTGTGCTGGGATCCTAAAGATGGAGGCAGGTGAGGTCTCACCTGAGCGGGACAGAAGAGCAAAATTCTTCCCTCCCTCCCCACCTGCCCACAGTGCTTGGATAAGCACAGAGTTCAGGAATTTCCAGGCTGGGCTGTGTCCCATTTGTCACACACCAGCACCCCCAAGTCCCTGTCCCAGGGGATTCTGGGGCCAAGGGTCAGGAACTGCAGGATATGGAGCCCAGCAGGGGATTCCTGTATCAGAGCATGGAAAGTGGGGTTGGGAATGGGGCTGCAGTTTTTAGCCTCTGCAGGCAGCTCCTGCACATTGGGAAGGACAGGAATCCCTTCAAGGAAGATCAGAAAAAATCCCCGGGTTTTGCTCCAGACCCTTCCCCAGATCCATTCCCTTCTCTGGACAGGCAGCTGCTGAGGGACTGTGGGAACTGGAAGGCACTGGGAAACTGGGAAGTGAGATATGAATGTGGGAAGAACAGGAGACATCCAGCTGGGAGCTGTCCCTGCCCATGGCAGGGTGTGTTGGTTTTGCTTGGCCCAGTTTTGCTAGTGGGGGAGCCACAAAGATGGCTCCTGTGGGAAGCTTCTTGAGGCTTTCAGCATGTCCAGCAGAGCCAATCTCTGATGGTTCTGAAGATGATGGACATGCCGCTGGCCAAGCCTGGGCCAATTAGAGATGGTAGTAATGCAGCTGTGATAACATATTTCAGAAGAAATCAAAACAATGTGAGCACACACTGTTTTTTAGCCAGAGAAAGAGGAGAAGGTGAGAACATGTAAGGGAAAACAACATGGAAACACCAAGGTCAGTGGAGAAGGTGCGGGAGGAGGTGTTCCTGGCGCCGGAGCCAAGAGTCCCCTGCTGGCCCTGGTGAAAACCATGGGGAGCAGCTGTGCCCCTGCAGCCCATGGGGTCCACGGGGAATGCAGAGGTCCAACCACAGCCCATGGGGAGTTGCCCGTGCTGGAGCAAGTGGATGCCTGGAGGAGGCTGTGATCCAGCAGGAGTCCCAGTGGAGAGAGAGGCCTTGCTCCTGAGATGGAACAGCCTGGCCTTGGAGGTCTGCACCCCATGGACAAGGGACCAAAGCCACAGCAGTGTTGGGAGAACTGTCTGTCCGTGGGAGGAGGCTCACAATGCAGCAGTGTGCATGTGTGCTGCTGCTCGTGAGATGGACCCACACTGGAGGAGTTCACGGAGAATTGTCTCCCGTGGGAGGGATCCCACAGAAATGCAGGGGAAGAGCTCCTCTCCCTAAGCATTAGCAGAAAATTTTGGTGATGGACTGACCAAACCCCAACACCCTGCCCACCCTGCACTGTTGGTGGGAAAGAGGGAGGGGGATCAGTGGAGAAACAGTGTCTTTAAGGGGTTTGTTTTAATTCCCATTATCCTCCACTGACTTTGCTAGCAATAAATCACTTGCAACTTCAAGATGGGCCTTTTTTGTTTTTAGAGCTTTTCCTCCTGGATCTTTATCTCACCTCACAAACCCTGTGTGTATTAACATTTTTCTCTCCTGTGCCCAGCTGTAGCAGGGAGAAGGAGGGAACAGATGCCTTGGGTACCTTGGCATTTGGCCAGGGTGACATTCTGTCACACTGCAACCCTGCACCCCTGCTGGATGGGATTCACTCTAACTCCTGCCACAGCTGCAGAGGTTTTGCTACCCTTGTTCGCTACCCATGTCAGCCGGCCCCTGCCACCCCAGCCACACTCCCGAGGTTTCCTGCTGCAGCCCGTTCCACCATCCAGCCTGTTCCACCATCGCCGCATGAGGGAGAGGCTCGACTGAACTCGCGCCACAGCGCCACCTGCAGCCGCGGGGGAGTCATCCCACATACCCTGCCAGGCCGGGAGCCCAACAGCGCCCCTGCCGGCTGTGACTGTAACTACACCACAGGGGAGAGCGTGTGACAGACCAGAGAAGGCTGTTCCTGGTTTTTCTGGTTTGTTTGTCGTTGCTGCTGTTACTGCTGCTTGTTTGCCGTGTTATAAATACTAGTAAAGAACTGTTATTCCTTTCCCCATATCTTTGCATGACAGTACCTTGATTTCAAAGTTATAATAATAATTTGGTGGGAACGGGGGCTGCCACCTGTCTTTCAAATCTAGACAGGGACCTTTAATGCGGGAGGGGGAAGCAGTGAAGACAGGAGTGAGGGATTGACCCAATGGAAAGGAGCTAGAACGGAATAGAGAAGTTCCCGATGCTATGAGAGGGACCTGGTGGAGTTCCTGAGGGATTGACCCCATGGAAAGAAGCTAGAGCAGTTCCTGATGCCATGGAAGAGACCTGGAGCACTTCCTGAACCCATGGAATGGGACCTGGAGCAGTTCCTAAAGGACTGACCCCAGAGAAAGGGAATTGAGAAAGGAGTGGTCAAATAGAAAACCCAAATCTATTTGCACTTCAACCATTCTTGTTTCTTTGAGCTTTTGCCCCTTCCACCAGCATGGCGCCCGTCAGTTCTGGCCTTGTGGATTCCCTTAATCTTATCAAGGTAGAAGGGGGCAAAAGGAATCCTTTTGCCATTGAGCACAAGAAATCGCTATTAATATTAATGACTTATGAGAAGTAATTTGTATAACCACTCCTATCCTGGGGAATGTAATGAATATTCATGAATTTTACCTATAACACTGTGCCTTTGGAGGTACTGGTGTGTGTGTTTGGTGGAAGCAATTCCCACACATCCGGTGCACCGAATAAAGCAAATACCCACTTCTCTGACTTGGTCTCTGAAGTGTCTCTGGGCTCGATTGGGGCGAATCAGAATCTTCTCCCTCAGGAGGAGCCATGGCAGAAATGAATCCCCCATTCCCAAACACGGACACAGAGCTCTGCTGAAGGGGTTTATTGATCATTCCAGGGAAATTCCCAGGGGATCAGGGGTGTCCTCCAGGGATGACAATCTCCTCATGCTGCTGGAGGGGGACAGGACACGGTTGTCAGCACCAGTTCCAGTCCTAAAAGACAGAGCCCAAAATGTGACCCCAGCATGTTCACTAGGACAGGAGAGGGGCCTTGTCCCCAGCCCTGTGTGACAGAATGGAATTGGGGCCCAGGATAGAGCCAGGACAGGACTTGGCTCCTCAGATCCATGGGCCCCCAGAGCTCCTCCCCCCAGGGTACCCCAAACCCTCCCAGAGCTCCTCCCAGCCCTCCACAATGACCTTGGAGTTCCCCAGAGCCCCCAGAGTGCAAGGAAAGCCTTGGGGGCAGCTCTGTGCAGCTGTCCAGGGACACAGATCAGGGACAGCCCCCTCCATGTCCCTCTGCTGGCCCCAAGCTCTGCCCACCCCAGAGAGCTCGGATATCCACATAAAACCCCCCAGGACTCTTTGTGGGGCTGGGGATCCCCTGGGGTTTCTAAACAGACAATCTCGATGGGCAGTCAGGTGATGCTGCCCTGTGTCATCCACAGGGGGCTGCAGAGAAATGTGGGGTTTGGGGCAGAGTGGGAGACATTGGGACAGACATGGAGGATAGTGGAGTGTACTGGGAGACACGGGGGTACACACTGAGATGGCTGCAAGGGTCGTGGCCATGCCAGGGCAGGGTCTGGGCCCAGCAGAACTCAGAGTACTCACCTCAGACCTCTTCACTGGATGAACTGTGCCTCCTCCCTGCAGAGAGAGCCAGGGATGTCACCAGGGTGTCCTCAGTGCCAGTAAGGGATGGGAGGGTTGGGGTGAAGGGGGAAACCTCAGTGATGGTGAATTGGGGTCCCCATGGTGGGGGTGTTAAAGGGCAGGGCTGTGGGTGATGAAGAGGAGGAGGAAGGCATTCCAGTGGGGAGGACATGGGGGCTGAAGCTTGGGGTGGGTGGGGGCTGAAGAAAATGGGACATGGGATCAAATCCGAGGGTTTTGGGAGGAGCTTTGGAAATGGGGTATGAAGGAAGGGGATTTGGGGACATCTCTGTGATGGGGAAAGGGAAGGGGAAAGGACTGGAAGGAATAAGGGGAAGAAACTGACTGGGAATATTGCACTGTGGGAGTTACTGGGTTGCACTGGGATGACGGGAAATACAATGGGGGTTGTCACTGAGACATACTGGGGTGCACTGGGATTAACAGCAATAAAATGAGGGGCCTCTCTGGGAAGTACTGGAGTGCACTGGGACTAATAGGAAGGCAATGAGAGGCTTCTCTGGGAATTACTTGGGTGCACTGGGGTGCACTGGGATGTACTGGGATGTCATGGCCATGAGAAGGGAGGCTCTGGGCCAAGAAGAATTCCCAGTACCCACCTTGCAAATCATGACCCTCCCGACTATGGCCTCTCCCTGTAGAGAGAACATGACACATCACCGGGGTGTCCCCAGTCCCAGTAAGGGATGGGATGACCAAACTGGCCCTCAGTTCCACACTGGGTGACCACCCCCTCCCCAAGGCCAAAACTTACCATGATTATGGAACAACCCCCTGTGTCCACGTCCAGGAGGGCCTAGGGAAGTGGAGCAAAGGGAAGATCAGGATTGGAGATTGTGAGGCTGACGGAGAGACAGAGGTGTCCCCAGACCTTCCCAGCCCACAGCTGTCCCCTGATCCAAGAAGGAAAATCCCAGAGGGGAAGCCCAGAGATTTCAAGCCAAGGGATTTTCTGCTCACCGGGAGGAGGGAATCCTCCACCAGAGCCAGGGGCCTGGGGAGGAACCAAATGCCTATTCCTATCCAAGGTGCATCGCTCCTCAAAATGGGCATCTGCCGGGGGGCAGAGCAGGATGGAGAAGAGCAGAGCCACGCAGAGCACAGCCACCTTCATCTTCCTCTCGCACTGGACAGCACTGCCTGAAGCTGCAGCAGGCCAGGAACACCTTTATCTCTGCCGGGACTCCTCCCTGCCCCCTCCCCAACAGCCCCCAGGCCAAAGCCCGGCTTGGCACAGCCCCCAGCCCTGGCCACAAGCCCAGCCCTGGCACAGAGTCCATCCCACCTGTGGCACAGATCCAGCCCCCTTGCTGGGTATCTGTCCAGCTTCCTGCACAGGGCAGCTGCCCCTGGAAGGGATCAAGAACCTCATCGGGCCAAGGGGGTTGGACAGGGTGTTGAGGGCAGCTAGATCCCCTCTGGGGATAATCCCCACTCCAACACAATCCATCCTCCTACAGCCCCCAGAGCCTGATACTCCCATTTCCTGCTGCTCTTTTTCCCCTAGAGCTTTCCCTGCAGGACACCCCAGAGCTGACCCCAGACACAAACCTGGAATGCCAGAGAACAAGTGGGTCATGGGCAGAGGGATCAGCTGGGTGATGGGGATCTCCAGCCACTGGTGACCCTGAGGAGCACTAGGCAATGATGATCAGCTGCACACAAGGCTGAAGCTTAGGAATTACTCAGCAGTGATAATTCCCACAAACAGACAACCTTATATACCTTTTCCTGAAGGTCCCAAACCAGTTCAATTTCTGGTCCCAGAGCAGAGTCCAGAGGGGAATATCCCCTGCCCTGACCCTCACTCTGTCACACCTGCAGCCACCATGAGCACCCAGAGCACCTGGGTCCTTCTCTGCACAGCTGCTTCACAAGCAGAGTGCCAGGGATCCCATCATCAACAAGGCTCCAGCTCCATCACTGTCCCTGCCTGGGACTTGTCCCCAGCTCCCCAAGGCCCTTGTCCCCACACAGTGTCCCTGCAAGGCCCTGGCCCTGGGCCCAGGCCAGCACTGGCCCTCAGCAGGATGTGCCCATCCCGAAGGACATGGGGAAGCAGGGCTTGTCCCCAGGCAGCCACTGGGAGCTAATTGGGCAAACAGAGGTGCCCTGTGAGGAGGAGGGATGTTGGTCCTGTGCCAGCATCTCTGATAAGCCCTGTTTACCCAGGGCCTGAGGCAGGAGGAAGATATTCAGCAATCTTGGCCTTCCAAGAAGGAAAAATCCACTGAGAATTGGTTCTCTAGAGCTGACCATGGCTGCAATTCCTGTTTGACATTCCAAGGCATTAGTGAAGGTTTCTGCTTCTCTCTTTCCACAGGGACACTGTGGATCCAGCAGAGATCTCTTGTGGGCCAGCTGGGAAAACATTTCAGGACATTGCCTTGACTCTTTGCTCTGGATCCTGCCCAAGGAGCCTCAGGGCCCAGGAAGATTTTCCTCTGGAGTGTTGCTGCTTTGTGCTACATGGATGAGAGAGCAGAGTGTCCCTGTGGGGAATTCTTGACCAATAGACAAGTGCTGTGACGACATTGGTGTGCTGACATGGGCTTGGAATGGAATTGAGGAAATGTCCGCTGCGTCATATTTGCAGAATATTGGCTGAGGAGAGCTCCAGGCTGCCTTGAAGGTCAGTGTCAGCCAAGGGGATGGCACTGGAGAGCCACTGATGACCATATGCCAACGGGCCAGGAACAATGAGCTGGACATGCAAGGAGGCTCCCAGTGTGGGCAGATTGGCTGCCCAGCTCCAGGGGCTCCATGGGAATGTCCCTGCCTCCCTCAGGGCTGTCTCGTCCTCCCTCAGCCCTGCAGAAACTGTCCCTACAGTTGTTCCGGCATTTCAGGAACAATGAGTGTTTCCTCTCCTATGAAATGTTACTTCAGTGTCAGCAATTGATAGCAGGGTTCTCAGCAAAGGAAAGCCTTGGACATCATGGAGCAGTTCCAGAGGAGATCGCCGTGATGCTACAAGGTGGGAGCACCTCTGTGGCCGAGACAGGCTGAGAGAGTTGGCACAGTTCAGCCTGGAGAGAGAAGAAAAGTCTGTGATGGCTCCACTTTGTGAAGAATGAGGCTTCACGTTGTAAAATTTCAGAAATTTATTTTAAAAATTAACACTAGGGGATGCCGGCAATACAAATACGCAGTGCTGGGTGCGTGGCTGGTCTGGGCAGAGGCACACCTCCCAGGGCTTGCTCAGTTGCTTTTATACCCTCCTGATGCCAATCCAGAAGCCGGGATACATTTACCCAATCCAGGGCTCTATGGTTCCCGGCTTGCCCCTTTGCCCACCTGTTCAAGGCTGTTAGACCTGGGTCCTCCCCCATGGCTGTGCTCATTTGTGAACTCGGGTGTGGTTGCATGTAGACAGGCACCTTGATTGACATCTTAGAGAAATCTTTCTGGAAAAGGCAATCGGTGATCCTCATCGGCCATCTTGCCCCTATATTTTCCATCATATCTAACAAAGATTATTTAATATTATGACAGGAACTTGTACTTCTGACAACCAAAACAGTTACAGCAATAATAACAATCAGAAGAAGCAGCAATAAACCATTAAACCCTTTCCAAAGTTATTAAAGGTAACCTGAACAACCCATCAATCAACCATAATCTGAACATTTGACATACCATTTAACTCCCTTGCCTTCCAATTATCTCAAGAATGAATAACTATTTAAACTCTTTATCTACGATATGAAAGTCATTCCCTCTTTGTTGTTTTTGACAACATGGTGACCTTTCAAGGCTTGAAGGCAACTCAGAGGAAACACATGGTGAAATTTTTAAGCAAGGCCTGTTGCAACTGGAGAAGGACAGATGGTTTTAAACTAAGAGAAGGGTGGCTCAGACTGGAGATGAGGAGGAAGGTTTTGATAATGAGAGTGGTGAAACACTGTCACTGGCTTCCCTGTTAGCTGGTCAGTGTCCCATCCCTGAAAAAAGTCCAGACTGGGTTGGACAGGGCTCTGAGCAACCTGATGCAGTGAAAGGTGTCTCTGCTCCCACCCAGAGGGAGGTCCTGCCCTGTGGTTTTGGCTACCATAGTGGTTGGCGTCTCTTGTAGGATGCCATTCCCACAGGGAGCAGAGGGAACACACAGTGCCACTGTTGGCAGGAACATCCTCCATGGAGATGGGAATATTGTGGATCAAGAGGCTCAGGCTGCCCAGTTTGGCCTCTTTGTAGATGGACAGAAGTGCCAGAAGAGACTGAGAAGCAGGAGGACGTGCAGTGTCTCACATTCCTTTTAGGTCCATAAGGCCACACAGTTGTTCAGGATTCTTTTTTTTCCATAAAGCCCCACAGTGTCACAATGACCCATGGTTACCACAAGGCCCTGTAATATCAGAATGGATCCTCTGATCCATGAGGTCCCAGAGTGTCACAGTTGTCCCCTTGGTTCCATGAGGTCCCACAGTGTCACAGTTCTCCCCTTGGTTCCATGTGTCCCTGCAGTGTCACAATGGCCCTACTGTTACAGGAGGCCCTGCAGTGTCACAGATGAGCATCATTAGAGGGAGTGCAGCACCAGGGGAGGTTTGGCAGCAGCCCTTTAACAGCAGCAGCAGGTGTGGAGCAGGAGTGAAGCAGTGGAGGAGCAGTGATGGAGCAGCCGTGGAAAATCGATGGAAAAGTGGTGGATGAGCAATGGAACAATGGTGGAACAGACACCACAGCTGTGTAACAGACACTACAGCTGTGGAATATTGGTGGTACACTGGTGGCACACTGGTGGCACAGGCACCACATGGAGCAGCGCCAGAGATGCTGAAGCTGTGGCACACAGAGCAGGTCTGAGTGCTGTGTCCTGCAGGAGCTGACCCCACACAGCAGAGCGATGCCCGTCAGGCTGACCCAGAGCAGGGCTGCAGGGCTTTGGGCCTTGAAGCTGCCCAAGCTGGGCTTTGCAGGGAGCTGGGGGTGGCACAGCCCTGGCTGTTTGCTGCAGAGGGCTGCCTGCCTTGGCTGGCACAGGGGCTCAGTGTCACCTGGCACAGGAGCTCAGTGTCACCTTGTCGCTGTTGAGCAGCTAGCAGAGTAATGAATGCATCAGTTCTCAGTGGCAAGAAGGAATGACCTTTATTGTTTTGATTTCATCACATATATAGAGTTCTCAAAAGTCACCCAGATTGGTCAGTTAGAAGCTTTCTTCCAGGCCTGATTGGCCAGGCCTGCACTGCCCAAGTTCTGGGACACTGTTCTAACAACATCTAAACTTTATTTTTATTTACAAAACACAAGAAAACTTCTCATAGAAAAAGCCTGTGCTAACCACATCACCTGGCACAGGCAGCTGCAGCACGGTGTGGGGAACGAATCCCTGCTGCTTTCCCACCCCAGGGCTTCCCCCAGGAGCAGCTGTGCTCCAGGCTGGGACGCCGCTGTCACCTGCACACCTAAGGCCTTGCAGGAGCAGGTGTTCCATGCCGTGGCTGTGGCAGGGCCAGGCTCAGGCCTTGTGGGCACAGCAGGGGCCATGGCACTGTGTGCACGCTGGCCCTGACACTTCTCCTCCAGCCGCTGCAGGGGCAGGAGCTCCCAGCCACCCAGCCAGCCACTCCTGCAGCCAAGGGCCCATGGGGACACTGTGGCCAGGGGCTTGTCGGAGCCTGAGGCTATTGTCACACAGCAGCAGGGACAAACTGAGCCCATGGCATCATGGAGACAGTGGTGACACTGTGGAACTTGATGGAAGCCAGGCTGCACTGTGACACCACAGAGCCTCAGGGAACCCTGGAGACTGTGGTGATGCTATGAAACCTCACAGAAGCCTGAGGTCCACTGTGACACCAGGGAACCTGGTGGAATTGAGGGGCCAGAGTGACACTGCTGGGCCTTTTTTCAACCACAGATGGCCTTACTAAAGCCCACATGATCATTAATCCTAGCAGGATCCTAGCAGGATCATGAAACCTTGCAGGAATTGCTGCTGGGCTGCGGAAGACATGGATCCAGCAGAATCCTTTTGTATTTCTGGAGGGATGCCAGGATCCCAAAGAATGTCTGTGCTGGAGGCCTAGGAAGGTCTCACTGGGAAGGAGAGGCCAAAACTCCTCCTTCTGGGGGGACTGCCTACTCCATTCATCCTTGGCAGGGACCATCCCTAGAGAAGGTCCATCAAGGAGCCATCCAGGAACCAGTAGGCTTTTGGCAGAGCTGCCTTGAGGATGGAGAAGATTAAAGAGCTGTTTGGCTTACCCGGGACCCTCAGAGGATCCTTCACTCGCAGGGTTGCTGTTGGGTCCGAGAACAGCAGATGCCCACTGGTGCAGTGACAGGGCAGCAATCACAACATCACACCCCCTGGGACTCCCCAGTTCCCCTCCAAGAGCTGATCAGTGTCTGGAGAGCAAAGGATTGGTAAGGAAGTCTCACTCACACTTTAATAGTCCCATTTGACCAGGGAAAAATCCATTGGGGAGTGGAACATAATCCTGGGCTTTGAAAAGTGTCTTGGGCCTTTGTTGCTGTTGAGCAGCTAGCAGAGTAATGAATTCACCAGTTCTCAGTGGCAAGAAGGAATGACCTTTATTGTTTTGATTTCATCACATATATAGAGTTCTCAAAAGTCACCCAGATTGGTCAGTCAGAAGCCTTCCCCCAGGCCTGATTGGCCAGGCCTGCACTGCCCAAGTTTTGGGACACTGTTCCAACAACATCCAAACTTTATCTTTATTTATAAAACACAAGAAAATTTCTCATGGGAAAAACCTGTGCTAGCCACAGGGCCTTTGCTTCTGACTTTCATTCCTTGGACATTTGGGAAGGATCTGAGGCTTCTGGGGATCTGAGGGTCATGGACTTGGCACCAAATCTCTAATGAAGCTCATTGAAAGTGCAGAAAGCCTGAAGGTGCTATGACTCTGCCAGAATTGTGTTCAAGTCTTCAAGAATTGTTTCAGGATTGGAGTAAAAAAGGAACATTTGAAAGGCAACTGACCTCAAATGGAATTATGTTCTGGGGTTTTTTTTCCATTTTCAGTGTTTTCTCTCTGTGTTTTTCTATTTATACAGGACAGTATAACATCATTTTCTAATTGATACTGAACCAGGTTGTTCCCCAAGGAAGTCTGGACAGGTAGGAAAAGTCTCCCTTGATGTCAGGCAATGCCTCTATCAGTTAAACATTGCTTTTCTCATTCCAACACCACTGTTAACTCCTTGGCCACTTGGGGATTACATCCCTTTTTGCCTTCTATCAGGTCTAGGAATGCAAGAGATGCTTTAGACAGGCAGATAGGAAGTAATAACAGAAAAAGAATTAAAGAAGCCGAGTTACACAAGACTGCTGCAAGCCTGGCACTGTTTTCAGCCCTGAGGATCAAAGCAGCCATTGGGTTCCTGAGGTTTCTCTCAGTGACCATAGAGGGAGAGGAAGGGAAATGCGAAGAGCAAAGGAGAGTTCAAACACCCAAGGAAAGCTCAAACACCCACACAGGCTGCTGCAAAGGTGCCTTGAGACCTGCTCAGTTTCATCAGGACAGCTGGAAATCCCTGCAAGATTTGTGAGATTAAACACACAACATAGGCCGAGTCCAGGCAGGGGGCAACTCCTGGGGAACAGGAATATTTCTCCTCCTACTATTAATGCACATCCTGAACTGTTCCTTCTGTGGTCTGGGGCGTGGGCTGCCCTGAAAAGAGGATTTCTGACAGAATCCAAGAGAATCCTGCCTGGAAGGACTGGGCACATCCATACCAGCTTCTGCCCAGGAAAAGGCTTGGTTTGGCTTGTGCTGCTCAGGACAACTTGGACTCCAGGCCTGTCTCCTGCCCCTTTGGCACAAGAGCTGCTCTCCTGGCTCAGCCTGGAGCAGCCCCGAGTCAGTGCCCTGCTTATCTCTCACCAGAGTGGACAGGAAGTGTCTAAGGAAGAAGAGAAGCCCAGAAGGAATTGTTCTTCAATCTGCTGGCATTCCCTGTCTCCAGCAGATGGAGGTTCTGGAATGTGTGGCAGGAAGGTGCAGCTTACAGGGCTCCTCTGAGCTGAGCAGCTCTGCAGGCTCCTGAGAGGCTCTGGACACAGGAAAGTTCATTTTCCCTAAATGTAGGATCCAGGAGAGCCAAGGAGATCCTTCTTGGCCCTCTGGCCTTGACTGATGCAGAGGGAGGGAGGGTGGGAGGAGCTGAGTGCTGCTTCAGCCCCAGGGCTTTCAGCTGGGCATGAGGTGCCTGCATTGGCTGAGCTGAACCCCTGCCCTGCAGAGGGGAAGCCAAAAGCCAGCCCCTCCCTGTGCCACTACATGTGAGGTGCCTTTATTTTGGGGTAGGAGTGGAGTTTTCCAGAGGGGAACATTTACAGCTGCTCTAGGAAATGTGCAGCCCAGGACTTTTTTCTCTTATTTTTCCTTGGAGCAGAATATTCCCTTCTCCCCATCCTGTCCCACAGCTGCTCCCTGTCCATCTGCAAAGCCCTGTGGTCACTCTGGGACCTTCCTGGGCAGCAGAGCTTGTGCTGCACGGCAGCAGCTGCCTGAGCCAATGGGTTCCTCACTGCTCTGCTGCTCACAGCCAAGACATTTTCCCTGTCCCTCTGCCAGAGCAATACCCTTTGACAGCTCTGCTGTGAGGCTTGCCCAGGGCAGTGCCAGCACCAGCAGCTCCTTGGATGGAGTAACTGGAGGCAGCAAAAAGCAGAGAGCCCTTGGTAAGCTTCCAGGATAGCCGGGGAGAACTGGTCTACCCAGGCTATGCTGAAAATGGCCCAAATGCCCCTGGGGCTGGGTAAACCCGATGGCCCTGTGCCTGAAGGCCGCAGTGTTGCCACCCTGCCATCTCTGGGCATGGCTGGCAGCCGAGCCTGGCCTTGGAGCTGGATAGACCCAGCAGACCAGGAAATCCCCGGAGCTTGGTAGATGTGGCATCCTCCTCCCACCCCAGACCTGGGGGAATCACACAACCCCATTGCACCACAGAGCTTGAGAGACCAGGCAGCCACGTCCAGCCAGGGAGTGAAATTTCAAGATCAGTAAATACTTTTTACAAAAATAAATGTATAATTTTGGTTTAAGAAAGAAACTCTGTATGTAGAAAAAAAAAGTTTTTTGTAAACCTTTTTTTTTGGACCCATGCTACCTAGGTTGAGATCACAGCCAGCATCTGCTCTTTGCTCTTCCTGCCCATCCACTCACACACTCAAACTGCCTCCACCCAACCTCACACAACCTGCAACAAACAACCTGATATGAGGGATTTTGGGGAGGTGGCAGAGCCTGGCACGAAGCAACCAGACCATGGCCCGAGTTCCCCTGCCCACCAAGAGAGAAGAAATCCAGACACACTGACAAACACCTGGACAGAGATACACAGACATAAAACGTGGCTATGCTGAAGGGATTTATTGATTATTCAGGGGAAATGGGCCTGGGCTCCAAGGGGATCAGGGGTGTCCTCCAGGGATGATCATCTCCTCATGCCGCTGGAACAGGACAGGACACAGATGTCTCCACAATTTTCAGTCCTAAAACAGGGAAATGGCAAAGTGACTGTGTGTCCAGTGGGATATTAGAGGCTTGTTGTCCCACCCCTCTCTGCAGGCACTGCTCACCTAGGCATCCAGAGAGGCAGCCAGGCGTTTCTGCCGCAGAAGACTTGACAGCTTTTCAACCACAGCAGGCTGGGGACAAAGGCAGCGTTAGAGACACACGGGGGGCACTGGGCTGGGCTGGGAGGAAAAGGGACAGCAAGGGGGTCCTTGGGGAAGGGGCCTGCAGGGAGCAATGGGGTGCAGCAGCTTCTGTGCTCCTGCCCAGGAGCAGTGGGGTCCTGGCCAAGAGGCAGAGCTGGGGCAGGGGCTGTGTCCTGGGCCATCCTGGGGGTGCTGGGGTGACAGGGATGGGAATGCAATGGGGGGCTGGGCAAGGGGAAAACTGTGGGGGTCTGGGGTGTCAGTGGGGGTGCACTGGGCTGTTCTGGGGCACACTGGGATGGCCTGGAGTGTGGTGGCCATACATGGGGAGGGTCTGAGGCCAGCAGAACTCCTGGTACTCACCACAGGCGTGTTCAGGATGGCGACATTGTCTACATCAATCTGCAGAGAGACCAGGAGACATGGCTGGTCACTGGGATGTCCCCAGTGCCAGCAAGAGATGGGGGGACTGAATTGCCACCCCCATTCCCAGAGGGGATGCCCTCCAATGCCAGCACCTCACTCACCTCCCGGACATCTTCTTCAGTTCCTTGCAGGAGTGCCTGGGAAAGGAGAACAAAGGGTTGGTCTGGCTTGGAGCTTGTGGGGCTGTGGGGGACACAGGTGCAGGGAGCAGGGTGGGGGTGGAGGCAAAGGGATGTCAATTCAGAGCCTCCAAGGAGGATGGGGGTTTGCTGGGGCATCCCAAACACATTGACCTGGGGTTACTTAGGGAGCTCAAGGGCCTGGGCTGGGGGTGTGGAAGTGGTCCTGTGTGGGATGCAGGGGAGGAGAAAGGAATTCCAGTGTAGGGACAAGGGAGTGCAAGGGAGGGGCTTGGTGGGGACAGAAGAAAGAGGACACATGGGGACAAAATTGATGCGAGCTGGAGATGGTTTGGGAGTGGGAGGTGAGTCAAGGAATGGTATGAGGAGAAAATGCTGCAGTGGCCAACGAGAAAGGCGAAGGAATGAGGGGGGAGGTGGAAGGAAAGGCATTGAGAATGATCACTGGAAGGGCATCTGGGCGTCCTGGATAGGACAAAGAGGAGATACCTGGGAGGAAATTTCTGAAGGGACCAAAAGGATGGAATGGGAGGCTACAAAGGGCAGGCTGTGGGTACACTACAGCATGGGGGCCTCACCTTGGCATCTGCCGGGGGGCAGAGCAGGATGGAGAAGAGCAGAGCCACGCAGAGCACAGCCACCTTCATCTTCCTCTCGCACTGGACAGCGCTGGGTGAGGCTGCAGCAGACCACGAACACCTTTATCCCTGTTGGGACTCCTCCCTGCCCCCTCCCCAACAGCCCCCAGGCCAAAGCCCGGCTTGGCACAGCCCCCAGCCCTGGCCACAAGCCCAGCCCTGGCACAGAGTCCATCCCACCTGTGGCACAGATCCAGCCCCCTTGCCTGGTGTCTGTCCAGCTTCCTGCACAGGGCAGCTTCCCCTGGAAGGGCTCAGGAATCTGTGATGGCCCAGGGTGGTGGGCAGCGTGTTGAAGGCAGCTAGATCCCCTCTGGGGACAATCCCCATCCCAACACAATCCATCCTCCTACAGCCCTCAGAGTCAGATCCTCCCATTTTCTGCTGCTCATTCCCCCCTAGAGCTTTCCCTGCAGGACACCCCAGAGCTGACCCCAGACACAAACCTGGAATGCCACAGAACAAGTGGGTCATGGGCAGAGGGATCAGCTGGGTGATGGGGATCTCCAGTCACTGGTGACCCTGAGGAGCACTAGGCAATGATGATCAGCTGCACACAAGGCTGAGGCTTAGGAATTGCTCAGCAGTGACAACTCTCACAAACAGACAACCTTATATTCCTTTCCTTGCAGGTCCCAATTTCCAGCCTTAGAGCAGAGTCCAGAGGGGAATATCCCCTGCCCTGACCCTCACCCTGTCACACCCACAGCCACCATGCCCTCCCAGAGCACCTGGGTTCTTCTCTGCACAGCTGCTTCACAAGCAGAGTGCCAGGGATCCCATCATCATCAATGCTCCAACTCCATCACTGTCCCTGCCTGGGACTTGTCCCCAGCTCCCCAAGGCTCTTGTCCCCACACAGTGTCCCTGCAATGCCCTGGCCCTCAGCAGGATGTGCCCATCTGTTATGAATGGAGTCAGAGGGTTGGTAGATTTCTGCCAATTGCCTAGGCCTGTGAGAACTGGCAGTTAACTGATTTAGAGCGACTAGCACCCCTAGACCCATTCTTGATCTCAAGTTCTTTAATGATGGCCGATTTAGGTCTAATCTTAAATGGATTATTGTTTATTAGCCACAAGCATTAACAGAACAAAGAGCTAAACTACTTATATACTACACAATATAGGAAAACTAAGAATAGCTAAAGAGATTTTATATTACCCAAAACAGAAAAACTATGAATAGCTAAAAAAATTATATATTACCCAAAATAGGAAAAACTACAAATAGCTAAAAATGCAGCATGCAAAAGGTACCAATTATTGTTTTTAGTAGTGCTAGCAAAGAAGAACACAGTTTAGGAAACCAGTGATCTTACCAAAATCCAATTTTAGTGCTGGGATACAGCAGAATCTTCCCCCAGTCCTGCAAGAAGTTACCACAGAGTTGCATCCAGACTCTGGGGAGAGGCTTTCTCACGCTCTGGTGTTTGTGTAGAAAAGCTTCTATTTTCGTGAAAATTTGTGTCACTTTTATAGCACAAAAGTGTGCCTTTCTTGGTCAACATATACAATTTTGTTTCTCTTTTCACATCCTCCCTCCATACCAAAATATGAATTAAGGTTAGAGGTCTTAGACATTCTTAGACAACTGCCAGGCTGTTGACCCTACCCGGGTTATCTATTTTCCACCACTGAGCAGAAGGAGAGGGGAGGGGGGGGAAGCATCCTGCCACACCATCCGGAGGGACGTGGGGAAGCAGAGCTTGTCCCCAGGCAGCCACTGGGAGCTAATTGGGCAAACAGAGGTGTCCTGTCAGGAGGAGGGATGTTGGTCCTGTGCCAGCATCTCTGATAAGCCCTGTTTACCCAGGGCCTGAGGCAGGAGGAAGATGTTCAGCAATCATGGCCTTCCCAGGGACTGAGGTTACTTTGGCAAGTCCCAGGGAAAACAGTCAATTCAATTGCCCGAAATATCTTTCCAGCTGGCCCATGGCAGATCTCTGCTGCATCTTCAGTGTCCTGGCACAAGAGAGGCAGAACCCTCCAGAATGTCAAACAGGAACCCCAGCATGGAAAGCTCTCAGGAACTACTTCTCAGTGGATTTTTCCTTCTTGGAACATGGGACAGGCATCTGGATCCACCTTGGAACACTACCAGGGACATCCACCTGGGATGCCAGGGTGGTGACCAGGAGTGGTCAGCATGGGTTGACCAAAGGGAATCATGCTTGGCCAACAGGAATTTCTTTCCCATCAGGCAACACCCTAGATGGATAAGGGGAGTGGATTTTGTGTGCCTGGAGTCCAGCCAGGCTTTGGACACTGTGCCCAGACTGGGGCTCCAGCCTTTGCTGAGGGTGTGGGGTGCCCCAGGAGCTGCTCCTGCTCCTCCTGCTGCTCCCCTCAGCTCTGCCCTGCTCTGCAGCCTCTCCCCACTGCCAGGGCTGCAGGCTGCCTGACCCTCCCCATGCCCACACTGCCTGCATCAGGCACCCCCGGGAAGAACAAGATTGCTGAATGTCTTCCTCCTGCCTCAGGCAGGCCCTGGGTAAACAGGGCTTATCAGAGATGCTGGCACAGGACCAACATCCCTCCTCCTCACAGGGCACCTCTGTTTGCCCAATTAGCTCCCAGTGGCTGCCTGGGGACAAGCCCTGCTTCCCCACCCCGTGCTGCAGCTGCCTGTGCCAGGTGACACTGAGCCCCTGTGCCAGGTGACACTGAGCCCCTGTGCCAGCCAAGGCAGGCAGCCCTCTGCAGCAAACAGCCAGGGCTGTGCCACCCCCAGCTCCCTGCAAAGCCCAGCTTGGGCAGCTTCAAGGCCCAAAGCCCTGCAGCCCTGCTCTGGGTCAGCCTGACGGGCATCACTTTGCTGTGTGGGGTCAGCTCCTGCAGGACACAGCGCTCAGACCTGCTCTGTGTGCCACAGCTTCATCTCTGGGGCTGCTCCATGTGGTGCCTGTGCCACCAGTGTGCCACTAGTGTACCACCAATATTCCACAGCTGTAGTGTCTGTTCCACCATTGTTCCATTGCTTCTCCACTGCTTCTCCACGGCTGCTCCATCACTGCTCCTCCACTGCTTCACTCCTGCTCCACACCTGCTGCTGCTGTTAAAGGGCTGCTGCCAAACCTCCCCTGGTGCTGCACTCCCTCTAATGATGCTCATCTGTGACACTGCAGGGCCTCCTGCAACAGTAGGGCCATTGTGACACTGAGGGGACACATGGAACCGAAGGAACTCTGTCATGGTGTCAGGTCTTGTGCAATCCAGAGGCCCCTTTGGCACCATGGAATTGTGACACTGTGGGACCTCATGGAACCAAGGGGACAACTGTGACACTGTGGGACCTCATGGAACCAAGGATCCATTGTGATACCTCAGGACCCCATGGTTTCCATGGATCATTGTGACCCTTTGGGCATCAGAGAACAAAGTGAACCCTGAGAATCTGTGGGATCTCTTGGAATCCAGAGGCCCTTTGACACTGCAGGGCCTTTTGAAACCAAGGGGCCACTGTGGTACCTCCGGGACGGGTGGTATCCAGGGACCATTGTGACATTGCAGGGCCTCATGGAAGCAAGGATCCACTGTGACACTGTGAGGCCTCATGGAACCAAAGGAAGTCTAGGACACTGTAGTCTGATAGAGCTAAAAGGAGTGGGAGATGCTGCACGTCCTCCTGCTTCTCAGTCTCTTCTAGCAGTTGTGTCCATCTACAAAGAGGCCAAACTGGGCAGCCTGAGCCTCTTGATCTGCAATATTCCCATCTCCATGGAGGATGTTCCTGCCAACAGTGGCACTGTGTGTTCCCTCTGCTCCCTGTGGGAATTGCATCCTACAAGAGATGCCAACCACTGTGGAAACCAAAACCACAGGGCAGGGCCTCCCTCTGAGTGGGAGCAGAGACATCTTTCACTGCATCAGGTTGCTCAGAGCCCAGTCCAACCCAGTCTGGACTGTTTTCAGGGATGGGACACTGACCAGCTAACAGGGAAACCAGTGACAATGTTTCACCTCCCTCATCATCAAAACCTTCCTTCTCATCTCCAGTCTGAGCCACCCTTCTCTTAGTTTAAAACCATCTGTCCTTCTCCAGTTGTGAAAGGTCCTACTAAAACATTTCTCCATGTTTCCTCTGAGTTGCCTTCAAGCACTGAAAGGTCACAATGTCGAGTCCTCACAGCCTTTTCTTCACCTTTTCTTCTCTCTCAGGGCTGAACTTCCCCATCTCTCTCAGCGTTTCTCTGCCACAGAGGTGCTCTAACCTCTGAGCATTGTGGAGGTCTCCTCTGGAACTGCTCCCTGAGATCCAAGGCTTTCCTTTGCTGAGAACCATGTTGTAAATTGCTGACACTGAATTAACATTTCATAGGAGAGGAAACACTCCTGTTTCCTCTGAAATGTTCCTGAAATTGTTCATTGTTCCTGAAATGCTGGGACAACTGTAGGGACAGTTTCTGCAGGGCTGAGGGAGGACGAGACAGCCCTGAGGGAGGCAGGGACATTCCCATGGAGCCCCTGGAGCTGGGCAGCCAATCTGCCCACACTGGGAGCCTCCTTGCATGTCCAGCTCATTGTTCCTGGGCTGTCGGCACATGGTCATCAGTGGCTCTCCAGTGCCATCCCCTTGGCTGACACTGACCTTCAAGGCAGCCTGGAGCTCTCCTCAGCCAATATTCTGCAAATATGACCCTGCAGACACTTCCTCAATTCCACTCCAAACCCATGTCAGCACACCAATGATTGTCACAGCACTTTTCCCTCTGGTCAAGAATTCCCCACAGGGACACTCTGCTCTCTCATCCATGTAGCACAAAGCAGCAACACTCCAGAGGAAAATTCTCCTGGGCCCTGAGGCTCCTTGGGCAGGATCCAGAGCAAAGAGTCAAGGCAATGTCCTGAAATGTTTTCCCAGCAAGCCGCCAACTGATCTCTGCTGGATCCACAGTGTCCTGTGGAAAGAGAGAAGCAGAAACCTTCACTAATGCCTTGGAATGTCAAACAGGAATTGCAGCCTTGGACAGCTCTAGAGAACCAATTCTCAGTGAATTTTTCCTTCTTGGAAGGCCAAGATTGCTGAATATCTTCCTCCTGCCTCAGGCCCTGGGTAAACAGGGCTTATCAGAGATGCTGGCACAGGACCAACATCCTTCCTCCTCCTCACAGGGCACCTCTGTTTGCCCAATTAGCTCCCAGTGGCTGCCTGGGGACAAGCCCTGCTTCCCCATGTCCTTCGGGATGGGCACATCCTGCTGAGGGCCAGTGCTGGCCTGGGCCCAGGGCCAGGGCCTTGCAGGGACACTGTGTGGGGACAAGAGCCTTGGGGAGCTGGGGACAAGTCCCAGGCAGGGACAGTGATGGAGTTGGAGCATTGATGATGATGGGATCCCTGGCACTCTGCTTGTGGAGCAGCTGTACAGAGAGGGACCCAGGTGCTCTGGGTGCTCATGGTGGCTGCAGGTGTGACAGAGTGAGGGTCAGGGCAGGGGATATTCCCCTCTGGACTCTGCTCTGGGTCCAGAAATTGAACTGGTTTGGGACTTTCAGGGAAAGGGATATAATGTTGTCTGTTTGTGAGAGTTGTCACTGCTGAGCAATTCCTAAGCTTCAGCCTTGTGTGCAGCTGATCATCATTGCCTAGTGCTCCTCAGGGTCACCAGTGGCTGGAGATCCCCATCTCCCAGCTGATCCCTCTGCCCATGACCCACTTGTTCTGTGGCATTCCAGGTTTGTGTCTGGGGTCAGCTCTGGGGTGTCCTGCAGGGAAAGCTCTAGGGGGGAAATGAGCAGCAGGAAATGGGAGGATCTGACTCTGGGGGCTGTAGGAGGATGGATTGTGTTGGGATGGGGATTGTCCCCAGAGGGAATCTAGCTGCCCTCAGCACCTTGCCCACCACCCTGGGCCACCACAGATTCCTGAGCCCTTCCCGGGGCAACTGCCCTGTGCAGGAAGCTGGACAGATACCAGGCAAGGAGGCTGGATCTGTGCCACAGGTGGGATGGACTCTGTGCCAGGGCTGGGCTTGTGGCCAGGGCTGGGGGCTGTGCCAAGCCGGGCTTTGGCCTGGGGGCTGTTGGGGAGGGGGCAGGGAGGAGTCCCAGCAGGGATAAAGGTGTTCGTGGTCTGCTGCAGCCTCACCCAGCGCTGTCCAGTGCGAGAGGAAGATGAAGGTGGCTGTGCTCTGCGTGGCTCTGCTCTTCTCCATCCTGCTCTGCCCCCCGGCAGATGCCAAGGTGAGGCCCCCATGCTGTAGTGTACCCACAGCCTGCCCTTTGTAGCCTCCCATTCCATCCTTTTGGTCCCTTCAGAAATTTCCTCCCAGGTATCTCCTCTTTGTCCTATCCAGGACTCCCAGATGCCCTTCCAGTGATCATTCTCAATGCCTTTCCTTCCACCTCCCCCCTCATTCCTTCGCCTTTCTCGTTGGCCACTGCAGCATTTTCTCCTCATACCATTCCTTGACTCACCTCCCACTCCCAAACCATCTCCAGCTCGCATCACTTTTGTCCCCATGTGTCCTCTTTCTTCTGTCCCCACCAAGCCCCTCCCTTGCACTCCCTTGTCCCTACACTGGAATTCCTTTCTCCTCCCCTGCATCCCACACAGGACCACTTCCACACCCCCAGCCCAGGCCCTTGAGCTCCCTAAGTAACCCCAGGTCAATGTGTTTGGGATGCCCCAGCAAACCCCCATCCTCCTTGGAGGCTCTGAATTGACATCCCTTTGCCTCCACCCCCACCCTGCTCCCTGCACCTGTGTCCCCCACAGCCCCACAAGCTCCAAGCCAGACCAACCCTTTGTTCTCCTTTCCCAGGCACTCCTGCAAGGAACTGAAGAAGATGTCCGGGAGGTGAGTGAGGTGCTGGCATTGGAGGGCATCCCCTCTGGGAATGGGGGTGGCAATTCAGTCCCCCCATCCCTTGCTGGCACTGGGGACATCCCAGTGACCAGCCATGTCTCCTGGTCTCTCTGCAGATTGATGTAGACAATGTCGCCATCCTGAACACGCCTGTGGTGAGTACCAGGAGTTCTGCTGGCCTCAGACCCTCCCCAAGCATGGCCACCACGCTCCAGGCCATCCCAGTGTGCCCCAGCACAGCCCAGTGCACCCCCACTGACACCCCAGACCCCCACAGTTTTCCCCTTGCCCAGCACCCCATTGCATTCCCATCCCTGTCACCCCAGCACCCCCAGGATGGCCCAGGACACAGCCCCTGCCCCAGCTCTGCCTCTTGGCCAGGACCCCACTGCTCCTGGGCAGGAGCACAGAAGCTGCTGCACCCCATTGCTCCCTGCAGGCCCCTTCCCCAAGGACCCCCTTGCTGTCCCCTTTCCTCCCAGCCCAGCCCAGTGCCCCCCAGTGTGTCTCTAACGCTGCCTTTGTCCCCAGCCTGCTGTGGTTGAAAAGCTGTCAAGTCTTCTGCGGCAGAAACGCCTGGCTGCCTCTCTGCATGGCTAGGTGAGCAGTGCCTGCAGAGAGGGGTGGGCACAAAGACTCTTTCCTGTCCCAGAGGACCCAGGAGGTCACATTCTGGGTTCTCTATTTTAGGATTAGAAGTGGAGGTGATCTCCATGTCCTGTTCCCCTCCAGTGGCATGAGGTGATGATCATCTCTGGAGGACACCCCTGATCCCCTTGGAGCCCTGGGCCATTTCCCTTGAATAATCAATAAACCCTTCAGCAAACTACACTCTGTGTCCCTGTGTCTGTGTCCCTCTGTGTGTCTTTCAAGGAAAAATCACCCAAATCTCCAAGAAGTTTCCCCCAGAGGTGTTGTTATGTCCCTGTTTCCATCTGCACATCCCGTCACTCTGTCACTGTCACCTCCATACAGCTCTGACCCGTCTGGCACTGCCCAGCTTTGCACTGAACTCCTCCCTCCTGCTCCTCACCACCGGGAAGCAGCAGGGCAGCTCACACCAGGAGTTCCCAGGCCAGTGCTGGATAAGGAGCACCTGGCAGAGGCAGGAGGAATCCCAGATTCCAGAGGGTTGTTGGGTGCAGGGGGAGCAGCTGAGTTCCCTCCCAGCCCCAGGGCTACAAACCCTGGGCAGAAGATGCCTCAAGTGCCTCAGCTGAATTGCTTCCCTCAGCCCTTGGTGTGCGAAGTCTCTGGCTGCAGCACAACCTCTGCAGGGGACTTTCCATAAGGAAGAAAAAAGAAAGGAATTGTTTCTTCCCTCTCCCACATCCCTCCCCCTCTTGCTGATATTCTTGTCCTCTCTTAGCAAAACCAACCAAAAAGCACCTGCAATGAGATGGCTCTGCAGATCAGTTCCCAAACAGGGTCACAGGAGGGGTTTCTGCCAAGGCAAAAGTGAGAAAACTGGGATTTTGTAGAACAGATTTTAAAAATGGGCATTTTTTTTCTTTGTGTCTCTGTTCTTTTTCTCTAAGTCCATGGATTTAGCATGGCCTTGGGTGAGTAATGGTCTGTGTCAATTAATGGAATTCCTATGGAATTTATGGTTCCTCCCATTGCTTCTTTCACCTATCAGGAACTGGCCTTATCTACCAGCAAGGCCCTAACCTTGCATTAACAATACTTTCTGCACTCCCCTTCTACCAAACCTTTCCCAATATACCAACACCATTTGTCTGTGCCCTGTTGCCAAGATCGCTTCTCGACTCCCCTTATTGCCCCCCACCCAGGCATGGATTATAGAGACTCCTTGACTGCCTTTGTTGCCCCCCTGGGCATGGATTGTCGAGCCTCTTTCTTGACTTTCCCTTACTGCCCTCCTTGGGCGTCCATGTCCTTATATTTTGGGGTTGCCATCCCTTTTACCGGGACAACAGTCCTTCCTGGCTTTACCTGTGCTACCCTCCATGGGTGGCCTCTCAGGTTTTCCTTAGTTAGCTACAGTGGAGTGAGTAATCTGTCCCACAGCCTCAGCATTCTCCCCAAAGGACTCTCCAGAGGTATTAGGGGATTGTCATCCCTTTTGCTGGTGCCTTTTGCCAGCTTTACCTGTGCTACCCTCCATGGGTGCTGTTTTACCTGTGCCACCCTCTGTGGGTGCCCTCCCAGGTTTACGCCCCGAAGATCCCATTTTACTCACCGGTGAGATTTTCAGTGGGACCCCCCTGGTCCGCCACTCGTCTGTCTCCTGGACAGTCTCGGGTACCCAATCAGTCCCCCGGTGCCAGCAACCACCAAGGGGAGCTGATCACCGAAACTGGGTGAGGTGCGCCTTCAGCTCTGCTTGCTGCAGGCCACCCCCAGATGGTGGAAGGATCCTGGACCGAGCCCCCATTTGTCATGAAAATTAATCCACAAACACCAGAGGTTTATGTCCAAAAGGGAGACAGAGGAGTCCTGTAACTTTATAAATGAATAAAGGGAGAGGTCATGGGCATTTCCCATGGGGTCTCCCAAACTGGTAGAGGATGCAGTCTCTTTTTATTCTAATTTCTTGGCTGCATTTTCTCTCTCTCCTTCCCAATTGGCTGAGGTACTGGAGAGGGACCAGACTTCCCAAATCCCCTTCTGATGTACATTTCCTCCTCCTTTTTTTCTTTGTGTCTCTGTTCTTTTTCTCCAAGCCCAGGGACTTAGCACAGCCTTGGGTGAGCAAAAGTCTATGTCAATTAATGGAATTCCAATGGAATTTTTGGTTCCTCCCATTGCTTCTTTTACCTATCAGTATCTGGCCTTATCTACCAGCAGGCCTCACATTTTATTTGCAAAGACATCTCCGTCTCATTCCTTCCAAAGCCCAGGTGGGACAGGGCTTGGAGCAACCTCGCATAGTGGAAGGTGTCCCCGCCCATGGCAAGGGGGTGGCCCTGGATGGGCTTTAAGGTGCCTCCAAACACAAGTATTCTGGGATTCTGTGAAATCTAAGACTGAAGTGATCCCTGCAGTTCAGGAGGAGCCAGGACTGAGCTCCCTAAGGAAGGCAGGAGGCAGCACATGGTGGATGATTGGAATTAAAACAGGAGGGTCTTGATGGAGGAGGGTGGAAAATCCTCTCTGAATCCCCCTTCATGTCCAAGTGCAGAGGGAAAGAAGCTGGAGTGGTTTCCACGGCTCTGGGAGCCCAGAGCTGCTGCTTTGGGGCTTTCACCCCATCTGTCATGGGATGAACCCTCCATGGTCACAAATCAGCCATGGTCCCTGTGGTGCCTCCCCCAGGGATGCTCTGGGATCTCTGGGATGCAGGGGAGTGTTTCCTGATGAATGAGGTCTGTTTGCTCATGAATGGGAGCTGTGCAGGAACTGGCCCAGGGCAAAATCCATCACCCTCCAGATGAATCCCAAAGGACACCAGGACCCCCTGGAAAAGGGAAATGGCCTTCAGCTCCCACTGCTCCTCTTTTGGAGGAATACTGTTATGAATCAGTTTAAACACAGAAGAGCAAAGAAAACTAAGTCTCTGTGCATAAAACAGAAAGAACTTTGAAGGTTAAAAACACTACCAAAAATGAGATAAAAACCAAATGAGATTAAAGGTTGAAGCCAAAAAATACGTATATTTTTATTTAATAACAAGAGAGGCAAATAGAAAGAAAGAGAAAAGTAGAGAAAAGTTTAGAAAAGCTAAGGTTAATTTAAAAAGCACAGGATAGGTCACTAGCACACTGTGCTACCTTTGTTGCTGCTGAGACTGGGTGGGGGGAGTGAAGCAGTTTCGGCCTTTTTTTTTTTTTTTTCAATCTTGGGAACAGTTTGGCTGGAATACAGCAGCCAGTCCTCCTAAAGCCAGGCCTGGTGCCCGATTGCTGCAGCCGAACCTCAGTCCACTCTTGGTGCTCTCACCACAGAAAGCAGGAGCAGGGTTAGAGGTTTCCACAACTCACTCATGATTTTGGTCCAAGCATGCAGGATCAGAGGGTTTCCCTCAAGCAGGTGGTGCTGGCTCCGAGAGGCCTCAGGGTGTCTCAAGGTTGCAGGGGAGGAAGGCAAAGGTCAGGGGTTCTGTCCCTCGCTTTCCTCTCCACGTTTTGCACCAGTTTTGCCTTCCTTTTTATGGGCCTCAAGGTGAGCTACTCACAGTCCATCCCACACGTAGTTTTCTGGTGTTTAAGAGTGATTATGATAAGCAGACATAATGATGAAGCACTTTTGGAATCCTTTGTCTTATTATCATGCTCTTACAGATCCACTTTGATTTTTTCCTCCTTCCTGGCTCTTTTGAGTGAGCCTGGTGTTGGAATCTCCCCCTCTAGACCTTGGGAGGCTGCAATATCCCCCTTTTCCCTGCACCAGAGGCACCAAGGCAGGGATGGACACACTAAAAACTGATTTTTTAAGAGCTGATCCCATGGAGAAAGAGAAATTGTTCCTGCCTTCCTAAACCTTTTCCTGGGTTGTTTTTACAGTACCTCAGCATTACCCATTCTCCTGTCAAGGATGGGATCAGACTTCCCAATGCTGCTCTCTGGCACAGCACATTCAGGGAAGATGGAAAGCACCTGGAAAATGGCAATTTCTGCCAACTTGGCCATAAAAATTAAAGAGGCTTTAATGAAGCCCCAGGTTCAGAGCTGGAGCAGTATGGTTTAATAGGGACCTGAAGACTCATCCCCTTCAAAGGTTTCACAGAACAGAGAGCAGCAGGAACTGCGGATCCAGAGTGGGAAAGGTTCTTCTCCCAGAGGGTGTCGGGCACAGCTCCCTGGAACAGCTCCCCAGGGAATGGTCACGTTCCCAAGGTTGCAAGAGCTCCAGGAGGGATTGGACGACATCCTCAGGGACAGGGTGAGATTGTTGGGGTGTAAGTGCAGAGCCAGGGGTTGGACTCAATCTCTCCCAGCTCAGGACATTCCATGATTCTATGAAACTGCTCCAACCTCATGCTGAAATGTCTCCACCACATTTCCCTATCAGATAAAATTAACACGTAGGAAAAACAGATTTCTCTCAGAATTAATTTAAAGAATGACCTCTGTGGCTGCAGACAGATGCTGGCAGCTCCTGGGAGGCTGTGTCAGGAGCAGTGTGGGAAGGCAGGAATGTGGCCAGGAAAAGGGCTTTGGCAGGGAGCTGATCCTCCCTGTTGCTGTGACCTCTCCTCTCCACGTTTTTCCAAGCTCCTCCCATCTTTTTGCTGGGTTTTGGACAAGCAGAATCCATTCTGGTTCCAAGGAGTTAAATTTGTTTGTTCCTTCCCCTTCTGTCTCCTGCAAACTGAGAACTGATGGTGGTAATCCCCAAGAAAGGCAGAATCAGGAGGGTTGGAAAAGCGTTTAATTACTTAGTTAATTATGAACAACTATGTTTGTGGTTTAAGCACTGGACAAATGCTAGGCACCCATGACAGCTGCTCACTTGCTCTCCCCTACCACAGCTGGGTAGAGAAGAGGGGAAAAATTAGTGAAGAGCTCATGAGTCGAGATAAGGACCGGGAGAAAACACTTCAAGGTCAAAACAGGCTGAACTTGGAGTTGCAAAGTGAATTCATTACTAACAGGGTCAGAGGAGGATATTGAGAAGTAAAATAAGCCCTTAAAGACACTGTTCTTCCCCCCACCCCCTCCCTCCTTCCTACTGACAGTGCAGGTGGGGCAGGGTGTGGTGGTTTGGGTCAGTCCCTCACCAGGATCTTCTTTTGCTGCTTAGGGAGAGAGGAGTCCTTCCCCTGCTGCACCGTGGGGTCCCTCCCAGCGAAGACAATTCTCCAGCATGGGTCCAAATCTCACAAGTGGCAGTGGTCCCAAAACTGCTGCAACCTGAGTTCCCCCTATGGGCAGAGAGTCCTCCCAAAACTGCTGCAGCATGAGTCACTTGGTCCACAGGGTGCAGTCCTCCAAGGACAGGCTGCTCCAGCTTCAAAGCAGGGTCCCTCTCTCGACCAGATCTTCCACTGGAACACAGACTCCTCCAGGCATCCACTTGCTCCAGCATGGGCACCTCCTGCATGGGCTGTGAGTGGATCTCTGCATCCCCCATGGACCTCATGGGCTTGGTGTCCCCATGCTGTTCCTCACATGTTCTCACCTCCTCCTCTTCTCTGGCTAGAAAGGAATTCTGTGTACGCTTTGTTTTGATTTCTTCTTAAATATGTTATCACAGAGGCATTACCACCATCTCTAATTGGCCCAGCATTGGCCAGGAACATGTCCATCTTCAGAGCCATCAGGGATTTGTTCCACTGGACACGGTGGAAGCTTCCAGCAGCTTCTCACGGGAGCCATCTTTGCAGCCACCCCACTACCATAAACAGGGCCAATCAAAACCAACACACAGACCGCAAAAGTGCCAGGCCGGGAGTTTGTCACCCTCAGTGAGAGAGTGGAGCTGGATTTGTCCAAGCAGGAGGGGGAGCAGTGCAAAAGTAGCGAGAGCAGGGGGAGTCCCGCCCATTTCTGTCGCCTTCGTGAGGAACAGGCGCGACCGGAGGTGCTGGAGATGTGGGCGCGGGGAGGTCCGAGTGGGATTTGCGGGGTTCTGGGGGGCTTTGAGGGCTTTTGAGGGGGGCAGTGGTTGGGTTTGGAGGAGTTTAAAGGGGTCTGGTGTTGTCAGGGTAGGCTGTGGCGGGTCCTGGGGGGCAGTTTTGGGGTTCTGGTGGCTCGGGGGGTTGGAGTGCTTTGGAGGAGGGTTAAGAGCTCGTGGCGTGACCCGGGGGGGGGGGGAGTTGGCGTCCTGGGTGGGTCAGGGTGTGATTTGGTGGTTCTGTGGGGCTCTGAGGAGGGTCGGGGTCATCGAAGGTGGCCTTTGCGTGAATTAGGGTGAATTTTGAGGTGATTCCGGGCCCCCACTTACCCTTTGCAGCCCCTTTTCCCACTCGCCAGCACTCTCCTCCAGTGTTAACGCCCCTCGGGGGGGGCAGTCCAGACTCCCCTCCGCCGCCGTCCTGCCCCCACCGCCGGCTCTTCCCGTCCCCCGTCTAACTCCCAACTCTTTTTGGGGATCCCAGGACCGCCCCACTCCCTGGCGGCACCTCGAGCGGCTGCGCCGAGGCAGCTCCCTCGTAAAAACAGCAGGAGGGGCTCTTACAGCTGCTGTTCCCCGAGGATCTGGGGGAGCGCCTGGGGGCGGCGTGGGCGGGAGAACCCCAGAAACCATGGCAGGGGGGAAGGGGCGCAGAGGTGTCGCCTCCTTCGTCATTGCAGTTCATGCGCGGCGGCTGAGGCGCTCTCGGTTTGTCAGGACAGTCAAGCACCTCGCAAGCACCTCGCCCGCGCCGGGGTGCGGCCTACCCCGCCCCGCCACGGGCCGGGACCCTCGGGACCCCCGGGATCCCCGACCGGCACGGGGGGCGCTGCCTGCGTGCACATCGCTCCGGGGCGGCGCGGGCTTCGCTCCGACGGGAGGTGTCCCGGGCGCTGCTCGCCCGGCCGAGGCTCCTCACGGCGGGACAGGGGTCCCGCTCCCTCCCGGGGTCCGCCGCCGCGCTGGGGCAAAGGGCGGGTTCGGCCCCCGGCTGTCGGTGCCCGGCGTGTCTGTTCCCTTCCCGTGCTAAATCATACGTGACGCGGAGATTGCCGATATAGTCTAGTGCATGTCAGTGCTAGTCTTTGAGAGTCTCAAAGAGGTGGGACATCATCTGCTCACAGTCCAAGCAAATTGCAAATGGTGGACAGTCCTGTTAAAATGGTAAGTTGTTAGGGTAATAGTTATTGTTGGTGAGACCAATGTATGTTCCCTCATTTTTTAAATTTCTTTTTAACGTGTTGACAGAAATTGTCTGTACTGTTACAGCTTTAAAATATACACTTGTGGAATGTTAACCCCATAAAAGTTGGGCTTTGGAGATATTTCTTTGAAGGAGAATATGAAGTCTCGTATATACAAGGTCATTTACTAGCTGAGCAAAAGCTCAGTTGTCCTGATTCCTGAAAAGATAGGCTAGAAATAAAACCCCACAGACCGGTGTCCATAGAGCAGGTGTTTGTTTATTGCAGCGCTGGAGGTGAGTGGGATATCTCCACCTAACTCACCCACCTTTGTCAAGTGCTGTGGTTTATTTGTGTAAGTAAGTATTGTGTAGTATTGCTGTGTCATTATAACATCATAATATACGTGCCGGAACTAATTTACATAACATTAGCTCATGGGTATAAATAGTTCTTCTGCACTGTGCTTGCGCCTCCCCAGTTCAGGTAGTCTTGGGGGTCTTCTTCAGTGAAGGCTCAAAGTCTTCCTTGCATCTGAACTTCTCAAGTTCATCTTCGGAGCATGCACAGTTATGGTGTTCCTTTTGTGGGTGATTGGCTTTATATTTGCCAGCTTCTCATTAATACGTCCTGTTGCTTCCCAGTACAGCTGTACATGTCTATTTTTGAAACTATACTTGTCTGTTCTTCAAAACTGTCCACCTGGCAAAGTTTTTGGTTTTATTTATCTTTTTTTTTGTCTGTCCAAGCATTAAGCAACTAGTTAACCCTATACTACCTATTACATTGTATAGGAAGTTATGATTCAGGTTATGTTAGTATAGAAAGTTATGATTCGGGTTATATTGGTATCTTATCACTCAAGCTGTATAAGCATCTTGTAACTTTGACCCAATTTATATAGGCATCAATCCATTTCCTTATTTAATAATAATTAGATATTAAATACATAAATCTTTAATAAAATTACATTTAATTGTATATTAAATTATTTCAATAAATGAAATAATAAATACTAACATAATAATTTTTACCTATTCTAAGATGAAACTGCCCACTTAGTACTGACCTAATTATGTTGTTGATGTATTTGCCTTATGAAAATGATTTCAAAAAATGAGTGGAGAGCTTTGTTCTACAATAGAGACTAGTTTTGGAATTGTTGAGTATTTGCCATGGAGAGTTAAAGTATTTAAAGTTCTGTGCAGGAAAATATGCAGAAAGTTTCTGCTGTTTAACATTTGTGACAGGTGATTGTAGCATTTCTTTGCAAAGGTTTCTTTTGGAAATTTTTAGTAGTGAGCCAGTGAAATTCTTAGCTTTGTTTCCAGGATTTGAGAGAATTTTAAGGGCTGTGTGTATGGTCTCATACAGTACATAGGAAGTTTTGGTGGCAATCCTTAAAAAGTAGCAAGAGTCCTTCTAAAATGGCGTTTATTTTTGTGTTTTAATTTTAAAAGAATAATTTTCTCTTGAAGGACAGCTTCCTTGGACGGAGGGCTTTGACTGCTGTCAACTTGTAGCATGAAATCATATTTGTGACCATTACTGTAATTTTCTTCTGTTTTCTCCTGCCAGTTTAAATGCAGAGTTCAGTTTGGTTTTGAATGTAATGAGTCTGAGGTAATAGGGAATTTTTCCTTTCCTGTGTGATTCCCTGAGGATGATGATAAAAATAATTTCCCAAGAAGTTAGGACTTAATGCTGCTTTTAATCTGATCGAGTTAACTATACTTGATGATATCATTCTACTTTGGATTTCTGATTGCTGTTTGGTCTCCAGTAACCAGCTTCCATCGCTGCCTTCTACACTTGGGAGAAAATGCCACATGCTGTAACCACGTGCATTTTCAGAACTTGCTTCTTCATCTCTGGGTTTCTTACTAACCTACTCACAATACTCAGCTGTGTGTTGTAGCAGTTTGTAGAGACAACTGTCTCTATTCACAACTTTATTGCAGTTCAGTGGCTGATTTCTGTCCCTGTGTATGGGTTTGACAGAATTTCTGATTTTTTGAGCATATTAGTTGGCTCTTTGGAATCTTGTTTATGTAGTGGGCTTGCACCTTGAGTCACAATGGCATTTTGCTAGTTTCTGATACGGCTGCTCTTCTTTTCTGAGGAGGACACAGTTACTACTTGGACTGAATCATTCCCTCACGTTGTTGACAGGGTGAACGTGGAGTAACAGCAGGAATTGCGTACTGTGAGAGCTTTCTGTGATGTAGCTCTCTGTGAAGACAATCACATGAGACTGTCAGCTCTTGAGAGAGAAACAGATCATGTGTATACTGTTAGTCTGTTCCTTAGGTACACTGTATGGTGTTACCTGCACAGTGCTGCAGTCCACTTGCAGCCCTCTCTTAGGAAGAGCTAGTGAGAAAATACTTGTTGAGTAAGTAATTAATGGTTTATCGTGTACCAAGCATTTTTCTATGAGACATTCAAATCTTGGTCTGGAGACAGGTAGTTGTCTTGGAATTGCCTTTACTTGATCTTAAGAGTCTCACAGCCTTTTTTCTCATACTGTTATTCTGTGATTTATTTTAACGTGAGGAACTGAGACATGAAGAAATAAAGCTTAAGCGTAAAACTAAATTACCATAATTAAGACCTAATGAAAAAACTGTTATCTTGTAAGTAGTGGCAACCTGCGGAAAGTTTTTGAATTGTTGCATAATATGTAAACAGTCTTCACCAGAAGCAGAAGTAAAATTCAGAGTGGTGTTACAGTGCGTTAATCATGAGCCATTTGTTCCCTGGAATTGCCTGTTTAGTAAATGGGAGACATACAATTAGAGCAATGAGTGTGATAAGAGTCATGAAGATGACCTCTCTGACAGAGTGCTGAATCGTACTCAGAGCTCTCCATCCTCTCCAATAAATGAGTCAGGCAATTCTGGAGAGAAGCGCTGTGAAAGTAATTTCCCAATCCCATAGTGCGTATTTCAAAGAGGATGGCATTTAGGTTTTCATCCTCATTTTGTGAGTCTCCTAATTATGGCACTTGGTTTGTCACCTTTGCTGCTTTTTGCCAGTTCTGTTTATGCACAACTTTTTGCTTTAGAAAATCTGGGAGATCTTGTTCCATACATTGACAGCATACTGTAGCTTACATGGTTTGTCATCACATTTGTAATGTTTGCTGTTTGAATTAAGAGTGGCAGTCAAAGGTTGTTTTCTCTGTTAGCAGAGATAAATGCTTCTTACCATTTTTTAGATTTTATATACTTTTTTTTCTTAGTATAAACTCTCAAAGACCTTCTGAGTCAGTTTGCTTCACCTAAATTTCAGTCCAGAGTCACAACCTGAAATTTTGGTCCTGCTAGTAATTTTAACTTCCGGACCTCTTACTGTTCTAGATATTAGAATAATTAGAGCCATATAAGAAATTTGTGTGTCTGGAGTGGTTCCTTTCTCATGTTGCCACATGTATTCTTACACTTTTATGAAAACACCTCTAAAAAGACTAACTTTGTCTTTTATATAAAACACTTTGGCCTTTCGTGCTTTCATTTTTCTTGTTAATGGGTTTCTGGTTTTATTGTGTCCGGGGCAAGGCTCAAATATTATTGAAATTGTCTAATTTTTCAGCTACAGTACACTTGTCATAAGAAATTCCAAGAACTTAAAAAAAAATCTCTTACATGTGTAGAGACAAAACCATTTCTTCACTCAAAATCACGTGTATGAAGTGATAGCATACTACTACTTGCAGTCATTTGAGAAGTCTGCTCTTTTCTTTAAGTTGAACAGTGTCTTCTTTTTTAGAAATGCTGGCTTCTGGTAATAATCTGATAACCCAGGACAATTTACCTAAGTTAGAGTTTTACAATGTCTCTGAAAATGCTTAAAAAGTAAAAAAAAAAAGTTTGATATGTTTTTCCTTCACAGAGTCCCAAGAAAAGAAAAAAAGTTTATTTGAGAAAGTGAAAATCAGAGGAAGTGGCTGCTGATAGGAAAACTGTGCTGAAGAACATTTCTCGGGGCAAAGTTTTGAAGGTATGTGAGTTTAAGTTATGCTTTGAGGAAAAGCCTTCCTGAAAATGAACTGCCTGCTTTTCTATGAGTGGACCAGCATGTCAAATCAGTTTTGAAATAATCAGGCCAACTTTCATTGCCACTTTAGATGTTTGTTGTTAGCAAAAGCTCTGTGGAAGGATTAATGTTGGTCATTTATGTTGCATACATCATATCTATGTGTACAAAGGTGATTTTCTGAAAATGTGATTCGTGTAAACAAATGATAGGTAAAGTGTATGTTTTGTGTTTCATGGTCTTGTGCATTGCAGGAATAGATCCTACACTTAGAGAAATGTCAATTGTTTGTCTGTCTAGTTTTTATTTAAGGTGTGAATGGAGAGCCAAAAATGACTTATTTCATTATTTTAATGGAATAACTCTGTAAGCCTCACATTAAGAAACTGAGAAGGACTTAGGAGAGATGGAAATCTTTAAATTACATGCAGATTGGCTATGGAAACTACTTTCTTCAGAGTTGCGGCTGGAATCCAGGAACACGACTAACTGGCATATGGCTGTATTTCCTGAGGGGAGTGTTACAAGATTGAGGCATTATGTGACTACCACTGAAGTTTCTCACTGTTAGGCTGACAGAATTTAACACTGATTTGTTTGAAATCTGACTGCACCACTGTGGTGGTGGTTGAGAGAAGTTGTAAACTGTCTTCAGCAATTTGGTTTAAATATAAACCAATTTGATATCTTTTTGCCCATTCGCACTATATTAAATGTACATTGAATTAATTGGGGGTTTATAGATTTGGGAGGGGCTTGGGTGTGTCTGAGTGGGATTTTGGGGGTCTTGGAGGACTCTGAGGGCTGTTGAGGGGACCCATGGCTAGTGACCTGGAGGGAATTTGCCATCCTGGGAGGGTCAGGCTGGGATTTGGTGGTTCTGTGGGGCTCTGGGGAGGGTCAGGGTCATGGAAGTTGGCCATTGGGTGGATTGAAGGGGGAATTAGGATGAATTTTGAGGTGATTCTTGACCCCCACTTACCCTTTGCACCCCTTTCTCCACCCTCCCCCAGCATGGAGGGCTCCTCGGAGGACCAGGCCGGACCAGCCTCTGATGCCCTCTGCACACCCCCTCGGGACAGGGAGGGGACACCGAATTTGGGCTGTGCTGCCAGCTCCTCCCACCAGGGTGGAGCGACTGGTGCCAGCGATGCTGCACCTGGAACTTCCTGGCACACCGTGAGGCCAAGGTTACCCGAGGGGCCGCTGAGAAGGGGGGAAGCAGATTGGGGTGATGGACCCCAAAATGCTTCCCTCCACCCTCCACTGGACTCAGTGCCTCTGAGCTCCAGCTCTGAGTCACCCACAGCTGCTTCGGACTTGGAACCCCCTTTTGGGGGAAATTTCAGAGGGTTTGGTGATGCTACCCTCCCCTCGCAGGAGGATGAGGGTGGGGAGGAGGACATCCAATACCCCCCTGACTCCCCCCTGCTCCCCCTTCCCAAGTCAAAGTTCCGCAAAAAGTTCTCCTTGCAGAGCATCATCCAGAGCGTCCAGGGGATCCTGCACTTGGAAGGGGGGGGCGCCGGTGGGGGGGGCGCCGACTTCCAGCGGCCCCTGGCCCCACACCCCAACCGAGGGCTCTTCCCATCCCTCCCCAAGTCCAACTCTTTGAGGGGCTCCAGAGACCACCCGAATCCCTGGAGTCCCTTCAAGCAGCTGACCCGAGGCAGGCCCCTCCCAAAAACAGCGGGCAGGGTTCCAACAGCTGCTGCTCCCCGAGGATCTGGGGGGGTGCCTGGGGGTGTCCTGGGCAGGAGAACCCCAGAAACCGCAACGGGGAGGACGGAGGTGTCGCCTCCTGCTCCATCACAACAGCAACGGCACAGCCCTGAAGTTACTCCTGCCCCCAGAGGTGGGTTTGGGGGGGTCTGTGGGGCTGCTCAGCTCCTGGGGGGGAGGTCCAGAGGAATTTATGAGAGCCAAAAGCAGAATTTTGGGGCACCTTGAGGGGAGATGGGGGTTCCCCGAGAGGATTCAAGGAGCCCAAAGAGGGTCTGCGGGGTTGGGGGGGTAGTCCCAAATTAAGGGGGAAACCTTGGGGGGACCACAAAATTATTTGGGGGTGTCGCTGTGGGAAGAAAAACAGGAGGGAAAAGGGGAATAAACAGAAAAAAGAGGGAGTGAGACGGATGGATGGATGGACGGATGGATAGATGGGAGGGAGGGAGGGAGGGAGGGAGGGAGGGATGATGGATGGACGGACAGACGGATGGATGGAATGGGGTGTCCCCAGTGACTCCCCCCACCCTCCTGAAAAGGCCTTGAAGTCCTGGCTGAGCCTCCTGTGTGCGACGCTGGCAGCCGAGCATCCTGCGGATCGCAGGGAAAGCACCTTTGTGATCCAGGTGGGAATGGGGTCCCCGAACTGGGGGGGCTTTGGGGGGACTACACATCCTCTTTGTGGGGGTTATCCTGATTTTGGAGCTTATTTTTCCGTTTGACCTTGTTTTGGGAGGACTGGACCTGATATGGGGGGGGCTGCACCCCCATTTTGTGGGGGTCTATCCCAGTTTTGGCTGGACCCCATTTTTGGGGGGGTGTGGGGGTTATCCCAGTTTTAGGGGTCCCCAGGGTCATTGGGAGGCTGTACCTCAGTTTTTGGAGGATTGAGGGTGATCTGTCCCAGTTTGGGGGCCCTTGGGAGAGAGGTTTGGGGCCTCTCAGTGTGGTGGGGGCTGCTCCGTCCACGGGACCCCCAGTTATCTCCCAGATTGCCCAGGGACCCCCATCCTGCTTTTCTTCCCACTTCCCCTCCCAGCCACCCTGCCAGGACTGTTTCTTTTCCAGACAGCAGTGCTGGACTTGGACCCGGAGCTGTGGGAGGGTCTGCCATGCTCCACTCCGAGCTGGGGGAGCCCCCTGGGCACCCTCTGGCTGCATTCCCCTGGTTCCACGGCAACCTGTCCAGGCTACATGCTGCCCAGCTGGTGGGCATGAGGGGTGTGAGGGACCACGGGCTGTTCCTTGTACGGCACAGCAAGACCCAGCCTGGGCACTATGTGCTGACCCTCAACTGCTACGGCAAGGCCAAGGTGAGAGGGGCAGGACCCCTGGGGCAGGCAGCGCAGAACACAGGCTTGGGGGCTAAAAGCTTGGGGTTTAGGGCAGTTAAGATCTGGGTTTAGGGGAGCTGAAGGCCAGGGTTTGGAGCCTAAGCCTGACTTTTGAGGTCCCAGGTATCCGTTCTAGGGTTCTGATGCTGGTGTTGGGATGTCAGGATCTGATTTGGGGGCTCAAAACTCAGGTTTGGGCAATTGAAGTGTGATTTTGGAAGTGTCTAAGAGCCATTTTTAGTGTCTTGGTCCCCATTCTTAGTTGAGTCCCTGTTTTTTGGGTCTGAGCCCCGATTTTTGTAATTCCTGTCCCCAGTTACGGTGTACCTAAGCCCTGTTTTTTGGGATCTGCAGCATATCCTGGTGTGCCTGGATGAAGCTGGCCAGTGCAGGGTGCAGGACCTCTCGTTCCCAAGTATCTCTGACATGCTGGACTATTTCCGGGTGCACCCAATTCCATTCAAGTCACAGGTGTCCTGCGATGTCACCCTGCTCGCCTATGTTGAGGCCCCACACCGGTTCTCTGGTGAGGAGGGTCAGGGTGGGATTTGAGGGGTCCTGGGGTGGATTTGCTGGTTCTGGGAGGCTCTGGGGAGTGTTGGGGTGACCGAGGTTGGGTTTGGGCAAATCTGGGGAGAGGATTGAGATGTATTTTCAGGTGATTCCAGGCCCCCCTCACCTTTTGCCCCCCCGTTACCAAAAATTCAGTAAAATTAAAAAAAAACCACCTTAACAGCAGTGTTGCATTAAGAAGCAGGCATTCTTTATTCCGCTGGATGCAAAGGGATATAGCTGCTCTCAAAGCTGTGCATGCTGAGCACAGGAAGGTTTCTGTTTGTGGTGTTATTTTGCATACATACTCATGGTTGTCCCGCATTAAACACACATACGATAATAATTTCCCCAAAATCATTAACATATTTCCCCTCGCCTTCTCACAAGCATTCTTCAGTCTTGGGGGTCTCTCTGATGGTCCCCGGTGATCATAGACCCCAATGTTCCAAGTGGCCTGGCTGAGCTGCCAGGACACCGAGGCTGGTGAACATCAGCTCTCCTTACACAATGGGCATGGTGCAGTTTGCACAGGCTGGTAGTTCTGGAGAGCAAGCACTGTGTTAGCTCACCAGGTGTAGTCCCTTTATCATCTGATAACACCCCTCCCTCCCCCTCTGCAGCTCTCCCCTCCCCGCCAGGCTCACATGAGCAGTGCCAGTGCCAGGTACAGGCGGCCGATCGCGACTCTGCCCGGCGCTGTCACGACTTTGTGGGGTCCCATCTGGGCAGCCCCTGAAGCCACTGCCATTTCCAGATGCCCTGCCAGGAATTTCCTGGAGCAGTTTGAGGCTGAGAGGTCACCCGAGCAACCTCTGAGAATGGCGGGGGAGCTTGTGAGGGGAAACCCCCAGATGCCACCCCGACCCCTTATGCTTGATTTATCATCCTAGGTGCCTCTGTGGAGACATGACTCCATCTCTGAGGTGTCTGCTGTTGCTCTACACTCAGAACACCCATTTTGTGGGGACTTCTCAAATGGTTTGGTGATGCTCCCATCTCGCAGGAGGTGGGTTTTTTTGTTTGGGTTTTGTTTGAGTTTGTTTGGGTTTTGGTTTTTCAGGTTTGTTTGTTTGTTTTGTAAAGGCAATTTAATGCAGCAGCATTATAAGAAAAAAGATCAGGATTCAGCACAGAGTTGTGTTATTACAATAAAATGCTTTGGTGTACGATACTCCTTGAGTCTGATTCCTTGAGTCTGACAACTTGCTACACTTCAGGAGAAAGAAAATTTGAATGTTCTTTGCAGCTCTCAGAGTGCATCCCACTGGAAGGAGAAAGTGTGGAGAGAGTGGCAAGTGGGAGGAAGGACCATTTTTTAGATCTGCCCTTGGATTCCAGTTCCTCACGGTGGGTCTGTGCTGCCTGAAGAACAAAGGAAGGAAGTTCTGGAGTACCTGTTTGTTTACCTGTTGAGCTTGGAAGAGACCCAGGGCATGAAGTTCCAGGGAAGCTGCACCTGCAGTTGTGGCTGCAGTGAGAAGCGGTGGAAGCTGTGGCGAACAGTCCCTGAGTTCACGCACCTTGCCTTTGCCTATCAGGCAGCGTGCTGGCGGCAGGCAGTGCGGAGCTTCTCGGAGAAGCGTGGCAGAGAGAGGCGTGTGCACGAGTAACACAGAGATGCAGGCTCTTGGGTGAGGATTCCAGTGGATTTATTGTAGGGAAGGAAGGAAGGTGACAGGAGGGAGGTAGCAAGCTGGAGGCATCGACAGGAAAGCCTCGAGCAAGGCTGGACAGGGGGTTATAAGGGCCACATGATTAGGAGGAGTTTGGCACGCAGGCCAATAGGAACACAGTATGGGAAGATGAACAGAACTCACAACCAATAAACTTATAGGAGGGAGGGACATTAAACCGAACCAATAGGGAGCAACTTAATGGCAGAACAAAGAAGAACACTCTAGAAGAAAACCATATAGGGGAGGAAAGGGAGGTGTTGTGAGGAGCCAACCAGGTACAAGTCTAGTGCATATTCATGAGCACCATCCCAGAGGAACTTGGGAGCAACTCACAGAGTCGCCACAAGTTAAAAGCTCATCCAGCTCCCAAGACTCTTCAGGTGCCTCAGCCCCTGGTGGTGTACCTTAAGCAGACAGCTCTGTGTGAGTGACTACTACAGGAAGCTGTTTGCTGTCTGCCTGTTCCCCACCTCAACCTCACGTGTTGAGGTGCTCCAGGGGCTCATTTCAATGTTCTGCCCAAGTGCAACGACACTGTGTTTCCCCAAGGAGCAATGTTCCTTTCTGGCACTCATTGCCCCATGAGGGACATTATTCAGTAGCTGCTGTTGGGTGAGTTACGGCCACAGTGAGAAGGAGGAGATTATTCCACCCATGGCTGCTGTTGGGCCCAGACATTTGGTGAGATAAAGCTGATAAAGACCTTCAGCATCTCTCCCAAAATCACAGAATTGCACAATGGCTTGGGTTGGGAGGGACTTTAAAGTCCATTTCATTCCATCCCCTGCCATGGGCAGGGACACCTGCCCCTATCCCAGTGATGCCTGAAACAGGCTACCTGAAACAGAGGCCAAGACAATTAGGTGTATAAAAAGCAGACAAATTTATTCAAGGCCTTCAAGGTACATTTGGCCAAGCAAAGTCCCCCTCGAGGAGACCACCCAAAATGGACACCTGGGTCACGAGCTCTTCAACTTTTATAAGTTCTGTCTTATCAGCATATTGGTCCCTAATTCTCCAGTCACACCTTCAGGTGATGATACTGACCGCCCCAGGCCCTGCTTCCTCTTTCCACTGTTGTTCACATATTGTCAGGACCTAGGATAAGGAATATGTCCTTGAGTCTGTATCCAGAGAAGTTTTCAGCATTTTGTAAGAGCACAGAACTACACCAAGTTGCAGATACATGAAGAGGAAAAAACTAAAATTATTAAGGTATCACCAGGCTGCTCCAAGCCCTGTCCAACCTGGCCTTGGACACTTCCAGGGATCCAGGGGCAGCCACAGCTTCTCTGGGCAAGCTCTGATCTCTGCCCCAGCAGAGCAGGCACAGGACCCAGGGAACGGCTGCAGCTGGGCTGGGGCAGGTCTGGGCTGGAGATCAGGAAAAGCTTCTTCCCCCAGAGGCTGCTCGGGCACTGAACAGGCTCCCCGGGGGATGGGCATGGCCCCGAGGCTGCCAGAGCTCCAGGAGCGTTTGGACAGCAATCCCAGGCACAGGCTGGGATTTTTGGGGTGTCCTGTGCAGGGTCAGGGGTTGGATTTGATGATCCCAGTGGGTCCCTTGCAGCTCAGCCCATTCTGCAGTTCTCACCCTTTGGCTAAGGCTTTGTGTCCCCATGTGGAGCTGGCAGAGCTGTTGGGGGTGGGACAGGACTGGGGCAGTGACTCATTCCTGTCTGTGTGACACAACAGTGATGGCCCCAACATTCCATCCCTAGAGACACTCCATGAGAAGCATCCAGACCTGCGTCCAGTCAACACAACTGACCGGCCACTGATCCACCCAGCTGGACTGATGAGGATTCCTCTGCAGACACCATGGGGCAGGTTACCTTGGCCACCTCCACAATCCACACACAAGTTTCAGATACACTTACAGAACTGCCCAGAGCTGACAGAAATAGTTAATTTAAAAAAAGAGAAAAAACCCCTACCCAACTGAGCTGTTCCATCCTTCAGCAGTTACACCTGCACACACACAGCACTTGAGTCTGCACGGAATGAGGATTCCTCGGGCACATCTGCAGGAAAAGCAGGTTTAGGACAGGCTTTCAGCAGGACTGATCTCAGCTGAGTGAAAAATGCACCTTTGGTAGCTTTAGGGCCATTGGAAATGGCAAGTGCCAGACCCTCAGCCCATGGGGGAGGAAAGGGCTCTGAATTCCCCTCCCCTGGGACATAAACCCTGTTGCCAGGGTGCTTCACACACAGGATTCTTCTGGGCTGCTCCGGAAAGCTGAGAGCAAGCTCTGGCTTCTCCGTTTTTTATGTCCTAAAGCTGCTTGGTGGAAGAAATGTAGGGACAGCTCTGGTGGCACAATCCTCCCTGGCCAAGGGCACAGCAAGGGGAAGGTCTTTCCATGCTGAGGCTTTGGTCCAGCCAAGAAAAGTTCGTCGCTCAGGATCACCTTTCCTGCTCTGCCAGATTGCCCGAGTTGCCCAGCAGCAGAAGAGAATTCTAGAACTGCCAAGGGCTGGCACAGGAGGGTGAGATTTCCACCTCGAGAGATGCACCTCTGCCAATTTTTGGATTCAAGCAGCTCCAGGGCCCTCCGTTTTGGTTGCAAAGCACTTGGAAATGCAAGTCCAGGAACTCTGTTCATGGCCAGCCGCAGCAGGTGACAGCAAGGACAGGGCACTGGCAGAGGGACATTGGCAGGGAGCACCTTCAGTGAGCTCTGGGGGCTGGAATTCAGTGCACAAAATGCCCTGGGGGCCTCTGCACCCAGGCAAAAGGAACAAAGTTTCAATTCTGGCCTGGCCAGGGAGGACCAAAATTGCTTCTTTGCACCACCCAGGTTAATTGCCTCATGTTTTACAACTGCCAAAGGACACCCCCGGGGGCTCCGGAATTGAGCGCTGGGTGGGAGGTGGCCAAGCCTCTGCAGGAGCCAAGAACAGCAAGAGAGCCTGGGCTAAACATGAGCACCGGGGTGGGCACGGACTGCCAGTGACCCGCAGAGCCTCCGTGCTCCAAAGCCTCACCTGCGACACTGCGGCAGCTCTCTGCCTCTGGGTGACAGGGAGGAACTGCAGGGGGCTGTTCAAAGTCCCTCTAGGACTTTTGTCCAGATCCGGGGCAATTCCCGTGGGATTGGTGTCCCTTGGAAGGTGCGCGAGAAGGGGGTGGAAGTGGTTGGTTGCATTAATATTAGGTTATGAGGGGTTTTTTTAGGCAGGGAGGTTTGAAGGCGCTGTGGGTGCGGAGAGTGGCTGCCCGAGGCCAGAGCTGCCTGCCTTGGCTGGGAGCCCCCCAGACAGAGCTCTCTGCTTGAGACCCAGGCCCAGGCAGCACGGGGAGTGCTCAGGGGGCTGAACCGAGCTGCGCTGGCAGGGCAAAGGCTGAGGGAGAGAGGAGGAAGCGATGGCAAAGAGGCCTCAGGCTCCCCATGCCCCCCTAGCCCCACAGCTGGGGCAGCTTGCTCAGAGGCAGCCCCGGCTCTGGGGGATCCCTGGGGGTAGCTGGGGAGGGGCAGCGGGGGCTGACGGAGGTCTGTGCCCAGGGCTGGGCGCAGCTGCTGAGCGAGCAGAGCATGGAGCCGCTGGATGAGCTTTCCCAGCTTGTGATCCAGAGGGGGCACCAGGGTCGGCTCCCCTCGTGTGTTCCTACAGGGAAGCCCCTTCTCCATCCCTCTCTGCCGGCTGCATCCACCATTGCTGCATGGAGAGAGACGGCTGAAACTCGCGCCACAGCGCCCTCTGCAGCCGCGGGGGAATCATTGCACCTGCCCTGCACGGCTGAGAGCCAGCCGCGCCCCTGCACGGCTGAGAGCCAGCCGCGCCCCTGCCGGCTGTGACTGTAACTACACCAAAGGGGAAGGTGCTCTGGCAGCCGAGAGAAGGCTGCTCCTGGGTGTCTGCTTTTGTTTGTTGTTTCTGCCACTGTTGTTGTTTTGTTTGCCTTGTTATACATACCAGTAAAGAACTGTTGCTTCTTGACTCATAAATTTGCATAAAATTCCCTTAATTTCAAAATTATAATAATTCACAGGGAAAGGGGTCATATTTTCCTTTCCAAGGGAGGCTCCTGCCTTCATTAGCAGACACCTGTCTTTCAAACCGAGACAGGTTGCAATGCAAGAATGATGTGGAACTGCTGGAAAATGTTCAGGGGAGAACATGGAGATGCTCTGAGGGCCGAAGCAGGTCTGGAGCCAGGCTGAAAGAGCTGGGAATGTCCAACCTGGAGACAGGCAGACTCCAGAGAGACCTTAAAGCCCCCACCAGTGCCTAAAGGGGCTCCAGGAGAGCTGGAGAGGGACTTTGGAGCAGGGGCTGGAGGAACAGGAGAAGAGGAAATAGATTCCCATTTCCAAAGGGCGGGGTTGGATGGGATACTGGGAAGGAATTCCTCCCAGTGAGGGTGGGGAGGCCCTGGTAGAGGTTTCCCAGAGCAGCTGTTGCAGCCCCATCCCTGGGAGTGTCCAAGGGCAGGTTGGACAGGACTTGGAGCAACCTGGGATAGTGGAAGGGGTCCCTGCCAATGGCAGGGGATGGAATGCAATGTTCTTTAAGCTCCCTTTTCCCACCCAAACCATTCTAGGATTCCCAGATTCTCCGGTGACACCAGGCAAGTCACTGTCATGGCGAGTGACTGTTCAACAATCAAATATCCCAGTCAAAACCAGTACAACCGGACAGAGACCTCCCCCCTGTGGAGTCCTTTCTCCCCACCCCACAGATCCTGGGTATTGGAATGGCACTGGGCGATCAGAGACCTGAAAATGGTGAGGGCAGGGCCACTGTTCCTCCTCCCCTTTCCCCCTGTGACCCCCACGACACCTCCCTGAGAACAGCCAGGCCCTAAATGGATTTGGAACCTGAGAGTGGGAAAAATTCGATGGAAGGGACTGCACGAACAAGAAGGATTTCCCCAGCTGCTTCCAGCCCTACTTAGGAAAGGGAAGGAAATGGGGACAACCCAGGTGACATCAGCTGCACTTCAGACTTCTCACCCAACAACCCCAGTGACATCTCTTGTCCCTTTCTGTGTGAAACACCAACCCGGGGACATTTCGCTGTTCCAAGGAGCTGCTGATTCGCAGTCAGGAGCACGGCTGTGCTAAGCCCATGAACCCAGGGCCGGGCTGGTCCAGAATAGCCCCTTTGGTGTGAAGGGACTGGAAATGTTCCCCTGTCCTCAGAGAGTCTTCACCTCCCCTTGGCCTCTCCTGGGTCAAAGCCCCCCAGTTCTCCAACAAAGGAGGCACAAAGCATAAATGGCAGCAGGAAAATCTTCCAGGTCACTGGCAGCTCCTGAGGAAAATGCAAGGCCAACAGTCAGGGCAGGTGCCTGAAGTGTTTTGCCAGGTGCCCCACAACAGCTCCCTTCTGTGTGGGCAGTGTGGCGTGAGGAGGGAACATCTCCTGGAAATGTCACAGCAGGGCAGTGGAGAATGGAGGCAGGGGCAGCTGTCAGAAGCCCTGGGGTTGGCAGGGACTCTCCCTGATCTGTGTCCTCCGGGGTCACCCTGACAGGGGCCTGTCACAGTCCACTCATAAGCAGACGCATGATGGTTTGTACCAGCTACGATCTCAGAGTGCCAAAAGAAAAGAAAACACAAAATCCAACAAGTCAAGAGAGTTAAATTTCAATCCAAGGGGGAACTTTATTAATTTGGCCTGTAAAGTGGCTTGTGATAGAGAGAGAGAGAAAATTGTGAAAAGATGGGGAGGAAAGGGAAGGAAAGGGAAGGAAAGAGAAGGGAAGGAAAGGAGAGGGGAGGGGAGGGGAGGGGAGGGGAAGGGAGGGGAAGGAGAGGGAAAGGGAAAGGGAAAGGGAAAGGGAAAGGGAAAGGGAAAGGGAAAGGGAAAGGAAAGGGGACTATAGCTACCACCACAGGTCCACAGACGTCTGGTGTCCCTGGAGTCCCACCCACTCGGCGTTCCTTGGCCTCTGCAAAGATCAATGTGCTCTTTCGGTGGGGAAGATCTTTCAGAGTTCAGTCACTCCAGAGCTGTCTTTTATGCCAGTCCATACACCTGGTCCCTCCTTGCGACCCGCCTTTGCTCCCCCTTAATTCTTGTGGAGATATGCCAAACTCCACTTGACAGGGTCAAGGGAGGAGTGTCTGAGGCATGGTTGGCAGCTTTTTCACAATGAGTGTCAGGGAAATGGGTGCAAAACCTTCATCACGTACCCACTTTGGCAGCACAAGGCCTTTGTTCTGTACCAACTCAGGCAGGTGCAAAGTCTTCGTTCCATACCAGCTTTGGGTAGGCACAAAGCATTCTCTGCGTAAGTCCTGCACCTGTAATTTCTGATGAGAAATGTTGAGACAGAACTCAATTCTTGGATCGACCCTTACAGTCACTTCCAAGGAGAAAATTGTGGGTGCTGTCGGAGCCCACTGATGTCGCTGTTGAGCAGCTAGCAGAGTAATGAATGCATCGGTTCTCAGTGGCAAGAAGGAATGACCTTTATTGTTTTGATTTCATCACATTTATAGAGTTCTCAAAAGTCACCCAGATTGGTCAGTCAGAAGCCTTCCCCCAGGCCTGATTGGCCAGGCCTGCACTGCCCAAGTTCTGGGACACTGTTCCAAAACATCCAAACTTTATCTTTATTTACAAAACACAAGAAAACCTCTCATGGGAAAAACTGTGCTAGCCACACACTGATTTTACAGTTACAGTGTGGTAGTTGCAGCGCGCATTTTAGTCGAAGTAGTTGGAGTATTGCAATAACAGGTGCTTTATGTAATCATTGTTTTCCCATTAACGCTTTAAGTGCTTTTCGAGCTGATATTGCAGTAATATATAAGAAATCCCCTCGAGAAATTTGTGCAAGCACATTTAGAGATTTTCGTGTATATCAACTTGCTCAGCAAGTGTGGGCTTTAGCAATAGCATTACGCCAAGTGCAGAAAAGCCGAGCAACGCTACTAATTGCCGCTTATTGTATTCAATGCCGCCCTCAATGTGCTCCAGCAGCATAGCACTAACCTTAATTTGGCTAATTTCTGTTGTTGAAACATGGATTCCAGTACAGCCCAAAACAAATTTATGGGTCACTCTAGCCAACTTGACAGGGCAAAACGCAATTTGTCTCTCTCTTTCGTCATCATACAATCCCTTTTCTACCTGTTTAGTTGGTGTGCCTTTAGACAACTGGCCATGTCCTTCTCACGTTCCTACTTGCAATCAGAAGAATCTTAATAGCACAGTAGACAACTGGGACAAATGGATTCCTTTTCTTTCTATAGCCCCAAACGAGCCTCAAGAATTAGAACTGTTAGGAGCTGTACGAATGGATGCTTGTGTGACGTTTAATTGGAAAAGCAAGCAAGCCAAGTTGAAAGATACAGCGACAAGTGTAAATTCTAGCCTGACAATATACAGAAACGCCAGTCTGTGGTGCCAATACGCTTCTACTAAATTATCTGTGTCTACGAACTATCCTATATCATTGCCAGCAGGAATGTTCCTAATTTGCAGAGACCGCTCAAGGCCTGGCATTCCTTCCAAATTACGAGGTGGACCTTGTTCCTTAGGGAGATTGATGTTGCTGACCCCCAACACTTCAATGATTCTAAATATGACCCGACAACATTGTCGCACAAAACAAATGACTCATGCTTTTTCCCGACTGTAAATCAAATGTCAAATTCTGGTCCCCTGGAGCCATCATAACTGCTTCCATTATAGCGCCAGGAGTGGCCTCTGCTAAAGCCTTGGCTCAACTAAACAAATTAGGATGCTGGTTAGCTAAACAAACTAACGCTACTTCTCAAGCCATTTCAGAATTGCTGCTTGACGTTGACTCAGATATGCTACCCTTCAAAATAGAGCTGTGATTGATTTTCTCTTATTAGCTCAAGGCCATGGCTGTGATGAATTTGATGGAATGTGCTGCATGAATCTTTCTGATCACTCGAAGTCCATTCACTGGCAACTTGCCAAACTGCAACACCTTTCAAAACAACTGCAAGTGGCCAATGACCTAGGACTTGCTGGGTGGCTGAAAGGTTGGGGAATTACTGGATGGTTCAAAGATTTGTTTCAAGCAGCTGTACTCATTTTAATTGTAATTTTGCTACTCTTGACAATTTTGCCATGCATAGTGCAATGCTTGTAGCAGGTGTTGATGAGAACAATCAATCAAACCTGGCTTGTGCAAAAAGAAAAAGGGGGAATTGTTGGAAAATGGTTAGCAGAACGAGGCCATATTGGTGAGGTGTGCGTGCAGAAGAAGATGCAGCATGCACAAACCAGCTATTGTTCCAAACTCTGAAGGTGCTATTGTTCCTAACTCTAAGATGCTATTGTTCATAACTTTGAGATGTTCTTCTCAGGAGATAGAAAAGAGAACTAGAATTGTATCCAATGTAGAGGAAATAAGCAAAATAGAGAAAGAATCACACAGTCAGTAATTCAGCTTATGCTGGCAAAACTTTAGCTGAGCCAAGTGAAACGTGCCTAAAGACCACAGTGAATCAGAAAGCTAAGATAGATGTGCACATAGACCAAATAGCCAATCATAAATGCCGGTTTGTCGCGTTTTCTATAATAATGCCTGTCTTAGAAGAAATAAACGGAATAACACCATTATCTCCGTGAGAGTGTGTGTTATGTCCCAGTGACCTCTCCAACAGTGATGCAACTTCTTAGAGTGATAAATAGTGATTTGCTTGCTCCTTTTGATATCATGTATCTGGCTCCGGTGCTGTTTCACACCATGCAGTACAGTGCCTTTGAGGACAATTGGAAAGCGATGGTTGAGGATCAGGTGAGGAAAAATGCGTCCTTGCCTGCCGAGGACCCTAGGCACTTGATTGGGGCTGAGGTCCTCATAGGTAAGGGACCTTATACTAACCCCAACGTTCAGGCTGCCTGGGATCCTCGGATCCTGGAGCAAGCCCAACAGCTCGGTATGGGAGCCATTTTGAAAACTATTGAGATAGTTGCCCCACAAACACGGTATACACAGATACGGCAGGGGCAATCTGAACTTTACATGTCATTTCTTGAAAAGCTGGCAGCAGCTTTGGAAAAGCAGGTTGATGATCCATCCACGAGACAGATCCTGATGAAACACTTAGCAAGAGACAATGCCAATGACGAATGTAGAAGGATCATCAATGCCCTACCGGGGGATCCCTCTGTTTAGGAGATGATGTGAGCTTGCACCAGGGTGCAGTCAGAAAATCAGGGAAAAGTCGCCTTGGCTGCATTTTTGTCCTCAGATCAGGGACCCACTGATCAGGATAAAAACCAGCCCAAATCTGGGAACAAACGGAAATGGGTCAAATCTAAATAGAAAGATAATTCCGAGAAGAAGGGAAATTCAGGGACCAAGACTCCTCAGTGTAAGAGGTGGGGTAGGCCAGGTCACACTTCAGACTACTGCAGGTCGCTGTACCATGTAGATGGTCGACCCCTGTCGGGAAACGTGAAGAGGGGTGCAAAAAGGGGGATTTGCCTCCCATCACAACAGTTCCCCCAGAACAGAGTGATGGCCCAGGCTTACCCGGTCAATGTGGAAGAGGCACCAAAGGTTCAGCCTGAGTCAACGCCTACACCGCAGCAACAGTCGTCTTAGAATCTGACGATGCCCACAGGGTTCCCTTGGAGGTGGACGGTTCTCTGGATCAGGGGACCGGTGCACTGCTCATGGCAGGGCCTGAAGCCACTAGCCAAGGGATCCTGGTTCTTCCAGAGTTCATAAATGATGGTTTTGAGGGTGTCATGGGTTTGAGACAGGACATTGCCAGGAGGACGCACAAAAAGAGAGCAACCAGGCTCCAAGCTTAAATTTGCAAAAAGTGTTTAATTACCTAACAGAGTTGGAGGATAAATGCAGGCAAAAATAAACTTTTCATACAGTTTTGGTTCACTCCCCCCTCCCTCTTAAGAACCTATAGTATTCACCCCCTTTCCTCCTATACAGTCATCAAGCCAGGGGGTGGGGGGGGCAGGGGGTGGGGTCTCTTTTCAGTCCACAGAGCAGATTCTCAAATTTACTCATCACCACAATTCTACTACTACAAATACTCTTTATCTCTACTTCTCTACTTGTTTCTCTCTCTCTCCAGTTTTTTCTGCTGTCACCCTGTCCTAGGTTGCAATATTGATGTAGTTAAGTATTCTATTACCACCAGCTGTGGGCCATTAGCTGCTATCACCCACTCCGGATGACAGGCAATGGGCCATCCGTTAGCTATTATCACTTGCTAATGACCCACCCGCATGACAGGCAATGGGCCATCAGGGACCCACCGTGTGACTCATGGACTTATCTCATCCCATTGTGGGATGCTCTGCCCAGGAGGGAGGAACCAGGTGTTCCCACGTGGATATAACCTGGCCTTGGAACTGCCTGAGCTAGCCCTGTCTACTGGGTTCCCAGAGGACAAGAGCTACCACTGGATCTTCAGCTGGAGACTAGACCTTCACAGGATCACCGCTTCAACTGGACTACTTCAGTTGGACTGCTACTACCACCCTAACAGGGTGTTAGGTTGTATCTGACTTTGTCAGTGCTTTTCCTTGTATTATTTCACTTATTTTTAATTTCAATCTTGACTTGTGATCTCCCACTGGTTTGTTTTCAAACCAAGACACACCCCCACCCTCTTAAGAAGCAGTCTCTGCACTCACCCCCCCCACCCCTTTCCCTCTTTCCAAACCAGCAACACAGACAGAGGGCAGGTTGAGGGGTCTTCTGGTCAGTCCAATCAGGAAAAGAGGTTCTCTACTTAGCCACGGGGTCCTTCCCACGAGAGACAGTCCTTTGAGAACTTCTTTGGCGTGGGTCCAATCTCATGAGCAACATCCCGCCCGAAATTCTGCTGCAACATGAGTCTTTTTGTCCATAGGGTGCTGTGCAGACTCTCCCAAGCCGAGGCCAGGCTGCTTCCATCCCAGGATCAAGGCCTTTCTCTCCTTTGCAAGACCTTTGCAGTTTTAACTCTTAAATGAGATTCCCACTGGTTCACAGTCTTTTCCAGGCATCCACCTGCTCTTCTGGCGTGGGCTGTGGGTAGAATTTCTGCACTCCTGTGGACTCCATGGGCTGCAGGGGGACCTCCTGCCCCCCCATTGCCTTCACTGTGGCTAGCAGAGGGTTTTCAGCTCCAGCACTGGAGCCCCTCCTCCCCCACCTTCTTCACTGACCTTGGCACTCTCCATGCTGTTCTCCCTCTACATATTTTCACCTCCACCTCCTCCTCCTCCAACTACAAAGAAGTGAAAGAAGTGCGTGCCTGCTTTGTTTTGAATTTTTCTTAAATATGTTTTCACAGAGGCATAACCAGCACCTCCAATTGGCCCAAACTTGGCCAACAGCATGTCCATCACCTTCAGAGCCATCAGAGATTGGCTCTGCTGGACTTGATGTAAAAACTTCCAGAACTTGCACTCAGGACACACAGGAGCCACCTTTGTGCCACACCCCACCCCCCAGACACCTCTCCAGGCCTACTACAAATGCTTCTGAGGGGTCCAAATTTCTCCTAGATGTTAAAAACACTTCACTGATGTTTTGGGCCAATCAAAACCACCACAGAGGGCCAAATTCACGCTACGGTTTCCACTCCTGATCCTCCTGTCACCATCCCTGCACACACTTGCCTTGTTTACTTGTTGCCTTGTGAGTCTTCTGTTCCCAGGGTAGACCAGCAAGCTGGCAGAGGTGACAGCACTGAACTGGCAGGACTTCCGCAGGTCTACTGGGCTGCATCTGTCTCCAATGAGTCACCACAGATGACATGTACCCTCATCATGCCGAAAGCACGTCCACATCGAGTTCGAGTCCGAGGTTTGATCGATACAGGTGCTGATGCAACGATCCTTTCCGCCACTTTGTGGCCTCCTACGTGGCCTTTGTGCCCAGTGGGACTGAATATTGCGGGGTTGGGAGGAACAACACAGAGCCGACTGAGTAAGCGACCTGTGTTGGTGAAAGATCCAGAGGGACACACGGCCTCCATTCGGCCTTATGTCACTCCAGCTTCAGTGAACCTCTGGGGATGGGACGTGTTGGCAGCTTGGGGGGTGAAGATCATGACAAATTTTTGATAGGGGTCACTGTGTGCAAGGGCGCACCATATTCCACGCTGTCTTTATGATGGCTGACCAAAACACCTATATGGGAACCACAGTGGCCCCTGCCGAAAAACAAATTAGTTGCCCTTTGTCAGCTGGTTCAGGAGCAACTGAAACAGGGACACATAGAACCTTCTACCAGTCCCTGGAACACCCCAGTTTTCGTGATTAAGAAAAAATCGGGGAAATGGAGACTGTTGCAAGATCTCTGAAAAGTTAATGCAGTGATGGAAAGTATGGGGAGTTTACAGCCTGGCATGTCTTCACCCATGATGATTCCCACAGAGTGGGAAATCTTGATCGTTAATTTGAAGGATTGCTTTTTTACAATCCCTTTGCACCCCAATGACAGACCGAAATTTGCCTTTACTGTGCCTGCAATTAACAATGCGGAGCCTGTAAAGCGATTTCAATGGAAAGTGTTACCTCAGGGCATGAAAAATAGCCTGACTATCTGTCAATGGTATGTCGCGCAGGCCTTGTCCGGAATCCGTGAGCAGTTTCCTGAGGCACTCTGCTACCATTATATGGACGATATCCTGGTGGCAGCAGCCACCCAGGATGAGTTGCGGAGGTTACAGCCTCGATTGCTCGATGCCTTGCATTCCTATGGGTTGCAAGTTGCTCCGGAAAAGGTTCAACAACAGCCTCCTTGGAAATATTTGGGGGTCAAAATTTTGGATCAAACCATACAGCATCAAGAGGTGCAGTTCTCAAACACTATTAAGACTCTAAATGATGCCCAAAAGTTGCTAGGCATCATCAGCTGGTTACGTCCGTATTTGGGACTGACCAATGCACAGCTTTCCCCACTTTTTAATATTTTAAAGGGGGACTCTGACCTAAACTCACCTCGACAATTGACTCCCGAGGCGCGACGAGTGCTGAATGAAGTGCAGCAAGCTGTTTCTGCTCATCAGGTTTATTGAGTGGATCCCTCTACTGATATCACTGTTTTCATTACTGCTCCAGATCTCCAACCTACGGGTATCATTGGCCAGCGGAACAAACAATGGGATGATCCTTTGCACATCCTGGAATGGGTCTTTTTGCCCCATCAGCCAAAAAAGACAGCACCCACATTGTTCGAATTGATAGCCTGCCTGATAACTAAATGCCGATATCGGTGTTTACAATTGATGGCAGCTGATCCTGCAACGATTGTTGTTCCGGTATCACGGGACAATTTTGAATGGAGTCTTGCTAATAGCGCTCCTTTGCAAAGTGCACTGCAGAATTTTTCAGGGCAGATTGCTTATCATCTGCCCAGTCACAAATTGCTGCAGCTGGCAAATTTGGTCAATCTCATGTTGCGGCCAAAGAACAGCCGGGTGCCAGTTCATGGACCCACCGTCTTTACGGACGGTTCTGGGAAAACAGGAAAGGCCATTGTCACCTGGAAGGAAGGATCTGAGTGGCAGGTGCTGAAAGGCCACGAGACAGGCTCTGCTCAACTGGTTGAATTGAAAGCAGTTGCCATGGCTTTTCAGCGGTTCTCTCAGGTGCCTTTGAATCTGGTCACTGATTCTGCTTATGTAGCAGACATAACCAAACGTTTGGATTGTTCACTTCTAAAAGAAGTCAATAATGCGACTCTGGTTTTGTTATTGCGAACCCTGTGGAAGGCGATTCAGGCTCGAGTGCGTCCATATTATATTCTGCGCATTCGAAGCCACACCAATTTACCAGGCTTTATAACAGAAGGCAATGCCAGGGCTGACATGCTAGCCAACCCTGCATGGGTGGCACCTCAGCATGACAAAATTGCACAAGCCAAGGCATCGCACAATTTCTTTCATCAGAGTGCACATACCCTGCAGAAGGAGTTTCAATTGACGCCAACTGAGGCTCGTGACATTGTCAGTGCTTGTGCTGACTGCCACGGACTCGCTGCTCCTCTGCCATCGGGGGTGAACCCCAGAGGTCTAAAGGCCTTGCAGTTGTGGCAGACAGATGTGACACACATTCCAGAATTTGGCTGAGTCAAGTATGTGCATGTGTCTGTTGACACTTTCTCCTCAGCTATGTGGGCGACTGCTCATACTGGAGAAAAAAGTCGCGATGCCATTGCCCATTGGAAATTAGCCTTCTCAGTCCTGGGAGTGCCAGCCACTGTGAAAACCGACAATGGTCCTGCCTACGCCTCACAGAAGACCCGGCAGTTTTTACGCCTATGGGGTGTAGACCACACATTCAGTATTCCGCATTCTCCTACTGGCCAGGCCATTGTGGAACGTGCTCACAGTACTCTGAAGCATGTCTTGGAAAGGCAAAGAGGGGGAATGCATGGGGAAACAACACAGAGTCGATTGGAAAAAGCTTTGTACACAATCAATCACCTTACAGTGCCACCAAATTCGAATAATCCTGTGATTTTGAACCATTTTCTCTCATTGCAGTCATCAGGCGAGTTGCGTTTGCCCCGGGCGAAGGTATGGGTACGGAACCTACTTACTGACACCTGGGAAGGCCCACATGAGCTTATTGCTTGGGGTCAAGGGTATGCTTGCGTCTCCACAGATACTGGGGTACGATGTCTGCCTGCAAAATGTGTTTGCCCTGACCTGCGGCTCCCGAGACAGAACCAGCAACCTCAAAATGACAACCAGAATGCCGAACACCAACCGAGTGATCCTTCTGATGATGACCAAGAAGCCGGTCCATCCACAAGCAGAGACTGAAACTTATTTATGGAGTCAGAAAGCAAGGACTTTGAATGCATGTTTTGTTGAATTACAGATTTATATGTAGAATTAGTTTTTATATATACTCTGTCTAGGGTATTGCAAGGGGCCTCTTTGACCATCTTAATCAGCATCTGCTTCGGGGTCTGTTCGGTGGCTGGCCACCTCTGGACAGACCCCTTCTTGAGTTTTGACCAGGCTCTGTTTGGTAACTGGCCATTACCAAACAGATCCTTCATGCTGATCCACTGGGGCTCACAAGCAACGTCTTCTGTTCCTAAACAAAAAGGGGGAGCTGTGGCTAGCACAGGTTTTTCCCATGAGAACTTTCTCCTGTGTTTTATAGACAAAGATAAAGTTTGGATGTTGTTAAAACAGTGTCTCGAGATTTGAACAGTTCAGGCCTGGCCAATCAGGCCTAGGGGGAGGTTTCTGACTGACCAATCTGGGTGACCTCTGAAAAGTCTATATAGGTTGGATTCAAAATAATAAAGCTCTCTTTTCTATGCCACGCTGAGAATCCGGGATTTCTTCTCTGCTAGCGGCTCAACAGTGACAAAGGAATGCATCCACAAAAGGCCAAAGCCGCCAGTTGCACTGAGAATCAACTCTGGCTGAGTATTGGGGTATTCTCACAGTATTCTCACAGCCCAGAGAAGCCAGGTTTGTGAAACCTCTTCTCAGAGGCAATAAACACCCAAGCTCTGGAGCCCTCAACGCAACTGGCCACATCCAGGGGACTTTCACATGAGAGAAGGCTGAGGGGGAGTCACAATCCATCAAAGACCCCCCAGAGTGCTAGGCCTTGCACCACAGGACTGCGTGTTATACAACAGATCCAGAGTCTGCTGCAAGAGACTGACCCCTCCCCTGGGATGACATGCCTGGACATTGCTCCTGGCCTGAGTGTATATTAACCCATGGGATTCTGTGCTTTCCAAGGGAACTGTCACCACCAAGACAACCAGCTGGAGAGAATCAACACAGCATGGTTGGGCTCCACAGATGGTGATATTTTCTTAATTCTCTCTCAGTCACCCTTTTTCTGTCCCCCACCACCTCTTTTCCACTCTCTCTCTCTCATATTTACTATCAAATAAACCCCATACAATTGACTGGCATATGGTCTCGTTTGCACCTTAATTTGGGCAGAGGTATTTCCAAAGAACCTTAATAATTGGATCATAACAGTTCTCACAGAAGGTTTCTGTAAAGCCCTGGTTAGAGGTATGCCAGGGGAGCAGAAACCCAGGCACATAGACACAACCCCACAGAAACAGGGTATAGCTTTGCTGAAGAGGTTTATTGATGATTCAGGATAAATGTCCGTGGGCTAAAGGGGAAACGGGGAGTCATTCAGGGATGATCATCTCCTGATGCCTCTGGAGCAGACTGGACATGGATGCCAGCAATACTCGCAATCCTAAAACACAGAGCCAAGAAGGTGACTCACCAGGGCCAAATGGGACAGGAGAGGGCTTTGTCCCCACACCTCTCTGCAGGCACTGCAGACTTACCGACGGACAGCAAGAGCCAGCTGCTTCTGCCGCAAAGGACCCACCAGCTTTCCAACCACAGGGGGCTGGAGAGAAAAAAAGACACATTAGGGACACACTGGGAGGCACTGAGCTGGTCTGGGAAGAAAGGGGAAAGCAAGGGGGTCCTTGGGGAAGGGGTCTGCAATGGGAGCAATGGGGTGCAGCAGCTGCTGTGCTCCTGCCCAGGAGCAGTGGGGTCCTGGCCAAGAGGCAGAGCTGGGGCAGGGGCTGTGTCCTGGGCCATCCTGGGGGTGCTGGGGTGACAGGGATGGGAATGCAATGGGGTGCTGGGCAAGGGGAAAACTGTGGGGGTCTGGGGTGTCAGTGGGGGTGCACTGGGCTGTGCTGGGGCACACTGGGATGGCCTGGATTGTGGTGGCCATGCTTGGGGAGGGTCTGAGGCCAGCAGAACTCCTGGTACTCACCACAGGTGTGTTCAGGATGGCGACATTGTCTACATCAATCTGCAGAGAGACCAGGAGACCTGGCTGGTCACTGGGATGTCCCCAGTGCCAGCAAGGGATGGGGGAACTGAATTGCCACCCCCATTCCCAGAGGGGATGCCCTCCAATGCCAGCACCCCACTCCCCTTCCGGACATCTTCTTCAGTTCCTTGCAGGAGTGCCTGGGGTAGGAGAACAAAGGGTTTGTCTGGCTTGGAGCTTGTGGGGCTGTGGGGGACACAGGTGCAGGGGAGCAGGGTGGGGGTGGAGGCAAAGGGATGGCAATTCAGGGCCTCCAAGGAGGATGGGGGTAAGGCAGAGGTGACCTACGACACAGAATTTGGGAAAATTCAGGAGCCCAAGGGCCTGGGGTGGGGGTGTGGAAGAGGATCTGTGTGGGATTGAGGGGACCAGAACGGAATTCCAGTGTAGGACATGGGAGTGCAAGGGAGGGGCTTGGTGGGGACAGAAGGAAAGGGGATGAGTGGGGTGAAAATCAACAGGATAGGGGGAGGGTTTGGGAGTGGAGGCTGAGTCAAGGAATTGTATCAGGAGGAAGCGCTCTGGTGGCCAGGGAGAAAAGCAAAGGATTGAGGGGCAAAGATGGAGGGAAAGGCCTTGCGAATCATCACTAGAGGGCATTTGTGGACCCTGGATAGGACAAAGAGGAGATAATGAGGAAGAAATTTCTGAACGGATAAAAAGTGTGGCATGAGAGGCATAATAGAGAAGGGTGTGGGGTCACCGTGATATTGGGGCTCACCTTGGCATCTGCCGGGGGGCAGAGCAGGATGGAGAAGAGCAGAGCCACGCAGAGCACAGCCACCTTCATCTTGCTCTCGCACTGGACAGCGCTAGGTGAGGCTGCAGCAGGCCAGGAACACCTTTATCCCTGCTGGGACTCCTCCCTGCCCCCTCCCCAACAGCCCCCAGGCCAAAGCCTGGCTTGGCACAGCCCCCAGCCCTGGCCACAAGCCCAGCCCTGGCACAGAGTCCATCCCACCTGTGGCACAGATCCAGCCTCCTTGCCTGGTATCTGTCCAGCTTCCTGCACATGGCAGTTGCCCCTGGAAGGGCTCAGGAATCTGTGGTGGCCCAGAGTGGTGGGCAAGGTGCTGAGGGCAGCTACATTCCCTCTGGGGACAATTCCCACACCAAAACAATCCATCCTCCAACAGCCTCCAGAGTCAGATCCTCCCATTTCCTGCTGCTCTTTCCCCCCTAGAACTTTCCCTGCACGACACCCCAGTGCTGACCCCAGACACAAACCTGGAATGCCAGAGAACAAGGGGTCATGGGCAGAGGGATCAGCTGGGTGATGGGGATCTCCAGTCACTGGTGACCCTGAGGAGCACTAGGCAATGATGATCAGCTGCACACAAGGCTGAAGCTTAGGAATTGCTCAGCAGTGACAATTCCCACAGCCAAGCAACCCTATATCACTTTCCCTGGAAGTCCCAAACCAGTTCAATTTCTGGTCCCAGAGCAGAGTCCAGAGGGGAATATCCCCTGCCCTGACCCTCACCCTGTCACACCCACAGCCACCATGCCCTCCCAGAGCACCTGGGTCCTTCTCTGTACAGCTGCTCTACAAGCAGAGTGCCAGGGATCCCATCATCAACAATGCTCCAACTCCAGCACTGTCCCTGCCTGGGACTTGTCCCCAGCTCCCCAAGGCTCTTGTCCCCACACAGTGTCCCTGCAATGCCCTGGCCCTGGGCCCAGGCCAGCACTGGCCCTCAGCAGGATGTGCCCATCCCGAGGGACATGGGGAAGCAGGGCTTGTCCCCAGGCAGCCACTGGGAGCTAATTGGGCAAACAGAGGTGTCCTGTGAGGAGGAAGGATGTTGGTCCTGTGCCAGCATCTCTGATAAGCCCTGTTTACCCAGGGCCTGAGGCAGGAGGAAGATATTCAGCAATCTTGGCCTTCCAAGAAGGAAAAATCCACTGAAAAGTGGTTCCCGTGAGCTGTCCAAGGCTGCAATTCCTGTTTGACATTCCAAGGCATTAGTGAAGGTTTCTGCTTCTCTCTTTCCACAGGGACACTGTGGATCCAGCAGAGATCTCTTGTGGGCCAGCTGGGAAAACATTTCAGGCCACTGCCTTGACTCTTTGCTCTGGATCCTGCCCAAGATGCCTCAGGGCCCAGGAGGATTTTCCTCTGGAGTGTTGCTGCTTTGTGCTACATGGATGAGAGAGCAGAGTGTCCCTGTGGGGAATTCTTGACCATAGGGACAAGTGCTGTGACAATCATTGGTGTGCTGACGTGGGTTTGGAGTGGAATTGAGGAAGTGTCTGCAGGGTCATATTTGCCGAGTATTAGCTGAGGAGTGCTCCAGGCTGCCTTGAAGGTCAGTGGCAGCCAAGGGGATGGCACTGGACATCCTCTGATGGCCATATGCCAACAGCCCAGGAACAATGAGCTGGACATGCAAGGAGGCTCCCAGCTGCCCAGCTCCAGGGGCTCCATGGGAATGTCCCTGCCTCCCTCAGGGCTGTCTCGTCCTCCCTCAGCCCTGCAGAAGCTGTCCCTACAGTTGTCCCAGCATTGCAGGAACAATGAATGTTTCCTCTCCTATTAAATTTACAACAATTTACAACATGGTTCTCAGTAGAGAAAAGCCTTGGACCTCAGGGAGCAGTTCCAGAGGAGACCTCCATGATGCTGGAAGGCGAGAGCACCTCTGTGACAGAGACAGGCTGAGATGGGGAAATTCAGCCCTGAGAGAGAAGAAAAGGAGAAGAAAAGGCTTGAAGGGCTTGAGGGCAACTCAGAGGAAACATATGGAGAAATGTTTTAGCAAGGTCTGTTGCAACTGGAGAAGGACAGATGGTTTTACACTAAAATAGGTTGGTTCATGCAGGAGGTGAGTAGAGGATTTTGATGATGAAAGTGGTGAAACACTGTCACTGGTTTCCCCGTGTCCCGGGTTAATGATAAGACTCTCTCTCCTCTGAGAGCGAAGGGCCCCGACACCCCCTCCCCTACCCACAACTGAACCTCTTAGATGGAAGTGAAGAAAAAACTATTTATTTGACAAAACTACGCAGAGTGCCCTGCAAGGCACAGGGGAAGGGGAAAACCAAGGTGAAAAGGAGTTATTCAACTTGATTAAAAAGTCCTTTTCTCAGACGCAGCTCCTCTCCTCCTCGCCCCCCCCGGGGACGGGTGGAGCTCCCTGGAGAGCTCTGCTGTCTTCTGGCCCTCCTGGGTCTCCAGGTGGCAAAGCAGATCGAAGAGAAGGGGTCCAAACGAGGAAAAAGAAAAAAAATGGAAAAAAAACGGGAACAGAGCTCACTCCGACTCCCATCCAGCACGCAGTCTCTGGCGGGCGACGAATCCTCCCCCGGAGCGAGGCTTGGGGAAAATGTTTTCAAAACAACCCGCGTTTCTCTCTTCGGCTGGGTGTAGTTAAAGAGACAGGACCACACATTTTTTACACATTTTTCTTTCTTGGGCATATAAGCCAACGATAGGGATAAAGAATTATCATAACATCAGTCCAAGACATTCCACCCCTTATGCCATAGCGTTGGCTTAAGGCTCACCCTAACATCTTCTAACTTTAAACACACACACACATATATACACATATATACATACATACACACATACATATATACATATATACACATAACTATGTACAAATAATGTCATTCGGTGAAAGGTGGTATGTTGCCATCTCAACTTTACATGTGGCCCTCACCCAAAACTAAATTTCCCTGAGGGACACAACGTGTTTTTCTATTTTCCTGCATTATCCACCGAGTACACCCTGGTCCCTGAGCAAAGACAACCCCACGGATGGGTTTGTCTTCATGTGAGGCAGAATCAATCCAGACAGTTTTCCCTAACAAGCCTCTGGCATGTACTGCTGGGACCTTATCTCCATCCACTGTATGTAGAAGCTCAGATTGGGCAGGACCTGCTCGGTTGATGGAGCCTCGGGTATTGACTAACCAGGTGGCCTCTGCTAAATGTCGCTCCCAATTCTTATAAGTTCCCCCACCCAATGCCTTTAGGGTGGTTTTTAACAGTCTATTATACTGTTCCACTTTGCCAGCGGCTGGTGCATGATAGGGAATGTGGTACACCCACTCAATGCCATGGTCTCTAGCCCAGTTGTTTATGAGGCTATTTTTAAAATGAGTTCCGTTATCTGACTCAATTCTCTCAGGGGTACCATGCCTCTACAGGACTTGGTTCTCAAGGCCCAGGATGGTGTTAAGAGCAGTGGCATGAGGCACAGGGTAGGTTTCCAGCCACCCCATGGTGGCTTCTACCATTGTGAGCACGTAGCGCTTGCCATGGCGGGTTTGAGGCAGTGTGATGTAATCAATCTGCCAGGCGTCTCCATACTTATATTTAGACCACCTTCCACCATACCACAGGGGTTTCACCCGCTTGGCTTGCTTGATGGCAGCACACGTTTCACAGTCGTGGATAACTTGAGAGATGCAGTCCATGGTTAGATCCACCCCTCGGTCTCGTGCCCACTTATAGGTGGCATCTCTGCCCTGATGGCCTGAGGCATCATGGGCCCATCGAGCCAGGAATAAATCTCCTTTATGCTGCCAATCCAAGTCTACCTGGGACACCTTTACCTTTGCAGCCTTATCTACCTGTTCGTTGTTTCGGTGTTCCTCATTAGCTCGACTCTTGGGGACATGGGTGTCTACATGGCGGACCTTCACAGGTAGTCTCTCTGCCCGGCTAGCTCAGTCGTTCGAGCCCCACGTTGGGTGCCAAATACTGTCCCGGGTTAATGATAAGACTCTCTCTCCTCCGAGAGCGAAGGGCCCCGACACCCCCTCCCCCACCCACAACTGAACCTCTTAGATGGAAGTGAAGAAAAAACTATTTATTTGACAAAACTACGCAGAGTGCCCTGCAAGGCACAGGGGAAGGGGAAAACCAAGGTGAAAAGGAGTTATTCAACTTGATTAAAAAGTCCTTTTCTCAGATGCAGCCCCTCTCCTCCTCGCCTCCCCGGGGCCGGGTGGAGCTCCCTGGAGAGCTCTGCTGTCCTCTGGCCCTCCTGGGTCTCCGGGTGGCAAAGCAGATCGAAGAGAAGGGGTCCAAACGAGGAAAAAGAAAAAAAATGGAAAAAAAACGGGAACAGAGCTCACTCCGACTCCCATCCAGCACGCAGTCTCTGGCGGGCGACAAATCCTCCCCCGGAGCGAGGCTTGGGGAAAATGTTTTCAAAACAACCCGCGTTTCTCTCTTCGGCTGGGTGTAGTTAAAGAGACAGGACCACACATTTTTCTTTCTTGGGCATATAAGCCAACAATAGGAGATAAAGAATTATCATAACATCAATCCAAGACACCCTGTTAGCTGGTCAGTGTCCCATCCCTGAAAACAGTCCAGACTGGGTTGGACAGGACTTTGAGCAACCTGATGCAGTGAAAGGTGTCTCTGCTCCCACCCAGAGGGAGGTCCTGCCCTGTGGTTTTGGCTACCGCAGTGGTTGGTATCTCTTGTAGGATGCAATTCCCACAGGGAGCAGAGGGAACACACAGTGCCACTGTCGGCAGGAACATCCTCCTTGGAGATGGGAATATTGTGGATCAAGAGGCTCAGGCTGCCCAGTTTGGCGTCTTTGTAGATGGACAGAAGCGCCAGAAGAGTCTGAGAAGCAGGAGGAGGTGCAGTGTCTTACATTCCTTTTAGGTCCATAAGGCCACACAGTTGCTCATGGTTCCCTTTGTTCCATGAAGCCCCACAGTGTCACAATGATCCATGGAAACCATGAGGCCCTGAGGTATCACAATGGATCCTCAGTTCCATGAGGTCCCACAGAGTCACAGTTCTCCCCTTAGTTCAAGGCCCTGTGGTGCTATTGCGGGCCTCTGGATTGCACAAGACCTGACACCATGACAGAATTCCTTTGGTTCCATGTGTCCCCTCAGTGTCACAATGGCCCTACTGTTGCAGGAGGCCCTGCAGTGTCACAGATGAGCACAGTGTCACATTCGAGGGAGTGCAGCACCATGAGAGGTTTGGCAGCAGCCCTTTAACAGCAGCAGCAGGTGTGGAGCAGGAGTGAAGCAGTGGAGGAGCAGTGATGGAGCAGCCATGGAGAAGCAGTGGAGAAGCAATGGAACAATGGTGGAACAGACACTACAGCTGTGGAATATTGGTGGTACACTGGTGGCACACTGGTGGCACAGGCACCACATGGAGCAGCCCCAGAGATGAAGCTGTGGCACACAGAGCAGGTCTGAGCGCTGTGTCCTGCAGGAGCTGACTCCACACAGCAGAGCGATGCCCGTCAGGCTGACCCAGAGCAGGGCTGCAGGGCTTTGGGCCTTGAAGCTGCCCAAGCTGGGCTTTGCAGGGAGCTGGGGGTGGCACAGCCCTGGCTGTTTGCTGCAGAGGGCTGCCTGCCTTGGCTGGCACAGGGGCTCAGTGTCACCTGGCACAGGGGCTCAGTGTCACCTGGCACAGGCAGCTGCAGCACGGTGTGGGGAACGAATCCCTGCTGCTTTCCCACCCCAGGGCTTCCCCCAGGAGCAGCTGTGCTCCAGGCTGGGATGCCGCTGTCACCTGCACACCTAAGGCCTTGCAGGAGCAGGGGTTCCATGCCGTGGCTGTGGCAGGGCCAGGCTCAGGCCTCGTGGGCACAGCAGGGGCCATGGCACTGTGTGCACGCTGGCCCTGACACTTCTCCTCCAGTCACCGCAGGGGCAGGAGCTCCCAGCCACCCAGCCAGCCACTCCTGCAGCCAAGGGCCCATGGGGACACTGTGGCCAGGGGCTTGTGGGAGCCTGAGGCTATTGTCACACACCAGCAGGGACAAACTGAGTCCACGGTGCGTTGTGACCCCATGGCACCATGGTGACAGTGATGACGCTGTGGAACTTGATGGAAGCCAGGCTGCACTGTGACACCATGGAGCCTCAGGGAACCCTGGAGACTGTGGTGATGCTATGAAACCTCACAGAAGCCTGGGCACCACTGTGACACCAGGGAACCTGGTGGAATTGAGGGGCCAGAGTGACACTGCTGGGCCTTTTTTCAACCACAGATGGCCTTATTAAAGCCCACATGATCATTAATCCCAGCAGGATCCTAGCAGGATCAATAAAATTCTTGGCAAGAGTTGCTGCTGGGCTGTGGAAGGCATGGATCCAGCAGAATCCATATCTGTTTCTGGATGAAAGGCAGGATCCCACAGACCGTCTGTGCTGGAGGCCCAGGAAGGTCTCACTGGGAAGGAAAAGCCAAAACCCCTCCTTCTGGGGGGACTGCCTACTCCATTCATCCCCAGAGAGGGTCCATCAAGGAGCCACCCAGGAACCAGTGGGCTTTTGGCAGGGCTGCCTGGAGGATGGAGAAGATTAAAGAGCTGTTTGGCTTAGCCGGGACCCTCAGAGGATCCTTCACTCGCAGGGTTGCTGTTGGGTCCAAGAACAGCAGATGCCCACTGGTGCAGTGACAGGGCAGCAATGACAACATCACACCCCCTGGGACTCCCCAGTTCCCCTCCAAGAGCTGATCAGTGTCTGGAGAGCAAAGGATTGGTAAGGAAGTCTCACTCACACTTTAATAGTCCCATCTGACCAGGGCAAAAATCCACTGGGGAGAGGAACATAATCCTGGGCTTTGAAAAACGTCTTGGGCCTTTGCTTCTGACTTTCAGTCCTTAGATATTTGGGAAAGATCTGAGACTTCTGGGGATCTGAGGCTCCTGGATTTGGCACCAAATGTCTAATGAGGCTCATTGAAACTGCAGAAATCCTGAAGGTGCTCCGGATCTGGCAGAATTGTATTCAAGTCTTCAAGAATTGTTTCAGGATTAGAGTGAAAAAGGAACATTTGAAAAACAAAAGACCTCAAATGGAATTATTTTCTTGGTTTTTTTTTCATTTTCAGTGTTTTCTCTCTGTATTTTTCTATTTATACAGGACAGTATAACATCATTTTCTAATTGATGCTGAACCAGGTTGTTCCCCAAGGAAGTCTGGACAGATAGGAAAAGTCTCCCTTGATGTCAGGCAATGCCTCTATCAATTAAACATTGCTTTTCTCATTCCAACACCACTGTTAACTCCTTGGCCACTTGGGAATTGCATCACTTTTTGCCTTCTATCAGGTCTAGGAATGCAGGAGATGCTTTAGACAGGCAGATGGGTAGTAATAACAGAAAAAGAATTAAAGAGGTCGAGTTACACAGACTGTTGCAAGCCAGGCACTGTTTTCAGCCCTGAAGCTCAAAACAGCGACTGGGTTGTTGAGGTGTCTCTCAGTGACCATAGAGGGAGAGGAAGGGAAATGCAAAGAGCAAAGGAGAGTTCAGACACCCAAGGAAAGCTCAAACACCCACACAGGCTGCTGCAAAGTTGCCTTCAGACCTGCTCAGTTTCATCAGGACAGCTGGAAATCCCTGCAAGATTTGTGAGATTAAACACACAGCAGAGGCCAAGATCAGCTTCATAATTGGGATCTCCAGTCACTAGAGGCACTGGGGAGCATTGGGCAATGTTGATCAGCTGCACACAAGGATGAGGCCTGGGGAATTGCTCAGGTGTGGCTCTTCCCAAATCCTGAACAAAGCCCCATTTCCCAGCACTGCAGACGACAAACTGATCCTGTCTCCAGCCCCAGAGCAGAGTCCAGAGAGGAATATTTCCTGCCCTGACCCTCACCCTGTCACACCCACAGCCACCATGCCCTCCCTGAGCACCTGGGTCCCTCTCTGTACAGCTGCTCTACAAGCAGAGTGCCAGGGATCCCATCATCAACAATGCTCCAACTCCAGCACTGTCCCTGCCTGGGACTTGTCCCCAGCTCCCCAAGGCCCTTGTCCCCACACAGTGTCTCTGCAATGCCCTGGCCCTGGGCCCAGGCCAGCACTGGCCCTCAGCAGGATGTGCCCATCCCGAGGGACATGGGGAAGCAGGGCTTGTCCCCAGGCAGCCACTGGGAGCTAATTGGGCAAACAGAGGTGCCCTGTGAGGAGGAGGGATGTTGGTCCTGTGCCAGCATCTCTGATAAGCCCTGTTTACCCAGGGCCTGAGGCAGGAGGAAGATGTTCAGCAATCTTGTTCTTCCCAGGGATGCCTGACGCAGGCAGTGTGGGCATGGGGAGGGTCAGGCAGCCTGCAGCCCTGGCAGTGGGGAGAGGCTGCAGAGCAGGGCAGAGCTGAGGGGAGCAGCAGGAGGAGCAGGAGCAGCTCCTGGGGCACCCCACACCCTCAGCAAAGGCTGGAGCCCCAGTCTGGGCACAGTGTCCAAAGCCTGGCTGAACTCCAGGCACACAAAATCCACTCCCCTCATCCATCCAGGGTGTTGTCTGATGGGGAAGAAATTCCTGTTGGCCAAGCATGATTCCCTTTGGTCAACCCATGCTAACCACTGCTGGTCATCTCCTTGCCATCCCTGTGCTGGGACAGCCTCCAGGATGAGCTGTTCCATGCCCACTGCAGGGATGGAGGGGAGGCTGCACTTCCCTGGCTCCTTCCTGCTGTGCCTTTGGGAAGAGTGGGATGACACTGGCTTCCTTCCAGCCCTCAGGCCTCTCTCCTGAGGGCCACAGCCTGGCAAAGATGGTTGTGAGAGGCCTGGCTGTGGTGTGCCCCAGCTCCCTCAGTGCTCCCAGATGCCTCCCTCCATCAGGGCCTTGGGACTTCAGGATGTCACGTTTGCCCAGGGGATCTCTGACCAAATCTGCAGGGCAAAGTCTTTCTTCCACCATTCCCTTTCCCTGCTCTCCTGGGCCAGAGATTCCTGAGGGCTGCTCTTATCTCACAGAAAGAGCAACTCCTTCCTCCCTGCTTTTCTAAATTCCCTGGAGCCATTCCTGACAGCTCTCCAACCATGGAGCCATCCCTCCATCTCTCTGGGACATCCAAGTCTCACAGCTGCACAAGATCTCTAAATTCTTTGTGTTTTCCTCCCATCTCTCGTGATTTGGGACCCAGGCCCTTCAGCGAGGCATTGCAGAGGGTCTGTTTTCCTGGAGGGCTGCAAGAGGACACCCCCTTGTCCTGTCTCATGGCCATTTCCTGGGCTGCCTTCCTTTCCTGGAATTCCCCCCACAGAAGCCTTGTCTTGCTGTGTGAGTGCTCTCTGGAATTCTGCCCTTCCCCCATCATTCCCAATTTCAAGCCCTCCTTCCAGGGCTGGCCAAGACATTGGTGTCCCATTTCTTGAGGGGGATCCCACCTCTCCCAACCAGACCCTGAGCTGCTAACAGGGTCCCACGATTCCTCTGCAAAGTTCCAGCTTTGCTTCCCAATCATCATCCACTTTCAAATCCATCCAGCAGATTCTGGGACAGGGAAGAAGTGCTCTGGTTTAGTACTCTGCCTACAAGGGTGTGAGGAGAAGTCTTTTGAGGAGACCCAAGGTGGGGATCAAAGGCTGGGGGTGAAAACCTCGTTTTGGTTCTGAAGCCCATGGGAGGTTTGCCTGAGATACAGGATGTCCACCTGGATGTCCACCTGGATGTCCCAGGTGGATCCAGATGCCTGTCCCAGGTTCCAAGAAGGAAAAATCCAGTGAGAAGTTGTTCCTGTGAGCTGTCAATGGCTGTGGATCCTGTTTGACATTCTAGGGTATTATTGGAGGATTCTGCTTCTCTTGTTCCAGGACACTGAAGATGCAGCAGAGATGCTCCATGGGCCAGCTGGAAAGATATTTCAGGCAATTGACTTGACTGTTTTCCCAGGAACTTGCCAAAGTTGCTTCAGTCCTTGGGAAGGCCAGGGTGGCTGAATATGCTCCTGGTGCCTCAGGCCCTGGGTAAACAGGGCTTATCAGAGATGCTGGCACAAGACCAACATCCCTCCTCCTCACAGGGCACCTCTGTTTGCCCAATTAGCTCCCAGTGGCTGCCTGGGGACAAGCCCTGCTTCCCCATGTCCCTCGGGATGGGCACATCCTGCTGAGGGCCAGTGCTGGCCTGGGCCCAGGGCCAGGGCATTGCAGGGACACTGTGTGGGGACAAGGGCCTTGGGGAGCTGGGGACAAGTCCCAGGCAGGGACAGTGCTGGAGTTGGAGCATTGTTGATGATGGGATCCCTGGCACTCTGCTTGTAGAGCAGCTGTGCAGAGAGGGACCCAGGTGCTCTGGGAGGGCATGGTGGTGGGTGTGACAGGGTGAGGGTCAGGGCAGGAAATATTCCCCTCTGGACTCTGCTCTGGGGCTGGAGACAGGATCAGTTTGTCGTCTGCAGTGCTGGGAAATGGGGCTTTGTTCAGGATTTGGGAAGAGCCACACCTGAGCAATTCCCCAGGCCTCATCCTTGTGTGCAGCTGATCAACATTCCCCAGTGCCTCCAGTGACTGGAGATCCCAATTATGAAGCTGATCCTGTTTCTCATGACCCTCTTGCTATCTCACATACCGGGACTGTGTCTGGGATCAGCTCTGTTGTGTCCTGCAGCCCTCTTTGAGGGCTAGGCAGCAGGAGATGGGGGCATCTGGCTCTGGGCGCTGTTGGAGGATGGATTTTGTTGGAGTGGGGATTGTCCCCACATGGTCCCCAGCTGCCTTTGGCTCCCTGCCCAACCCCCTTGGCCCTAAGAGTTTCCTGGGCCCTTCCAGGGGCAGCTGCCCTGTGCAGGAAGCTGGACAGATACCAGGCAAGGGGGCTGGATCTGTGCCACAGGTGGGATGGACTCTGTGCCAGGGCTGGGCTTGTGGCCAGGGCTGGGGGCTGTGCCAAGCTGGGCTTTGGCCTGGGGGCTGTTGGGGAGGGGGCAGGGAGGAGTCCCAGCAGGGATAAAGGTGTTCCTGGCCTGCTGCAGCCTCACCCAACGCTGTCCAGTGCGAGAGCAAGATGAAGGTGGCTGTGCTCTGCGTGGCTCTGCTCTTCTCCATCCTGCTCTGCCCCCCGGCAGATGCCAAGGTGAGCCCCAATGTCTTGGTGTCCCCACATCCTTTGCTTTTTAGCCTCCCATCCCATCATTTTGGGCCCTGCAGAAATTTCCTCCCTGGGATGTCATCTCTGTCCTATCCAGGGTCACCAAATGTCCCCTTAGTGATCATTTGATGGCCTTTCCTTCCATTTTCCCCCAAAATCCTTTGCCTTTCTCCTTGGCCACTGCAGCGCTTTGTCCTGATACCATTCCTGGACTCACCCCTGATGCCCAAACTCTCTCCAAAGCCCCTCAGTTTTGTCCCCATGTGTCCTCTTTCTTCTGTCCCTACCAAGCCCCTCCCTTGCACTCTCATGTCCTACACTGGAATTCCTTTCTCCTCCCCTGCATCCCACACAGGGCCACTTCCACACCCCCACCCCAGGCCCTTGGGCTCCCTAAGTAACCCCAGGTCAATGTATTTGGGATGCCCCAGTAAACCCCCATCCTCCTTGGAGGCTCTGAATTGACATCCCCACCCTGCTCCCTGCACCTGTGTCCCCCACAGCCCCACAAGCTCCAAGCCAGACAAACCCTTTGTTCTCCTTTCCCAGGCACTCCTGCAAGGAACTGAAGAAGATGTCCGGGAGGTGAGTGAGGTGCTGGCATTGGAGGGCATCCCCTCTGGGAATGGGGGTGGCAATTCAGTCCCCCCATCCCTTGCTGGCACTGGGGACATCCCAGTGACCAGCCAGGTCTCCTGGTCTCTCTGCAGATTGATGTAGACAATGTCGCCATCCTGAACACGCCTGTGGTGAGTACCAGGAGTTCTGCTGGCCTCAGACCCTCCCCATGTATGGCCACCACACTCCAGGCCATCCCAGTGTGCCCCAGCACAGCCCAGTGCACCCCCACTGACACCCCAGACCCCCACAGTTTTCCCCTTGCCCAGCACCCCATTGCATTCCCATCCCTGTCACCCCAGCACCCCCAGGATGGCCCAGGACACAGCCCCTGCCCCAGCTCTGCCTCTTGGCCAGGACCCCACTGCTCCTGGGCAGGAGCACAGAAGCTGCTGCACCCCATTGCTCCCTGCAGGCCCCTTCCCCAAGGATCCCCTTGCTGTCCCCTTTCCTCCCAGCCCAGCCCAGTGCCCCCCAGTGTGTCTCTAACGCTGCCTTTGTCCCCAGCCTGCTGTGGTTGAAAAGCTGTCAAGTCTTCTGCGGCAGAAACGCCTGGCTGCCTCTCTGGATGCCTAGGTGAGCAGTGCCTGCAGAGAGGGGTGGGACAATAAGCCTCTAATGTCCCACTGGACACACAGTCACTTTGCCATTTCCCTGTTTTAGGACTGAAAATTGTGGAGACATCTGTGTCCTGTCCTGCTCCAGCGGCATGAGGAGATGATCATCCCTGGAGGACACCCCTGATCCCCTTGGAGCCCAGGCCCATTTCCCCTGAATAATCAATAAATCCCTTCAGCATAGCCACGTTTTATGTCTGTGTATCTCTGTCCCGGTGTTTGTCAGTGTGTCTGGATTTCTTCTCTCTTGGTGGGCAGGGGAACTCGGGCCATGGTCTGGTTGCTTCGTGCCAGGCTCTGCCACCTCCCCAAAATCCCCCATATCAGGTTGTTTGTTGCAGGTTGTGTGAAGTTGGGTGGAGGCAGTTTGAGTGTGTGAGTGGATGGGCAGGAAGAGCAAAGAGCAGATGCTGGCTGTGATCTCAACCTAGGTAGCATGGGTCCAAAAAAAAAAAGGTTTACAAAGAACTTTTTTTTCTACTTACAGAGTTTCTTTCTTAAACCAAAATGATACATTTATTTTTGTAAAAAGTATTTACTGATCTTGAAATTTCACTCCCTGGCTGGAGGTGGCTGCCTGGTCTCTCAAGCTCTGTGGTGCAATGGGGTTGTGTGATTCCCCCAGGTCTGGGGTGGGAGGAGGATGCCACATCTACCAAGCTCCGGGGATTTCCTGGTCTGCTGGGTCTATCCAGCTCCAAGGCCAGGCTCGGCTGCCAGCCATGCCCAGAGATGGCAGGGTGGTAACACTGCGGCCTTCAGGCACAGGGTCATCGGGTTTACCCAGCCCCAGGGGCATTTGGGCCATTTTCAGCATAGCCTGGGTAGACCAGTTCTCCCCGGCTATCCTGGAAGCTTACCAAGGGCTCTCTGCTTTTTGCTGCCTCCAGTTACTCCATCCAAGGAGCTGCTGGTGCTGGCACTGCCCTGGGCAAGCCTCACAGCAGAGCTGTCAAAGGGTATTGCTCTGGCAGAGGGACAGGGAAAATGTCTTGGCTGTGAGCAGCAGAGCAGTGAGGAACCCATTGGCTCAGGCAGCTGCTGCCGTGCAGCACAAGCTCTGCTGCCCAGGAGGGTCCCAGAGTGACCACAGGGCTTTGCAGATGGACAGGGAGCAGCTGTGGGACAGGATGGGGAGAAGGGAATATTCTGCTCCAAGGAAAAATAAGAGAAAAAACTCCTGGGCTGCACATTTCCTAGAGCAGCTGTAAATGTTCCCCTCTGGAAAACTCCACTCCTACCCCAAAATAAAGGCACCTCACATGTAGTGGCACAGGGAGGGGCTGGCTTTTGGCTTCCCCTCTGCAGGGCAGGGGTTCAGCTCAGCCAATGCAGGCACCTCATGCCCAGCTGAAAGCCCTGGGGCTGAAGCAGCACTCAGCTCCTCCCACCCTCCCTCCCTCTGCATCAGTCAAGGCCAGAGGGCCAACAAGGATCTCCTTGGCTCTCCTGGATCCTACATTTAGGGAAAATGAACTTTCCTGTGTCCAGAGCCTCTCAGGAGCCTGCAGAACTGCTCAGCTCAGAGGAGCCCTGTAAGCTGCACCTTCCTGCCACACATTCCAGAACCTCCATCTGCTGGAGACAGGGAATGCCAGCAGATTGAAAAACAATTCCTTCTGGGCTTCTCTTCTTCCTTAGACACTTCCTGTCCACTCTGGTGAGAGATAAGCAGGGCACTGACTCGGGGCTGCTCCAGGCTGAGCCAGGAGAGCAGCTCTTGTGCCAAAGGGGCAGGAGACAGGCCTGGAGTCCAAGTTGTCCTGAGCAGCACAAGCCAAACCAAGCCTTTTCCTGGGCAGAAGCTGGTATGGATGTGCCCAGTCCTTCCAGGCAGGATTCTCTTGGATTCTGTCAGAAATCCTCTTTTCAGGGCAGCCCAGGCCCCAAACCACAGAAGGAGCAGTTAAAGATGTGCATTAATAGTAGGGGGAAAAATATTCCTGTTCCCCAGGAGTTGCCCCCTGCCTGGACTCGGCCTATGTTGTGTGTTTAATCTCACAAATCTTGCAGGGATTTCCAGCTGTCCTGATGAAACTGAGCAGGTCTCAAGGCACCTTTGCAGCAGCCTGTGTGGGTGTTTGAGCTTTCCTTGGGTGTTTGAACTCTCCTTTGCTCTCCCCATTTCCCTTCCTCTCATTCTATGGTCACTGAGAGACACCTCAACAACCCAATGACTGCTTTGATCTTCAGGGCTGAAAATGTGCCTGGCTTGCAACAGTCTGTGTAACTCGGCCTCTTTAATTCTTTTTCTGTTATTACTTCCCATCTGCCTGTCTAAAGCATCTCCTGCATTCCTAGACCTGATAGAAGGCAAAGAGTGATGCAATTCCCAAGTGACCAAGGAGTTAACAGTGGTGTTGGAATGAGAAAAGCAATGTTTAATTGATAGAGGCATTGCCTGACATCAAGGGAGACTTTTCCTATCTGTCCAGACTTCCTTGGGGAACACCTGGTTCAGTATCAATTGGAAAATGATGTTATACCGTCCTGTATAAATAGAAAAACACAGAGAGAAAACCCTGAAAATTGAAAAAAAGCCCAAGAACATAATTCCATTGGAGGTCAATTGTCCTTAAAACTTGCTTTTTAGCTACAATCCTGAAACAGTTCTTGAAGACTTGAACACAATTCTGGCAGAGTCATAGCACCTTCAGGCTTTCTGCACTTTCAATGAACCTCATTAGAGATTTGGTGCCAAGTCCATGACCCTCAGATCCCCAGAAGCCTCAGATCCTTCCCAAATGTCCAAGGAATGAAAGTCAGAAGCAAAGGCCCAAGACACTTTTCAAAGCCCAGGATTATGTTCCTCTCCCCAGTGGATTTTTGCCCTGGTCAGATGGGACTATTAAAGTGTGAGTGAGACTTCCTTACCAATCCTTTGCTCTCCAGACACTGATCAGCTCTTGGAGGGGAACTGGGGAGTCCCAGGGGGTGTGATGTTGTCATTGCTGCCCTGTCACTGTACCAATGGGCATCTGCTGTTCTTGGACCCAACAGCAACCCTGCGAGTGAAGGATCCTCTGAGGGTCCCGGCTAAGCCAAACAGCTCTTTAATCTTCTCCATCCTCCAGGCAGCCCTGCCAAAAGCCCACTGGCTCCTGGATGGCTTCTTGATGGACCCTCTCTAGGTATGAATGGAGTAGGCAGTCCCCCCAGAAGGAGGAGTTTTGGCTTTTCCTTCCCACTGAGACCTTCCTGGGCCTCCAGCACAGACGGTCTGTGGGATCCTGGCATCCCTCCAGAAATACAAAAGGATTCTGCTGGATCCATGTCTTCCGCAGCCCAGCAGCAATTCCTGCAAGGTTTCATGATCCTGCTAGGATCCTGCTGGGATTAATGATCATGTGGGCTTTAATAAGGCCATCTGTGGTTGAAAAAAGGCCCAGCAGTGTCACTCTGGCCCCTCAATTCCACCAGGTTCCCTGGTGTCACAGTGGTGCCCAGGCTTCTGTGAGGTTTCATAGCATCACCACAGTCTCCAGGGTTCCCTGAGGCTCTGTGGTGTCACAGTGCAGCCTGGCTTCCATCAAGTTCCACAGCGTCATCACTGTCACCATGGTGCCATGGGGTCACAACGCACCGTGGACTCAGTTTGTCCCTGCTGGTGTGTGACAATAGCCTCAGGCTCCCACAAGCCCCTGGCCACAGTGTCCCCATGGGCCCTTGGCTGCAGGAGTGGCTGGCTGGGTGGCTGGGAGCTCCTGCCCCTGCGGTGACTGGAGGAGAAGTGTCAGGGCCAGCGTGCACACAGTGCCATGGCCCCTGCTGTGCCCACGAGGCCTGAGCCTGGCCCTGCCACAGCCACGGCATGGAACCCCTGCTCCTGCAAGGCCTTAGGTGTGCAGGTGACAGCGGTGTCCTGGCCTGGAGCACAGCTGCTCCTGGGGGAAGCCCTGGGGTGGGAAAGCAGCAGGGATTCGTTCCCCACACCGTGCTGCAGCTGCCTGTGCCAGGTGACACTGAGCCCCTGTGCCAGGTGACACTGAGCCCCTGTGCCAGCCAAGGCAGGCAGCCCTCTGCAGCAAACAGCCAGGGCTGTGCCACCCCCAGCTCCCTGCAAAGCCCAGCTTGGGCAGCTTCAAGGCCCAAAGCCCTGCAGCCCTGCTCTGGGTCAGCCTGACGGGCATCGCTCTGCTGTGTGGGGTCAGCTCCTGCAGGACACAGCGCTCAGACCTGCTCTGTGTGCCACAGCTTCAGCATCTCTGGCGCTGCTCCATGCAGTGTTTGTGCCACCAATGTGCAACCAATATTCCACAGCTGTAGTGTCTTTTCCACAGCTGTAGTGTCTGTTCCACCATTGTTCCATTGCTCATCCACCACTTTTCCATTGATTTTCCACGGCTGCTCCATCACTGCTCCTCCACTGCTTCACTCCTGCTCTACACCTGCTGCTGCTGTTCCAGTGCTGCTGCCAAACCTCCCGTGGTGCTGCACTCACTCTAATGATGCTCATCTGTGACACTGCAGGGCCTCCTGCAACAGTAGGGCCATTGTGACACTGCGGGGACACATGGAATCGAGGGGACAACTGTGACACTGTGGGACCTCATGGAACTGAGGATCCATTCTGATATTACAGGGCCTTGTGGTCATTGTGGGTCCATTGTGACACTGTGGGCTTTATGGAAAAAAAAGAATCCTGAACAACTGTGTGGACTTATGGAACTAAAAGGAGTGTAAGGCACTACACCTCCTCCTGCTTCTCAGTCTCTTCTGGCACTTCTGTCCATCTACAAAGACGCCAAACTGGGCAGCCTGAGCCTCTTGATCCACAATATTCCCATCTCCAAGGAGGATGTTCCTGCCGACAGTGGCACTGTGTGTTCCCTCTGCTCCCTGTGGGAATTGCATCCTACAAGAGATGCCAACCACTGCGGTAGCCAAAACCACAGGGCAGGGCCTCCCTCTGGGTGGGAGCAGAGACACCTTTCACTGCATCAGGTTGCTCAAAGTCCTGTCCAACCCAGTCTGGAATGTTTTAAGGCATGGGACACTGACCAGCTAACGGGGAAACCAGTGACAGTGTTTCACCACTTTCATCATCAAAATCCTCTACTCATCTCCTGCATGAACCAACCTTTTCTTAGTTTGAAACCATCTGTCCTTCTCCAGTTGCAACAGACACTGCTAAAACATTTCTCCATATGTTTCCTCTGAGTTGCCCTCAAGGCCTTCAAGCCTTTTCTTCTCCTTTTCTTCTCTCTCGGGGCTGAATTTCCCCATCTCAGCCTGTCTCTGTCACAGAGGTGCTCTCGCCTTCGAGCATCATGGAGGTCTCCTCTGGAACTGCTCCCTGAGATCCAAGGCTTTCCTTTGCTGAGAACCATGTTGTAAATTGCTGACACTGAAGTAACATTTCATAGGAGAGGAAACATTCATTGTTCCTGCAATGCTGGGACAACTGTAGGGACAGCTTCTGCAGGGCTGCGGGAGGACGAGACAGCTCTGAGGGAGGCAGGGACATTCCCATGGAGCCCCTGGAGCTGGGCAGCCAATCTGCCCACACTGGGAGCCTCCTTGCATGTCCAGCTCATTGTTCCTGGGCTGTTGGCATATGGTCATCAGTGGCTGTCCAGTGCCATCCCCTTGGCTGACACTGACGTTCAAGGCAGCCTGGAGCTCTCCTCAGCCAATACTCGGCAAATATGACCCTGCAGACACTTCCTCAATTCCACTCCAAACCCACGTCAGCACACCAATGATTGTCACAGCACTTGTCTATTGGTCAAGAATTCCCCACAGGGACACTCTGCTCTCTCATCCATGTAGCACAAAGCAGCAACACTCCAGAGGAAAATCCTCCTGGGCCCTGAGGCATCTTGGGCAGGATCCAGAGCAAAGAGTCAAGGCAGTGGCCTGAAATGTTTTCCCAGCTGGCCCACAAGAGATCTCTGCTGGATCCACAGTGTCCCTGTGGAAAGAGAGAAGCAGAAACCTTCACTAATGCCTTGGAATGTCAAACAGGAATTGCAGCCTTGGACAGCTCACGGGAACCACTTTTCAGTGGATTTTTCCTTCTTGGAAGGCCAAGATTGCTGAATATCTTCCTCCTGCCTCAGGCCCTGGGTAAACAGGGCTTATCAGAGATGCTGGCACAGGACCAACATCCTTCCTCCTCACAGGGCACCTCTGTTTGCCCAATTAGCTCCCAGTGGCTGCCTGGGGACAAGCCCTGCTTCCCCATGTCCCTCGGGATGGGCACATCCTGCTGAGGGCCAGTGCTGGCCTGGGCCCAGGGCCAGGGCATTGCAGAGACACTGTGTGGGGACAAGGGCCTTGGGGAGCTGGGGACAAGTCCCAGGCAAGGAACGGGGCTGGAGTTGAGGCATTGTTGATGACGGAATCCCTGGCACTCTGCTTGTGGAGCAGCTGGGCAGAGAGGGACCCAGGTGCTCAGGGAGGGCATGGTGGCTGTGGGTGTGACAGGGTGAGGGTCAGGGCAGGAAATATTCCCCTCTGCTGTAGGACTGGAGAAAGGACCAGTTTGGCCCTTGAGCGGAAAGAGAAATTGAGTGGTCTGCCTGTGGGAACTATTACATCTGAGCAATTCCCCATCCTTGTGTGCAGCTGATCAACATTCCCCAGTGCTCCCCAGTGCCTCCAGTGACTGGAGATCCAAATTATGCAGCTGATCCCATTGCCCATGACCCTCTTGCTCTGCCCCTGCTGAGATTATGTCTGGACTCAGCTGTGCTGTGTCCTGCAGGAGAAACTCTGGTAGGGGAGGGCAGCAAGAAATTAGGAGATCTGGCTCTGGGGGCTGTTGGAGGATGGATTTTGTTCTAATGGGGATTATCCCCACAGGGTGCCCAGCTGCCTTTGGCTCCTTGCCTCATCCCCCTTGGCCCCAAGAGGTTCCTGGGGCCTTCCAGGGGCAGCTGCCCTGTGCAGGAAGCTGGACAGATACCAGGCAAGGGGGCTGGATCTGTGCCACAGGTGGGATGGACTCTGTGCCAGGGCTGGGCTTGTGGCCAGGGCTGGGGGCTGTGCCAAGCCGGGCTTTGGCCTGGGGGCTGTTGGGGAGGGGGCAGGGAGGAGTCCCAGCAGGGATAAAGGTGTTCCTGGCCTGCTGCAGCCTCACCCAGCGCTGTCCAGTGCGAGAGCAAGATGAAGGTGGCTGTGCTCTGCGTGGCTCTGCTCTTCTCCATCCTGCTCTGCCCCCCGGCAGATGGCAAGGTGAGGCTCCGATGTCAGGTGACTCCACACCCTTCCCTTTTAAGCCTCGCATCCCACACTTTGGATCCCTTCAGAAATTTCCTCCTTGGCATCTCCTGTTTGTCCTATCAACGGTCTCCAAATGTCCCCCTAGTGACCATTCCCACGGCCTTTCTTTCCACCTCCCCCCTCATTCCTTTGCCTTTCTCCTTGGGCACTGCAGCACTTTGTCCTGATACCATTCCTGGACTCACCTCCCACTCCCAAACCCTCTCCCAGTCCCATTGCTTTTGTCCCTATGCACCCCCTTTTCTTCTATCCCCACCAAGCCCCTCCCTTACACTCCCATGTCCTACACTGGAATTCCTTTCTCCTCCCCTGCATCCCACACAGGGTCACTTCCACACCCCCATCCCAGGCCCTTGGGCTCCCTAAGTAACCCCAGGTCAATGTATTTGGGATGCCCCAGCAACCCCCCATCCTCCTTGGAAGCCCTTTGCCTCCACCCCCACCCTGCTCCCCTGCACCTGTGTCCCCCACAGCCCCACAAGGTCCAAGCCAGACCAACCCTTTGTTCTCCTTTCCCAGGCACTCCTGCAAGGAACTGAAGAAGATGTCCGGGAGGTGAGTGAGGTGCTGGCATTGGAGGGCATCCCCTCTGGGAATGGGGGTGGCAATTCAGTCCCCCCATCCCTTGCTGGCACTGGGGACATCCCAGTGACCAGCCAGGTCTCCTGGTCTCTCTGCAGATTGATGTAGACAATGTCGCCATCCTGAACACACCTGTGGTGAGTACCAGGAGTTCTGCTGGCCTCAGACCCTCCCCAAGTATGGCCACCACACTCCAGGCCATCCCAGTGTGCCCCAGCACAGCCCAGTGCACCCCCACTGACACCCCAGACCCCCACAGTTTTCCTCTTGCCCAGCACCCCATTGCATTCCCATCCCTGTCACCCCAGCACCCCCAGGATGGCCCAGGACACAGCCCCTGCCCCAGCTCTGCCTCTTGGCCAGGACCCCACTGCTCCTGGGCAGGAGCACAGAAGCTGCTGCACACCATTGCTCCCATTGCAGACCCCTTCCCCAAGGACCCCCTTGCTGTCTCCTTTCCTCCCAGCCCAGCCCAGTGCCCCCCAGTGTGTCCCTAATGTGTCTTTTTTTCTCTCCAGCCCCCTGTGGTTGGAAAGCTGGTGGGTCCTTTGCGGCAGAAGCAGCTGGCTCTTGCTGTCCGTCGGTAAGTCTGCAGTGCCTGCAGAGAGGTGTGGGGACAAAGCCCTCTCCTGTCCCATTTGGCCCTGGTGAGTCACCTTCTTGGCTCTGTGTTTTAGGATTGCGAGTATTGCTGGCATCCATGTCCAGTCTGCTCCAGAGGCATCAGGAGATGATCATCCCTGAATGACTCCCCGTTTCCCCTTTAGCCCACGGACATTTATCCTGAATTATCAATAAACCTCTTCAGCAAAGCTATACCCTATTTCTGTGGGGTTGTGTCTATGTGCCTGGGTTTCTGCTCCCCTGGCATACCTCTAACCAGGGCTTTACAGAAACCTTCTGTGGGAACTGTTATGATCCAATTATTAAGGTTCTTTGGAAATACCTCTGCCCAAATTAAGGTGCAAACGAGACCGTATGCCAGTCAATTGTATGGGGTTTATTTGATAGTAAATATGAGAGAGAGAGAGTGGAAAAGAGGTGGTGGGGGACAGAAAAAGGGTGACTGAGAGAGAATTAAGAAAATATCACCATCTGTGGAGCCCAACCATGCTGTGTTGATTCTCTCCAGCTGGTTGTCTTGGTGGTGACAGTTTCCCTAGAAAGCACAGAATCCCATGGGTTAATATACACTCAGGCCAGGTGGCAATGTCAAGGCATATCCTTCCAGGGGAGGGGTCAGTCTCTTGCCCCAGATTCTGGGTCTGTTGCATCACATGCAGTCCTGTGGTGCAAAGCCTCTGGGGAGCACTTTTGGGGGTTCTTTGATGGAGTATGACACACCTCAGCTGCCTCTCACATGAATGTCCCATGGATGTGGCCAGTGGTGTTGGGGGTATCTACAGCTGGGCCAGTTTGTGTAATGGAGGATGGGTGTTTACTGCTTCTGACCAGAGGTTACACCATGCACCCCAAACCTCCTACCCCTTGGCTGGGGGGGAAGTCTGCGTAAACCTCGCTTCTGTGAGCTGTGCTCTCCCCCCACCCCAATACTCAGCCAGAGATGATGCTCAATGCAGCTGGTGGCTTTGGCTGATGCCTTAAAAGCTGGTAAAAACAAGAGGCAGACACAGCAGTATAGGGGAAAAGGTTATTACCATTAATAGGGTCCCAGGTGCACCCTCATCAAAGGTGGAAATACGCCGAGGAGCACACCCCATGTACAATTTTTTGGAACTTACAAATTAGCATATCTACCTAAAATCCACCAATAAGAAGCTTAACAAATGAAGTAATTGTCCCCCTATTCAAATTATCCCCCCCTCCCTAATGAGGCTACAATCTACTTTACAAAAACATGTTCCAAAAAGGAGGCCCCAACCAAGGTTAAGGCCTCTAGTTCTGAGATAGTAGGGATGTTTTGTCTTCCCCAGAGAACCCCGAACTAGGCTAAATATCAGAGTACAATGGTCATAAAAATGTAGGGCTAAGGTACAGAGAGTGTGAAAAACCAGTTGCACTCTCCTGTTGAAATTTAAAAGTTTAATAAAGGACAATAGGGGACAAAAAACAATAAAGCAAAGAAACAGCGCAGGGTGCTTGGCCCTAAGCCAAGAAGCACATCTGCCATTGAGGGAGTCATCTTAAATACTCTTTGTATTGCGTCAGCGTCATGCCTATTCATAAGCATTCATGCATATTCAACCTTTTCTCAAAACTATTTTGCATGTTCCAAGAACTGTTTTGCATGGTTCCTCCTTGGTCCCGTCTTTTTAGAGCATGTGCATTTTCGGCTGTGGTTTCTTCCAGTCTTGGTTATCATCTCCCAGTTTGGGCTTGGGTTCATGGTCCTTGCATCTGATTATGGCTGATAGTCAGGTATCAGTGGCAGGTCTTCTTTTGTGCTGTTCTTTGGGTGTTATCCAGTCAAGCAGGTAGTGTGGTTAGTGAAGGAAAGTCTTTTAAACTACTTTTATTAGTTATTTTACTACTATATCGAAATCTAGTTCATAACAGAAATTAAAACATTGGTTATATACCTCTATCTTTATGACAAGACTACTTCTATAAAAAGAATAAAACCATACACACAATGAATATCTACGAAAAGCCAACACTATATTATTATGTATTTATCACAGAGAGTAAAAGGTACAAGGAATGGGAAAGGGTATAAAATGTATAAAAAGGGTATAAAGAGAAAAGACAAAAACCATCAGACATCATGGCCTTTTGTGGATGCATGCCTTTCCTTCAGCCTGAGATGACTGAACAACAGCTTTCCCTTTATCTAATCCCAGCAGTTTGACTTTCAGTCCAAAGTCCCAGTCAGGTATCTTCAAGGGAGGTTTCTTTGATTGTAGCTTCTTTATACAGTTTTTGTTATAATGAGCAAAACTTTATATCAATGTTTGAGGCATGAACTATTTCAGGCTCTGACACCCCACCCCCCTGCCCACTCCCCCTGCCCACAATACTCGGGATGAGCCCAGAACTCAGCAATTTCCAGGCTGGGCTGTGTCCCATTTGTCACCCACCAGCACCCCAAGTCCCTCTCGAACAGGGAATTCTGGGGCCAAGTGTCAGGAAGTGGAAGACATGGAGCTCAGCTGGGGATTTCTGGATCAGAGCACAGACAGTAGGGTTGGGAATGGGGCTGCAGTTCTCAGCCTCTGGAAGTGGCTCCTGCACAGGGTGAGGGACAGGAATCCCTTCAAGGAAGATCTGAAAAAATCCCCGGGTTTTGCTCCAGACCCTTCCCTGGATCCATTCCCTTCTCTGGACAGGCAGCTTGCTGAGGGACTCTGGGAACTGGAGAGCACTGGGAAACTGGGAAGTGAGACATGGATGTGGGAAGAAGAGGAGACACCCATCTGAGAGCTGTCCCTGCCCATGGCAGGGTGTGTTGGTTTTGCTTGGCCCAGTTTTGCTAGTGGGGGAACCACAAAGATGGCTCCTGTGGGAAGCTTCTTGAGGCTTTCACCGTGTCCAGCAGAGCCAATCTCTGATGGCTCTGAAGATGATGGACATGCCGCTGGCCAAGCCTGGGCCAATTAGAGATTGTGGCAATGCAGCTGTGATAACATATTTCAGAAGAAATAAAACCAATGGTGCATGCAATTCTTTTTAGCCAGAGAAGTAGGGGTGTGATAAATAGCTCTGTGTTTGTTAATCAAATCATTACACTCGGTCGAGTCAGTTAACTGTATTAAGTAAGTATAACCACAGGCACGAGCTTAAGCAAACAGCATGCACGCCACCGCCTCCATGACGCAAGAAGCAGGAGGAGGCCATCTAGAGGATCTTCGGCCTCACAATGACCGGGAGGCAGAATAAGACTCCTAGCAACAAGCTGCGCAGACGCAGAGCACTCCGGAAAAGGACATGTATTTGAAAAGCACAGGATTTGAAAAATCTCAGGATCTGGAGAGTATATAAGTGGGGGCTGAGAAAGGGGGAGGTGCGCGCCGTTGGCGGAGCAGAAGACTCCCCCGGGCATCCAGCGCTGTTTTTCTTGTTGTAGGTTGTTCAATAAATCTAATTGATTTAATTGGCCTGGCTCTTGCCACTTTATTAGACTCAAAATTTAAAAGGAGGAGGTGAGAACGTGTGAGGGAAAACAACATGGAGAAACCAAGGTAAGTATAGAAGGTGGGGGAGGAGGTGCTCTAGGCACCAGAGCTGAATTTTGCCTGCCGGCCCTGGTGAGAACCATGGGGACACAGCTATGTCCCTGCAGCCCATGGGGTCCACGCGGGATGCAGAGATCCATCCACAGCCCATGAGGAGTTACCCACACTGGAGGGGATGGATGCCTGGAGGAGGCTGTGATCCAGCAGGAGTCCCAGTGGAGAGAGAGGCTTTGCTCCTGAGATGGAACAGCCTGGCCTTGGAGGTCTGCACCCCATGGACGAGGGATCCCACACCACAGCAGTGTTGGGAGAACTGTCTGTCCATGGGAGGATGCTCACGATGCAGCAGTGTGCATGTGTGCTGCTGCTTGTGAGATGGACCCACACTGGAGGAGTTCATGGAGAATTGTCTCCCGTGGGAGGGATCCCACAGAAATGCAGAGGAAGAGCTCCTCTCCCTGAGCAGCGGAAGAAGATTTTGGTGATGGACTGACCAAACCCCAACACCCTGCCCCACCCTGCACTGTTGGTGGGAAGGAGGAAGCGGGATGAGTGGGGAAACAGTGTCTTTAAGGGGTTTATTTTACTTCTCATTTTTCTCCTCTGTCTTCATTAGTAATAAAACGCTTTGCAACTTCAAGATGGGCCTGTTTTGTCCTTGGAGCATTTTCTCCCAGTTCCTTAACTCACAAACCCTGTGTGTGTTAAATTGTTTTCTCTCTTCTGCCCATCTGTGGCAGGGGAGAATGAGCGAGCAGATGCAGCGGGTACCTTGGCATTTGGTCAGGGTCCAAACCATGACATTCTGTCACACTGTAACTCTGCACCCCTGCTGGATAGGACACACCATGGCTCCTGCCACAGCTGCGAAGTTTCTGCCACATCTTGTTTGCTACCCGGGGTCAGCCAGACCCTGCCACCCCAGCCACAGGCCCGAGGTTTCCTGCTGCAGCCCATTCTACCATCCAGCCTGTTCCACCATCCAGCCTGTTCCACCATCGCCGCATGAGGGAGAGGCTCGACTGAACTCGCGCCACAGCGCCACCTGCAGCCGCGGGGGAGTCATCCCACATACCCTGCCAGGCCGGGAGCCCAACAGCGCCCCTGCCGGCTGTGACTGTAACTACACCACAGGGGAGAGCGTGTGACAGACCAGAGAATGCAGTTACTGGTTTTTCTAGTTTGTTGTTGCTACCGTTGTTGCTGCTTGTTTGCCGTGTTATAAATACTAGTAAAGAACTGTTACCCTGTTCCCAAATCTTTGCGTGACAGCCCTTTGATTTCAAAGTAATAATAATAATTTGGAGGGAAGGAGGTATCATATTCTCTATTCCAAGGGAGGTTCCCAGACAAGGCAGCCACCTGTCTTTCAAAGCTAGACAGGGATCCTTTAATGGGGGAGGGGAAGCAGTGGAGACAGGAGTGAGGGAGTGACCCAATGAAAAGGATCTGGAGAAGTTCCTGACGTTTTGTGAGGGACCTGGAACACATCCTGAACCCGTGGAATGGGACGTGGAGCAGCTCGTAAAGGATTGACCCCAGAGAAAGGGAATCTTCTCCCTCAGGAGGAACCGGCGGCGGAAACGAATCCCCATTCCCAAACAAGGACACAGAGCTCTGCTGAAGGGGTTTATTGATCATTCCAGGGAAATTCCCAGGGCTCCCAGGGGATCAGGGGTGTCCTCCAGGGATGACAATCTCCTCATGCCGCTGGAGGGGTACAGGACACAGCTGTCACCACCAGTTCCAATCCTAAAAGACAGAGCCCAAAACGTGACTCCAGCATGTTCACTAGGACAGGAGAAGGGCCTTGTCCCCAGCCCTGTGTGACAGAAGGGCATTGGGACCCTGGATAGAGCCAGGACAGGACTTGGCTCCTCAGATCCATGGGGCCCCCAGAGCTCCTCCCCTCAGGATACCCCAAAGCCTCTCAGAGCCCTCTAAGTGCAAGGAAAGCCTTTGGGGCAGTTCTGTCCGGCTGTCCAGGGACAAGGATCAGGGACAGCCCTATCCATGTCCCTCTGCTGGCCCCAAGACGTCTCCACCCCAGAGAGCTCCAGAATCCCCCTGGATCCCCATGGACCCTTTGTGGGGCTGGAGATCCCCTGAGGTTTCTCACAGGACCATCCCAAGGGACTGCCAGGTGATGCTGCCATGGGGGCTGCAGAGAAATGTGGGTTTCGGGGCATAGTGGGAGACACTGGGAGAGCCATGGGGGATACTGAGAGACACTGGGAGTCACTAGGGTATACAGTGGAACACTGGGATGGCCCCGAGGGTCGTGGCCATGCCAGGGCAGGGTCAGGGCCCAGCACACCTTGGGGTACTCACCTCAGGCCTCTTCACTGGATGAGCTGTGACTCCTCCATGCAGAGAGATGCAGGGATGTCACCAGGGTGTCCCCAGTGCCAATAAGGGATGGGAGGGTTGGGGTGAAGGGGGAGACCTCAATGATGATGAACTGGGGCCAAGTGGGGACACCAAGGGACTGGGGTGGGGGTGTTGAAGGGTCTCGGCTGTGGGGGATGAGAAGGAGGAAGAGGAGGAGGAAAAGATCCAAGTGGGGTGGGACAGAGTAATATTTGGGGGTAAGGGCAGGAGAAAATGGCACGGGAGGACAAAATGGAGGGGATTGGAAGGGGTTTTTGGAATGGGGTGTCAAGGACGGGGATCTGGGGACATCCCTGTCATGAGGAAAATGGAAAGGACTGAAGGGAAAGGGAAAGAAATGGCCTGGGGTGTACTGGGGTGCACTGGGATTAATGGGAATGCAGTGAGGTCTGGGGGGATGGGGAATCCCTGGGAAGAACTGAAGTGTGCTGGGATGGGTGGGAATACAGTGAGAGGCCTCCCAGGGAAGCCCTGGGATTCACTGGGGTGCACTGGGATGCCCTGGGGGTTTGTGACCATGAGAGGGGAGAGTCTGGGCCAAGGAGAATTGCCAGTACTCACCTTGCGATTAATCATTCCCTGGCATAGGAAAACAGCCCTGTAGAGACACAGTCATGGATCACTGGGGTGTCCCCAGTCCCAGTAAGGGATGGAGAGACCAAACTGGCTCCCACTTCCCCCACTGCGCCCCCAACCCAGAACTTACCACGATGATGGAACCACTCCCTGTATCCATGATGGTCAGGGGAAGGGGAGCAAAGGGATGGTCAGCATTGGACCTTATGGGGCTGAGGGTGGACACAGGGGCATCTAACCCCCCTAACCCATGGCAGACCCCTGATTCAAGAAGGAAAATCCCAGGGAAACTCAGAGATTTCAAGCCAAGAGATCTGCTGCTCACCGTTATGAGATTCTGCGGTGGAGTTGGACTTCGAGGGACAAAAGAAATGGAAGATTGAATTTCCACTGCAAAGTGATGGTAGCTTGGCATCTGCCGGGGGGCAGAGCAGGATGGAGAAGAGCAGAGCCACGCAGAGCACAGCCACCTTCATCTTCCTCTCGCACTGGACAGCGCTGGGTGAGGCTGCAGCAGACCAGGAACACTTTTATCCCTGCTGGGACTCCTCCCTGCCCCCTCCCCAACAGCCCCCAGGCCAAAGCCCGGCTTGGCACAGCCCCCAGCCCTGGCCTCAAGCCCAGCCCTGGCACAGAGTCCATCCCACCTGTGGCACAGATCCAGCCCCCTTGCCTGGTATCTGTCCAGCTTCCTGCACAAGGCAGCTGCCCCTGGAAGGGCCCAGGAAACTCTTGGGGCCAAGGGGGTTGGGCAGGGAGCCAAAAGCAGCTGGGGACTCTGTGGGGACAATCCCCACTCCAACAAAATCCATCCTCCAACAGCCCCCAGAGCCAGATGCCCTCATAGTGGCACTGGGACACCAGGGCTGGGCTTGGGGCAGTGCTGGGGTGCTCACTGCGTCCAGCTCCAGCCCATTCCCAGCACTGCAGCCACAAACTGCTCCTGACCCACAGAGGAACATCCCATGCCTGTGCCCCCTGTCACACCCCGGGCCACTGTGTCCCCCCAGGTCCCCCCAGATCTAGCTCTGCTGAGCTGTCCCTCCTGGGGGTCCCAGGGACTCTGTCCCCAGCAGGGCTCTGGCTCCATACTGGGCTGGCACTGGGACACAGCTCCTGCAGTTCCCCTGGCCCCAGCCATGGCTCTGCCCTGCCCTTGGCCCAGCACTGGCCCTCAACAGGGGTCACCTTCCTGCCCGAGGGTCCCTCACTCCCGTCCCAGCTCAGAGGCCCCTGTCAGGGTGACCCCCGAGGACACAGCTCAGGGACAGTCCCTTCCAACCCCAGGGCTCCTGTCGGCTGCCTCAGCCTCCATTCTCCACCGCCCTGCTGTGACATTTCCAGGAGATGTTCCCTCCTCACGCCACACTGCCCACACAGAAGGGAGCTGTTGTGGGGCACCTGGAAAACACTTCAGGCACCTGCCCTGACTGTTTGCCTTGCATTTTCCTCAGGAGCCACCAGTGACCTGGAAGGTTTTCCTGCTGCTGTTTGTGCTTTGTGCCTCTTTTGTTGGAGAACTGGGGGGCTTTGACCCCGGAGGAGCCAAGGGGAGGTGAAGCCATTTAGAGTAGGGAAAATTTCAAGCATCTGGACACCAAAGGGGCTGTTCTGGACAATGCCAACAATGATTTCATGGGCTCCTGTTTGGGTACCATTTCACCGTGGTACAGTGAAATGTCCCTAGTTTGATTTTTTGCACAGGGAGGAATGAGAGATGTCACCAAGGGGTGGGGTGGTGAGAAGTCTGAGGTGCAGCTGATGCCACCTGGGTATCCCCATTCCCTTCCCCTCCCCGAGCCGGGCTGGGAGCACATGGGGAAATCCCTCTTGTTCCTGCAGTCCCTTCCATGGTTTTTTTCTCACTCATGGGTTCCAAATCCTTTCGATGTCTGGCTGTTCTATAGGAGGTGTCAGGGGGGTCACAGGGGGAAAGGGGAGGAGGAAAGGGGAGGAGGAATGAGGGCTCTGTTTTCCCCACTTTAATGTCTCCCTTCCCTCACTGCCTTCCGATTCCCAAGAGCTGTGGTGTCAGGGAGACAGGACTCAGCCAGCGGTCCCTGTCCATTGTACTGTTTATACTGGGACATTTGATTGTTGAGCAGTCGCTCACCATGACAGTGACTTGTCTGGTGGTCACCACAGAATCTGGGAATACTGGAATGGTTTGATTTGGAAAAGGGGACCTTTAAAGGATATCCCATGCAGGGACACCTCCCAGATGGGTGTCTCCTCTTCTTCCCACATTCATGTCTCACTTCCCAGTTTCCCAGTGCCCTCCAGTTCCCACAGTCCCTCAGCAGCTGCCTGTCCAGAGAAGGGGATGGATCCAGGGAAGGGTCTGGAGCACAACTCTGGGATTATTTCAGATCTTCCTTGAAGGGATTCCTGTTATTCCCAACAGTGCAGGAGCTGCCTCCAGAGGCTGAGAAGTGCAACCCCATTCCCAACCCCACTGTCCATGCTCTGATCCAGGAATGCCCAGCCGGGCTCCATATCCTGCAGTCCCTGACACATGGCCTCACCGTGTGCAGGTGGCGGAGGCGAGGAGAATTGTGCCCCTCTGTCCCTCTCAGGTGAGACCTCTCGTGCCCCCATATTCAGGATCCCAGCGCAGGAAGGACATGGAACTACCGGAAAAGTCTAGAGGAGGCCATGGAGATGCTCCAGGAGCTGAATCCTCTCCTGAAACAGGCTGGGAGAGCTGGGAATGTCCAGCCTGAGAAAGGAAGGCTGCGGAGAGGCTCTGGGAGGGTGGGCAGCAGCCCAAGGTGGGTGCTCAGGCCAGGGCAGGAGGCCACCAGAGGGACACTGCAGGAAGCTGTGTGACAGAGACCAGAGACAAGGCCCAGAGAAAGGCTGCCCTGCTCCAGGACAAGACAGGCCCTCTCACAGCCCCAGAAACCATGGAGAAATGTGACTTTATCCTTGAGCAGGTGACAAAATAAAAACCCAAGGACTTCTGCACACCTCCCTCTTTGCCTGGCCTGCTCCTGCATTCTCAGCACCATGGCCTGCCAGCTGCAGAGCCTGGACACTGCCCACAGGCTGCCCACAGGGAAACACCAAGATGTGGCAGCAGTTTGCTCAGCTTCTCATTCCAGAAAAAGAACCATCTCCTTCCTTTCCCATCCTAGGAAAATTCAACCTCCATCTCTGCCAAAGACCATTTCTACACATCACTGATCAGAAATGTTCCTCTGGCCTTTGTTACGAATGGAGACAGAAAATTGGATAAATCTCTGCCTTTTGCCTAGGCCTTTGGCGGCAGGCAGTAGCTCTTATTGGCGTGGCCAGCAGCCCAAGACCCTTTCTTGTTCGCAAGTTCTTTAATAATGGCCAGTTAGGCCTAACATGACATAAATTATCATTTATTAGACACAGAAAATAACAGACATAAATCATGGTACAAATCAACATACTACACAGGAAAAAATAAAAGAAAAACATCTACTAATAAAGGGAATTCAATGCTCATAAAGGTACCTTTTATTACAGCTCCCAAGAAATAATATAACTTAGCAAACAATCTTACCAAGGCCAATTTGGCACTGAAGTATACCTCTGAATCCTTTCACTCAATCCCTAGGAAAGTAACCAGCAGAGCCTGCATCCAGACTGCGGGGAGAAGCCTTTGCACATTTCCAGAGTGTGTGTAAAAGACTTCTGCCTCTGTGATATTTCGCGTGTCTCTTATAGTGTAAAAGTGTATCTTTTTGTCATGTACTTATTCTTTTCATCTCTTTCCACATCTGCTCTCCATACCAGCTGTGGGCTCTGGGTTGGAGGCTCCAGACTCTCAGGCACCAAAAGAAAACCCCTTGATGGGCTTTTGACCCAACCTGAGTTATCTATACACAAGTCATGAAGATAGAGAGAGACGGGGGGCACATCCTGCCTCAGATTTCCTGCACCAAAAATATCCCCAGAGCCCTAGATGACATTCTGGGGGCATCATTAAACCCTCCACAAACACTGCACACACCCCCAGGATCAGCAGCTTTCCCTCTCTGCAATTCAGGCTCTCTGCACTGCTCCTGTTCCTTTTCTCCTCCTCTCTCCATCACTTTGGGAACCACAGAGCTCCCAGCCTTTGGCAATTCCCAAGGCCAGTGCCTTCCACGGGTAGTTTGTTGGACATGCCCATGGCTGATGTCCCCTGGTGTTCTCAGGGAAGCTGTTGAGTGCCAGAGGAGGCCATGGAGTTGCCGAGGGCACTGGGGCAACTCCCCTACTGGGAAAGGCTGACCAAGTGTGGGCTGATGAGCTAGGAGAAGAGAAGGTTGTGTGGAGACCTCAGAGCACCTCTCCAGTCTGTGAAGGGCTACAGGGAAGCAGGAGAGAAACACTTCCTCAGGAACTGCAGTGACAGGACAAGGAGTAATGGGATCAAACTGATAGAGAGTTAGAGTAGATCTGATGATGGGAAGACTCCCTGTAGTGTGAGGGTGGTGGTCCCTGGCACAGGCTGTGCAGAGAGGCTGAGGATGTCCCATCCCTGGGAACATCCAAGGCCACATTGGACAGGGTCCAGAGCGGCCTGCTCAGGTGGGAGGTTGCTCAGGTTGGAACCAGATGATCATTAGGGTCCCTTCCAAGCCAAAAAATTCAAGGATTGTATCTTCCATGATCCCCATCTCCCTCTGCAGAGTGGCCTTGAAACTTCTGTGACATCACAGCTCCCACAGTGTACCACATGGAATGTAGTACACTGTGGGACCTGGAAAGGACTACAACACACCCTTCACCTGCTGCCAGCGGTCACTGCTCGCTTGCTTTTCACTACATCCGTCGGTGCTGAGCTGTTCCTGCTGCCCGGACTTTTCCTGCTCTTTGTATGGAAGCACCAATGCCAGCAGGATGTGCACTCCTGTCCCAGTGAAGGTACAGTGCCATTCCACGGAGCTGGGCAGCCCTGACTGGCCGGGCGGGACACACCCCTGTGAGGATGGTGTGGCACAGGGACCCCACTCTGAGGTTGTGCTCCCTGATGCAGCCTGCCAGAGACACTGCAGAGGACAGCCTTTGAGAATTGTAGTAGCTTCCACTTCCTCTGGGTTCCCTCAGCTGGAGGTCCCTGGGGGTGCTGGCACAGCCACCCCGGGGCTGGGGGTCCCTGTGCACAGAGGGTTCCCACTGACACTGTTCCCAGCACTGGGCCGTGCTCGTGTTCCTGGGCTGGGGCACAGCAGTGTCCCCAGGAGCAAAGCTGTCACCAGCACAGATGAGTCAGACATGAGCTGACCCTGCAGCGATGCCACCAAAAGTGGCCAGGAAACTTCCTGTCACCCTTCCTGCTGGAGCCAAAGGGACTCCTGGGCCCAGAGCCAGCATCAGGCTGCAGGGATGCAAAATCCCCATTCATGCTCTGAAGGCCATAGCAGCCTTGGGAATTGTGGGACCTGGATCTGGGCTGTTGCAGGGGCTGATGTTTAAGGCTTGGAGCCTCCAAAATCTCCAAGCTGTGCTTCCCCCCTGCATTGCATTGCCCTGCAGCATTCAAGAGACAAAAGCCCACTCTGCAACCAGCCCATGGCCTAACAGGTGCCTGAGCTCAGCCCCAGCCCAGGCAGCTGCCCCCAGAGCCCTATGCTCCCTAAGCATTCTCAGGGCAGTCACGGAGCTCCCCGGACAGCCCCTGCCCAAAGCAGCAGCCATGCAGGCAGCACCTTGGGGCAGCAGGGGATCTGCGGCAGTGCAGCAGTGCTGGGGTGGTCACTGCGTCCAGCTCCAGCCCATTCCCAGCACTGCAGCCACAAACGGCTCCTGGCCCACAGAGGAACATCCCATGCCTGTGCCCCCTGTCACACCCAGGGCCACCATGTCCCCCAGGTCCCCCCACATCTGGCTCTGCTGAGCTGTCCCTCATGGGGGTCCCAGGGACTCTGCCCCCAGCAGGGCTCTGACTCCACACTGGGCTGGCACTGGGACACAGCTCCTGCAGTTCCCCTGGCCCCAGCCATGGCTCTGCCCTGCCCTCGGCCCAGCACTGGCCCTCAGCAGGGGTCACCTTCCTGCCCGAGGGTCCCTCACTCCCGTCCCAGCTCAGAGGCCCCTGTCAGGGTGACCCCCGAAGACACAGATCAGGGACAGTCCCTTCCAACCCCGGGGCTCCTGCCAGCTGCCTCGGCCTCCATTCTCCACTGCCCTGCTGTGACATTTCCAGGAGATGTTCCCTCCTCACACCACACTGCCCACACAGAAGGGAGCTGTTGTGGGGCACCTGGCAAAACACTTCAGGCACCTGCCCTGACTGTTTGCCTTGCATTTTCCTCAGGAGCCACCAGTGACCTGGAAGGTTTCCCTGCTGCTGTTTGTGCTTTGTGCCTCCTTTGTTGGAGAACTGGGGGGCTTTGACCCTGGAGGGGCCAAGGGGAGGTGAAGCCGCTCTGGAGATGGGACAAAATTTCCAGCCCCTGGACACCAAAGGGTCTGTTCCTGACCATCCTGGCTGTGGGTTCATAGGCTCAGCACAGATGTGCTCCTGTTGGTGGATGGGCAGCTCCTTGGAACAGCGAAATGTCCCCAGTTTGGATTTTGACAGAGTGGGTGATGAGAGATGTCACTGGGGCAGAGGGGTGAAAATTTTGAAGTGGAGCTGATGCCACCTGGGTGTCCCCATTTCCTTCCTTTCCCTGAGTGGGGCTGGGAGAACGTGGGGAAATCCCTCTTGTTTCTGCAGTCCCTTACATGGAATTTTCCCCACTCATGGGCTCCAAATCCATTTAGGGCCTGGCTGTTCTCAGGGAGGTGTTGTGGGGGTCACAGGGGGAAAGGAGAGGAGGAACAGTGGCCCTACCCTCACCACTTTCAGGTCTCTGATCGCCCAGTGCCATTCCAATACCCAGGATCTGTGGGGTGGGGAGAAAGGACTCCACAGGGGAGAGGTCTCTGTCCGGTTGTACTGGTTTTGACTGGGATATTTGATTGTTGAACAGTCACTTGACATGACAGTGACTTGCCTGGTGTCACCAGAGAATCTGAGAATCCTAGAATGGTTTGGGTGGGAAAAGGGAGCTTAAAGAACATTGCATTCCATCCCCTGCCATTGGCAGGGACCCCTTCCACTATCCCAGGTTGCTCCAAGTCCTGTCCAACCTGCCCTTGGACACTCCCAGGGATGGGGCTGCAACAGCTGCTCTGGGAAACCTCTACCAGGGCCTCCCCACCCTCACTGGGAGGAATTCCTTCCCAGTATCCCATCCAACCCCGCCCTTTGGAAATGGGAATCTATTTCCTCTTCTCCTGTTCCTCCAGCCCCTGCTCCAAAGTCCCTCTCCAGCTCTCCTGGAGCCCCTTTAGGCACTGGTGGGGGCTTTAAGGTCTCTCTGGAGTCTGCCTGTCTCCAGGTTGGACATTCCCAGCTCTTTCAGCCTGGCTCCAGACCTGCTTCGGCCCTCAGAGCATCTCCATGTTCTCCCCTGAACATTTTCCAGCAGTTCCACATCATTCTTGCATTGCAACCTGTCTCGGTTTGAAAGACAGGTGTCTGCTAATGAAGGCAGGAGCCTCCCTTGGAAAGGAAAATATGACCCCTTTCCCTGTGAATTATTATAATTTTGAAATTAAGGGAATTTTATGCAAATTTATGAGTCAAGAAGCAACAGTTCTTTACTAGTATGTATAACAAGGCAAACAAAACAACAACAGTGGCAGAAACAACAAACAAAAGCAGACACCCAGGAGCAGCCTTCTCTCGGCTGCCAGAGCACCTTCCCCTTTGGTGTAGTTACAGTCACAGCCGGCAGGGGCGCGGCTGGCTCTCAGCCGTGCAGGGCAGGTGCAATGATTCCCCCGCGGCTGCAGAGGGCGCTGTGGCGCGAGTTTCAGCCGTCTCTCTCCATGCAGCAATGGTGGATGCAGCCGGCAGAGAGGGATGGAGAAGGGGCTTCCCTGTAGGAACACACGAGGGGAGCCGACCCTGGTGCCCCCTCTGGATCGCAAGCTGGGAAAGCAGAGATGAGCAAAGTCCCAGAGTGGGAGATGAGATGGATCAGAAACTCAGCCGCTGTAGCTGGAACCACAGGGCATCCCAGCAGGGCAGGGACTGTGGGTTACAGTATGGCAAAGAAAAACCTCAGAGCACTGGCAGAGAAATGGGGGGAGCTGGGCAGTGGCCGTCTGGCTCCAGAACACAGCCGAGAGAGACTCCCTTGGAGGGGGAGGGGGCTCGGCAATCTGGGGGTTTCCCTTTTCAAAGGGAAATAAGGGAGTGTATTTACAAAAAAACGGCTGATAAGACATGAGTTTGCTGGTAGGATAAGACTGATACTGAGAGACAGAAGAAACAATGGGAAGAAATTCCATAGGAATTCCACTGATTGACTTGCCAAAGACCAGAGACATAAGAAAAAGAAGAAAGGGGAGATGTGTATTAAAGGGAGTCTGGATTAGGGGGGATGCATAATGCATGGGGTCTGCATTAGGCTTTCCGGGAAGTACCTCTCAAGTACCTCAGCCAGTGGGGAAAGAGAGAAGGAACCTGTATCTGGGAAAGTCAGATAAAAGAGGTTGCATCCTCCAACAATTTGAGAGACCCCATGGGAAGTGTCCGTGACCTCTCCCTTTATTCATGAATAAAGTTACAGGACTCTTCAGTCTCCTTTTTGGACATAAACTTCTGGTGTTTGTGGATTTATTTTCCTGACACCCTGAGGCACCCAAGAAGATGGTGAAGGCTCCTTTGTTTGGTGGGGTAGGGTGTGAATAAGGTCCCAGTGCAACGGCCACTCTAATGAGCAAAGGGTCATCAACAGCAAGAGAAAAAGCAGGACAAGGCCAGGCTCTGGTGGCAGCAGCGAATTCTCCCCTCATGGAGCAGCTCAACCATCCTCCTCCAAAGCCAAGAGAGCAAGAGAGCCAGCAGCTGTCCCAGGTCCTCTTTTCCCAGCGATATTTTGTGATACCTCTGCTCTTCCCACAGAAACCCTCAGATAAGAGAAGTGCAGCCAGGGGCTTGGCTCTTCCCCTGAGCTTGGCAACGTCTTTTGTTTCTCTTCAGCACCCAATTGTTATTGTTCCTTCACAACAAAATGGTGGAAAATTGCCTAACCTCTAACAGAACCCAGAGCTGGAGGCAGGTGAGGTCTCACCTGAGTGGGACAGAGTGGCACAATCACCCCATCCCCACCTGCTGACACTGCTCAAGATGAGCCCAGGAATTTCCAGGCTGGGCTGTGTCCCATTTGTCACACACCAGCACCCCCAAGTCCCTCTCTCAGGAGATTCTGGGGCCAAGATTCAGGAACTGCAGGATATGGAGCCCAGCTGGGCATTCCTGGATCAGAGCATAGATAGTGGGGTTGGGAATTGGGCTGCAGTTCTCAGCCTCTGAAGGCAGCTCCTGCACATTGGGAAGGACAGGAATCCCTTCAAGGAAGATCAGACAAAATCCCAGAGTTTTGCTCCAGACCCTTCCCCAGATCCACTCCCTTCTCTGGACAGGCAGCTGCTGAGGGACTGTGGGAACTGGAGGGCACTGGGAAACTGGGAAGTGAGACATGGATGTGGGAAGAAGACACCTATCTGGGAGCTGTCCCCACATGGGATGTTCTTTAAAGAAGAACATTTCCAAATGTTCCCTTTTCCAAATGAAACCATTCCAGTATTCCCAGATTCTTTGGTGACACCAGCCAAGTCACTGTCATGGTGAGTGACTGCTCAACAATCAAATATCCCAGTCAAAATAGTACAATGGACAGGGACCGCTGGCTGAGTCCTGTCTCCCTGACACCACAGCTCTTGGGAATCAGAAAGCAGTGAGGGAAGGGAGACATTAAAGTGGAGAAAACAGAGCCTTCATTCCTCCTCCCCTTTCCTCCTCCCCTTTCCCCCTGTGACCCCCATGACACCTCCTATAGAAGGGCCAGGCATCAAAAGGATTTGAAACCTGAGAGTGGGGAAAATCCCATGGAAGGGACTGCAGAAACAAGAGGGATTTTCCCAGGTTCTCCCAGCTCCACTCAGGGAAAGGAAGGGAATGGGGACACCCAGGTGGCATCAGCTGCACTTCAGACTTCTCAGCCCCCACCCCTTGGTGACATCTCTCATCACCCACTCCATCAAAATCCAAACTGGGGACATTTTGCTGTTCCATGGAGCTGCTGATACCCAAACAGGAGCACGACTGTTCTGAGCCCATGAACCCACAACCAGGATGGTCAGGAACAGCCCCTTTGGTGTCCAGGGGCTGGAAATATTCCCTCATCTCCAGAGCGGCTTCACCTCCCCTTGGCCCCTCCAGGGTCAAAGCCCCCCAGTTCTCCAACAAAGGAGGCACAAAGCACAAACAGCAGCAGGAAAATCTTCCAGGTCACTGGCAGCTCCTGAGGAAAATGCAAGGCAAACAGTCAGGGCAGGTGCCTGAAGTGTTTTGCCAGGTGCCCCACAACAGCTCCCTTCTGTGTGGGCAGTGTGGCGTGAGGAGGGAACATCTCCTGGAAATGTCACAGCAGGGCGGTGGAGAATGGAGGCTGAGGCAGCCGACAGGAGCCCTGGGGTTGGAAGGGACTGTCCCTGATCTGTGTCCTCGGGGGTCACCCTGACAGGGGCCTCTGAGCTGGGACGGGAGTGAGGGACCCTCGGGCAGGAAGGTGACCCCTGTTGAGGGCCAGTGCTGGGCCAAGGGCAGGGCAGAGCCATGGCTGGGGCCAGGGGAACTGCAGGAGCTGTGTCCCAGTGCCAGCCCAGTATGGAGCCAGAGCCCTGCTGGGGACAGAGTCCCTGGGACCCCCAGGAGGGACAGCTCAGCAGAGCTAGATCTGGGGGGACCTGGGGGGGACACAGTGGCCCGGGGTGTGACAGGGGGCACAGGCATGGGATGTTCCTCTGTGGGTCAGGAGCAGTTTGTGGCTGCAGTGCTGGGAATGGGCTGGGTGCTGGACGCAGTGAGCACCGCAGCACTGCCCCAAGCCCAGCCCTGGTGTCCCAGTGCCACTATGAGGGCATCTGGCTCTGGGGGCTGTTGGAGGATGGATTTTGTTGGAGTGGGGATTGTCCCCACAGAGTCCCCAGCTGCTTTTGGCTCCCTGCCCAACCCCCTTGGCCCCAAGAGTTTCCTGGGCCCTTCCAGGGGCAGCTGCCTTGTGCAGGAAGCTGGACAGATACCAGGCAAGGGGCTGGATCTGTGCCACAGGTGGGATGGACTCTGTGCCAGGGCTGGGCTTGTGGCCAGGGCTGGGGGCTGTGCCAAGCCGGGCTTTGGCCTGGGAGCTGTTGGGGAGGGGGCAGGGAGGAGTCCCAGCAGGGATAAAAGTGTTCCTGGTCTGCTGCAGCCTCACCCAGCGCTGTCCAGTGCGAGAGGAAGATGAAGGTGGCTGTGCTCTGCGTGGCTCTGCTCTTCTCCATCCTGCTCTGCCCCCCGGCAGATGCCAAGCTACCATCACTTTGCAGTGGAAATTCAATCTTCCATTTCTTTTGTCCCTCGAAGTCCAACTCCACCGCAGAATCTCATAACGGTGAGCAGCAGATCTCTTGGCTTGAAATCTCTGAGTTTCCCTGGGATTTTCCTTCTTGAATCAGGGGTCTGCCATGGGTTAGGGGGGTTAGATGCCCCTGTGTCCACCCTCAGCCCCATAAGGTCCAATGCTGACCATCCCTTTGCTCCCCTTCCCCTGACCATCATGGATACAGGGAGTGGTTCCATCATCGTGGTAAGTTCTGGGTTGGGGGCGCAGTGGGGGAAGTGGGAGCCAGTTTGGTCTCTCCATCCCTTACTGGGACTGGGGACACCCCAGTGATCCATGACTGTGTCTCTACAGGGCTGTTTTCCTATGCCAGGGAATGATTAATCGCAAGGTGAGTACTGGCAATTCTCCTTGGCCCAGACTCTCCCCTCTCACGGTCACAAACCCCCAGGGCATCCCAGTGCACCCCAGTGAATCCCAGGGCTTCCCTGGGAGGCCTCTCACTGTATTCCCACCCATCCCAGCACACTTCAGTTCTTCCCAGGGATTCCCCATCCCCCCAGACCTCACTGCATTCCCATTAATCCCAGTGCACCCCAGTACACCCCAGGCCATTTCTTTCCCTTTCCCTTCAGTCCTTTCCATTTTCCTCATGACAGGGATGTCCCCAGATCCCCGTCCTTGACACCCCATTCCAAAAACCCCTTCCAATCCCCTCCATTTTGTCCTCCCGTGCCATTTTCTCCTGCCCTTACCCCCAAATATTACTCTGTCCCACCCCACTTGGATCTTTTCCTCCTCCTCTTCCTCCTTCTCATCCCCCACAGCCGAGACCCTTCAACACCCCCACCCCAGTCCCTTGGTGTCCCCACTTGGCCCCAGTTCATCATCATTGAGGTCTCCCCCTTCACCCCAACCCTCCCATCCCTTATTGGCACTGGGGACACCCTGGTGACATCCCTGCATCTCTCTGCATGGAGGAGTCACAGCTCATCCAGTGAAGAGGCCTGAGGTGAGTACCCCAAGGTGTGCTGGGCTCTGACCCTGCCCTGGCATGGCCACGACCCTCGGGGCCATCCCAGTGTTCCACTGTATACCCTAGTGACTCCCAGTGTCTCTCAGTATCCCCCATGGCTCTCCCAGTGTCTCCCACTATGCCCCGAAACCCACATTTCTCTGCAGCCCCCATGGCAGCATCACCTGGCAGTCCCTTGGGATGGTCCTGTGAGAAACCTCAGGGGATCTCCAGCCCCACAAAGGGTCCATGGGGATCCAGGGGGATTCTGGAGCTCTCTGGGGTGGAGACGTCTTGGGGCCAGCAGAGGGACATGGATAGGGCTGTCCCTGATCCTTGTCCCTGGACAGCCGGACAGAACTGCCCCAAAGGCTTTCCTTGCACTTAGAGGGCTCTGAGAGGCTTTGGGGTATCCTGAGGGGAGGAGCTCTGGGGGCCCCATGGATCTGAGGAGCCAAGTCCTGTCCTGGCTCTATCCAGGGTCCCAATGCCCTTCTGTCACACAGGGCTGGGGACAAGGCCCTTCTCCTGTCCTAGTGAACATGCTGGAGTCACGTTTTGGGCTCTGTCTTTTAGGATTGGAACTGGTGGTGACAGCTGTGTCCTGTACCCCTCCAGCGGCATGAGGAGATTGTCATCCCTGGAGGACACCCCTGATCCCCTGGGAGCCCTGGGAATTTCCCTGGAATGATCAATAAACCCCTTCAGCAGAGCTCTGTGTCCTTGTTTGGGAATGGGGATTCGTTTCCGCCGCCGGTTCCTCCTGAGGGAGAAGATTCCCTTTCTCTGGGGTCAATCCTTTACGAGCTGCTCCACGTCCCATTCCACGGGTTCAGGATGTGTTCCAGGTCCCTCACAAAACGTCAGGAACTTCTCCAGATCCTTTTCATTGGGTCACTCCCTCACTCCTGTCTCCACTGCTTCCCCTCCCCCATTAAAGGATCCCTGTCTAGCTTTGAAAGACAGGTGGCTGCCTTGTCTGGGAACCTCCCTTGGAATAGAGAATATGATACCTCCTTCCCTCCAAATTATTATTATTACTTTGAAATCAAAGGGCTGTCACGCAAAGATTTGGGAACAGGGTAACAGTTCTTTACTAGTATTTATAACACGGCAAACAAGCAGCAACAACGGTAGCAACAACAAACTAGAAAAACCAGTAACTGCATTCTCTGGTCTGTCACACGCTCTCCCCTGTGGTGTAGTTACAGTCACAGCCGGCAGGGGCGCTGTTGGGCTCCCGGCCTGGCAGGGTATGTGGGATGACTCCCCCGCGGCTGCAGGTGGCGCTGTGGCGCGAGTTCAGTCGAGCCTCTCCCTCATGCGGCGATGGTGGAACAGGCTGGATGGTGGAACAGGCTGGATGGTAGAATGGGCTGCAGCAGGAAACCTCGGGCCTGTGGCTGGGGTGGCAGGGTCTGGCTGACCCCGGGTAGCAAACAAGATGTGGCAGAAACTTCGCAGCTGTGGCAGGAGCCATGGTGTGTCCTATCCAGCAGGGGTGCAGAGTTACAGTGTGACAGATGTCATGGTTTGGACCCTGACCAAATGCCAAGGTACCCGCTGCATCTGCTCGCTCATTCTCCCCTGCCACAGATGGGCAGAAGAGAGAAAACAATTTAACACACACAGGGTTTGTGAGTTAAGGAACTGGGAGAAAATGCTCCAAGGACAAAACAGGCCCATCTTGAAGTTGCAAAGTGTTTTATTACTAACAAAGACAGAGGAGAAAAATGAGAAGTAAAATAAACCCCTTAAAGACACTGTTTCCCCACTCATCCCGCTTCCTCCTTCCCACCAACAGTGCAGGGTGGGGCAGGGTGTTGGGGTTTGGTCAGTCCATCACCAAAATCTTCTTCCGCTGCTCAGGGAGAGGAGCTCTTCCTCTGCATTTCTGTGGGATCCCTCCCACGGGAGACAATTCTCCATGAACTCCTCCAGTGTGGGTCCATCTCACAAGCAGCAGCACACATGCACACTGCTGCATCGTGAGCATCCTCCCATGGACAGACAGTTCTCCCAACACTGCTGTGGTGTGGGATCCCTTGTCCATGGGGTGCAGACCTCCAAGGCCAGGCTGTTCCATCTCAGGAGCAAAGCCTCTCTCTCCACTGGGACTCCTGCTGGATCACAGCCTCCTCCAGGCATCCACTTGCTCCAGCATGGGCAACTCCCCATGGGCTGTGGTTGGACCTCTGCATTCCCCGTGGACCCCATGGGCTACAGGGGCACAGCTGCTTCTTCATGGTCATTACCATGGCCGGCAGAGGAAATTCAGCTCTGGCATCTGGAGCACCTCCTCCCCCACCTTCTCCACTGACCTCGGTGTCTCCATGTTATTCTCCCTTCACATATTTTTTCCTCCTCCTCTAACTAAAAAGAAGTGTGTGACTACTTTGTTTTGATTTTTTCCTAAATATGTTTTCACAGAGTACCTCTAATTGTCCCAAACATGGCCAACAGCATGTCCACCACTTCAGAGCCATCAGAGATTGGCTCTACTGGACTTGATGAAAAACTTCCAGGACTTTCACTCAGGACACACAGGAGCCGTCTTTGTGCCACTCCCCACCCTCAGACACTTCTTCAGGCCGACTACAACAGCTTCTGAGGGGTTTAAATTTCTCTTAGATGTTAAAGATACCTTGCTGATGTTCTGGGCTAAGCAAAACCACCACATCTGGACATGCAGATGCTGAGGGACTCTGGGAACTGGAAGGCACTGAGAAACTGGGAAGTGAGAAATAATTATGGGAAGAACAGGAGACATCCAGCTGGGAGCTGTCCCTGCCCATGGCAGGGTGTGTTGGTTTTGCTTGGCCCTGTTTTGCTAGTGGGGGAGCCACAAAGATGGCTCCTGTAGGAAGCTTTTGAAGCTTTCAGCATGTCCAGCAGAGCCAATCTCTGATGGCTCTGAAGGTGATGGACATTCCGCTGGCCAAGCCTGGGCCAATTAGAGATTGTGGCAATGCAGCTGTGATAACATATTTCAGAAGAAATCAAAACAATGGTGCATGCAATTCTTTTTAGCCAGAGAAGTAGGAGGAGGTGAGAACATGTGAGGGAGAATAACATGGAGACACCAAGGTCAGTGGAGAAGATGGGGGAGGAGGTGTTCCAGATGCCAGAGCTGAATTTCCTCTGCCGGCCATGGTAATGACCATGAAGAAGCAGCTGTGCCCCTGTAGCCCATGGGGTCCACGGGGAATGCAGAGGTCCAACCACAGCCCATGGGGAGTTGCCCATGCTGGAGCAAGTGGATGCCTGGAGGAGGCTGTGATCCAGCAGGAGTCCCAGTGGAGAGAGAGGCTTTGCTCCTGAGATGGAACAGCCTGGCCTTGGAGGTCTGCACCCCATGGACAAGGGATCCCACACCACAGCAGTGTTGGGAGAACTGTGTGTCCATGGGAGGAGGCTCACGATGCAGCAGTGTGCGTGTGTGCTGCTGCTCGTGAGATGGACCCACACTGGAGGAGTTCATGGAGAATTGTCTCCCGTGGGAGGGATCCCCTCTGCTAGCTGTGGTGAAGACCATGGGGGGAACAGGTAATCCCCCTGAAGCCCATGGAATCCACAGGAATGCAGAAATTCACCCACAGCCCATGCCAGAAGAGCAGATGGATGCCTGGAAGAAGCTGTGATTCACTGGGTGTCTCATTGAAAGAGTTAAAGCTGCAAAAGCCTTGCAAGGGAGAGAAAGGCCTTGCTCCTGGGATGGAAGCAGCCTGGCCTTGGCTTGGGAGAGTCTGCACCCTATGGACAAAAGGATTCACGTTGCAGCAGAATTCAGGCGAGATTTTGCTCGTGAGATTGGACCCACTCCAAAGAAGTTCACAGAGGACTGTTTTTTGTGGGAGGGACCCCATGGCTAAGTAAAGGACCCCTCTCCCTGATGGACTGAAAAGAGAAAAAACCCCTTACCCTGCCCCCTGCTCATGGAAAGAGGGAGGGGGGTGAGCAGAGAACCAGTGTTTGTAATAGATTTGTACAGATTAATAGATTTATGGACTACGAAAATATCCCATACTCTGCCCCCTACCCAAGCTGTTGGTTGGAAGGAGGGAGGGGGGTGAGTAGAAAAATGGTGTCTTAAGAGGGAGGGGGTGAGTGAACAAATGGTGTCTAAAAGGCTTATTTTTACCACGTTTATCCTCCAAGTCACTTTGCAACTTTTTAAAATCACTTTGCAACTTTAAGTTTGGAGGCAGTTTGGCCTTTTTTCTGCATGTCCTGCCACCAGTGTCCTATCTCACTAAACTCATTAATCCAGTGTGTGTTCAAAAGTTTTTTTTTCTTTCCCCTCCCCTGCACTTCTGCAGCAGGAGAGAGCAGGCGTGCCTGGCATTTAGCCAGGGTAAAACCCCAACATGATGCCATCCAGGAAAAAACAAATGTCAAAGTCTGTTCAACAAGCAAAAAAAGCAGGAGAATAACGTAGCGACGAGAAGAAACTCACAGCATTCTCAATATGAGTTATAAGCAAGCTTCGTTTATTTTAACGCGTGTGCTCTTTTTGTACTATTACCGTGTTTTTTATTTATTAATCACTAATCTACTCGTTAATTGCAGCAGTTACAGTTTACATTTCTTTCACATTCCATTCCCACATCTACAAGGTTTTCTCCCTCATTCTCTGTTAATCATAAGTTTCCTCCCGTACATTCTTCACACAGCTGCATCTTTTGATATTTTCTCACGAAGCGTTCCCAGGGGAAGCGAGCTGCTGCGGCCTGTACATGGCCTGAGTGCTGCTTAGCCTAACAATGATCTTGCTTGCACAAACCTTCTAATAAGTCATGTCCGTGATCTTTAAGCCATTGTGTAACAATTCCCCCTTTTCTCTTTTGGGCGAGCAAGATTCCGTCAGTTGTTTGATTAATTTGCTTAACAACACACTTATAAGTAATTTTCACTACAATAACTATTAATATAAGAATTACTAACCAGCGTAGACTTTCTTTAAGCAAGGGTATCAACCATGGCGATAGACCTCCAAACAGGGATGATAACCATTTGTCTAAAGGATTGACATCAACTGTAATTGTGGAGGTGTGCTTTTTCAACCACTCTAATTGCTTATGGATGGAATTGCTATGATCTGACAAATTAAAGCAGCACATCCCCTCAAAGTCTTTACAACCATGGCCTTGAGCTAATAATAAAAAATCAATAGCGGCTCGATTCTGAAGCACGGCATGTCGCAAACTCTTTTGGTCAAGCAGCAATTGGGAAAGAATATTAGTAGTAACATTTGCTTGTTTAACTGTCCAACATGCGAGTTTCTCAATTTGCCTGAGGGCTCTTGCAGCAGCTATTCCGGGGGTGAACAGGGAGGTGAACACTTTAGCTGTTACTGACCATAATTCAACATTATCTTTGCACCGTGAGTTTAGCTGGTGAGACAGAGAGCGCTGCTGGCGCTTTGGCTCAGCGACTACGCTAAGCCACATGCGTTGGTTGGGTGCTAAAAGAGTTAGTTCTCCTAAATAGCATGGCCCTCCAAAGATGTTATGAGGGACTCCTTGCCATGCTCTATCTCCACATATTAAGAATACAGATGGGGGTAACGCTTGTGGCGTCCCGTTGTTCCAAATTGTAATTGGTGGTTTCTTTATTTCAGCCCCCAAAGCACCCAAGCTTTGATTAGCAGTGTTGTTACTTCCGCAATAGCCGCCCTTAACAGTGTATGAGTATTCTACTATATTTATCGGGCTGACATTTGTCCAGCCTTCGTTAGAATGACTTAGGTTTGGGTTTTGTTGTCTATTTCCAAACCAAATGCATGTTTGGGTCCAATTGCTGGAGGTGTTACCAATTTTCATGGACCCCAGGAGGTGCAACTCCTCTGGGTCCCAAGGCAAGGTATTATTTAACTGGTTGATTAGGTTTGCCGCACACCAAGAGATACTTTTCACTATAGAACATTTGAAATATGTACTATAATTTCTAAACGCCTCAAAACTGAACAAAGGTACACCGACTAAACATGTTTTAAATGGTGCAGTAGCTGATTGCAAGCTGAGGCAAAATTCTGGGTTATGCGTTGCATTGGCCCAAGTCACCCACAGGTTCTGTCTTTCTTCAACCTTCGTTATGAGGGTCGTGGTTGAGCTTGGTATCAGAACCTTGATCGCTAGCAGCACGAGGAACAGCTTTGGTCCACTTCGCAGGGACCCACTGTGTACCTGTGGATGTAAGCACACACATGTAACCGCGCCCTATATATTTCACTTCTGCCAGGCCTCGCCACAGGCCTGAGCACGGGTCGCGATACATAACTATCATGGGTTCCTTGTGCTCTGAAGCCGGAGTTCGGCCATGCACTTGTGCAGGAGGAGAATCCTGGTCTGAAAAAATACACAAATAGTTTAACACAAACAATGTTTTAGCTAGCTTTTCATTAACATCACGAACATCATTGAATTTGTCCAAGTATCGTTTCAAAGTCTGATTTGCTCGCTCAACAATGGCTTGCCCCGTTGGTGAATGGGGAACGCCTGTTACATGCTTGACCCCCCACTGTTGACAGAATTGTCGCATTTTTTCACCGATATAGGCGGGCCCATTGTCGGTCTTGATCTGCTGAGGCACTCCCATAACTGCAAAACAGCTTGTCAAATGCCATATGTCATGGGAGGCCTTTTCTCCTGCTTGAGCTGTGGTCCACAGAAATCTGCTGTATGTATCGATTGTAACATGCACATACTTTAATCGGCCAAACTGCGGGACATGGGTGATATCCATCTGCCAAAGTTCACAAGGGCCTAAACCTCGTAGATTCACTCCAATTCCTAGGCCTGGCCCATGATGACTACAACTAGGGCAAGCTCTGACAATGCCTCTTGCTTCTTCCATAGTAATCTTAAATTGGTGGAAGAGTCCCTTGGCATTTTGATGAAAAGTGTTGTGAGCTTCTCTGGCCTTAACAAATTCGCTCAGTGGCACCACTACTGAAACTAAACGATCCGCTCTCTCATTGCCTTCTCCAAGGCCTTTTGACCATTTGTGGCTTCATATGTGAATGACAGCATAGGCGCATTCTCGCTGATAAATTGCAGCCTGCAGCTGTCTTAAAAGTTCAAACAGTCGTTTATTTTGGCAGTCTTTGAGCCGGGCATCCTCGATACGTTGCACTATGCCGGTGACATACATGGAGTCAGAAACCACATTTAACTCCGTAGAGTGCCAGTTCACAAAGGCCCAAACGACTGCCGCCAGTTCCAGGGTTTGCAGTGAGTCTTCTTCTTTCGCGGCCAATATGCGATGATGCCATTTGCCGTCTTGCATCCAAGTTGCCGCTGCGCGTCGAGATTTCCTTCCTGCATCTGTAAAAACTGTTACTGCATTTTGCAATGGGCGCTCACTCCTTTTAGGTATTGTAATCCACTCTTGGTTACTCACCCAATGCAGGGTGGTAGATTGCAGTGGCTCCACCTTAATTTTCACTGCTTGAGACAGCAGGCTGATTTGCAGCGCTTGTGAATGCTGAAGATACCACTCGAGGTCTCGTCGCTTCATCGGCTGGTAAATAGTTTCTGGCTCTTGGCTTGTTAACTGTAAAATCCTGGTGCGACCCTTCTGGATCAATTCTGCTATGTTTTCAACCTTTTGTTGAATTGTAGTTTTGGGCTGGATACTGGTGAACAGCCATTCTAATATTTTCACCTTACTCTCCCCCTTTTTATTTTTGCACTGTGTAAGTGCACCAAGGAGTTGTTTTTCACCACTTAAAATTGTAAGGTCCACTGGAATGTCCGGGTCGCAACGGTCAACCCAGCATTGTGCGATTTGTGTGCCGATTTTCTGAATAATCTGCTGTTGCAGCGGGGTTGGATGCACTGTCCGTGCTGGGTCAGTGCCTTGTAGCAATGGTCGCAAGGCATCAATGTCATCGTTTGATATGCCAATAACTGGACGTAACCATTGAATGTCGCCTAGGAGGCGCTGTGCGTCATGTAACGTTTTCACTTGTGTGTTAAGCTGTAATTTCTGTGGTCTCACATGCCCCTTTGTTATTTGCCATCCTAAGTATTTCCAAACAGGATTACGTTGGATCTTTTCAGGGGCAATGGTTAGTCCGTGTCTGCTTAATTGTTGTTGAAGCATGTTTTCTTGCTCACTAGTAAAGGCTGAGGCCTGGGCAAATAAAATGTCATCCATATAGTGATAGATCACTGTCTCAGGCCATGCTGTACGAATGGGTTGTAGTGCATTGGCTACAAACAGTTGGCACAGGGTGGGGCTATTTTTCATTCCCTGTGGCAGAACAGTCCATTCAAATCTCAAGAAAGGGGCTTCTCTGTTAATTGTTGGTAGGGTAAAAGCAAATCGTGCAGTGTCCACTGGATGCAGCGGAATTGTAAAAAAGCAGTCTTTCAGGTCAATGATCAACAGGTGCCATCCCTCAGGAAGCATGGCAGGGTTCGGCAATCCAGGCTGGAGGGCCCGCATTGCCTGCATTTGTGCATTTACTGCTCGCAGGTCATGTAACAGTCTATACTTGCCAGATTTTTTCTTGATGACAAAGATGGGTGTGTTCCAGGGGCTCATGGAAGGTCACAGGTGTCCTTGTTGCAATTGTTCTTGCACTAAAAGCTGTGCTTGTTCTAGACTTTCCCCTTTTAGTGGCCACTGCCCTATCCATACTGGTTTGTCTGTAGTCCATGTGAGCTGGATCGGGAAAGTCCATCCGACAGCGACCGCTGGGGAAAATGCTGATTGGTTAACACAAGTCCCAGTTGATCTAGCACATCCCGGCCAATTAAGGCATTTACTCTTCTTGGTAAGGGCATGATGGTTACATGGACTGTAGCCACTCTGCCTTCAATGGCTACCTGAATTGGGTCGGAGCTCCGCTGCACGGAAACTGAACCCCCAACGCCTTCGATTCCACTCAAAGTGTGCTGATGCGGCCATTCAGTTGGCCAACAGGCTGTGGACATTATCGTAATATCTGCACCTGTATCAAGTAACGCTGGCAAGGTTTGGGAGATACCTCCCCGAGTCCAAGTAGTTTCCACAACTGGTCGTTCTGTCAATGGAACTGTTAACATTGCAAGTCCTCCTGTAGAGCCAAATCCACCGGCTCCGCGATCCGCGAGTGCCTCGTGTTGTTGCATCTGCGCGACCATTTGTGGGAGTGGAACGAGTTTAGCTAGTCTTGTGTTTTTAGGAATGTAGATGGGGGGAAACATAGTTTGCACCATGATGTGAATTTCACCTGTAAAATCAGCATCAATTACTCCTGGTAATACGAACAGTCCTTTTATGCTAGCAGACGAACGGCCCACTAGAAGCGCGCCCACAGGTTTGTTGTTAATGCAGAGTGGGCCTTGAATTCTAGTGGGAATTTTTACAGGGCGCAAATCGATGATTGTTACGCCTACTGCTGTTGCCAGGTCCAGGCCGAGGCTTCCTTTTGTGGCAGGTTGAAGGGTGTTTGCTGATCGAAGGGGTTGACGGCAAGCGAGCTCATCTGCGGACACGTCGTTGTGTATGAAGGATGAGGTGGTGGGATAGTCACGGGAGAGAGGGCTGGAGCTGCTATTTGTGTCAGGGCGCGGCGGCTGGACGCGCTCTTCTTCGCGTTTCTCGAGTGTCGACAAGCTAACGTGGCATGGGTGTCGCTGTTGCAGATTTTACACCAGACTGGACCCTTACACTGCTTCCTTGTGTGTCCTTCAAGCCCACAACGGTAGCACCTTATACCTTTCCCTGATTTTGTCCCTCCTGCAGGCAAGCTAAGGGGTCGCAGTGGCCCCAAAGCAGCAAAGACTTGAGACTGTGCTTGGGCTAGCTTCTCTTCTATTTTATCTCCCAGCTTATCTCCTAGCTTATCTCCCATAGCCGTCACTAATTCTGCTACAAATGCCTGGGTACCTACTGGCACATGACTCATACGTTCTAGCATCATTTCTAGGGTAGCATTCATGGGCAGTGTGACAAGAATACTTTTCGTTTGCTGGTTACAATTTTCTGCCACACACTGGCGCAATAATGCTCCTGACATCCACGGTTCTACCCCAGCATTTATCATTGCAGCTGAGACTTTATCAACAAAGCTAGCAAAAGACTCATCCTTTCCTTGTTTAATAGACATGTAGGATGGTGTGGGGGGGGTGGTGTGCACTCTGAAAATAGCATCTCGTGCTGTCCGCATGGATTCTATTAAAATGTCCGGACCTGTTTGCAATTGTTCGATAATTGTAGACCACCGCCCCTGGCCCATTAATTGTTCTGGGATGACCCCTAGTAAGGGGTCATTTTCCCCCCGTGGCTGATTTGCTGACTGTCGGCACAGCTCTTGCCAGTGAGCTTGCCACAGCAACTGTTGTGATTGGGTCATAATCATTTTAATAATATTTTTGATGTCTTCTGGGCACAGTATGTAATTTCCCCAAATATAATTCAACATCATTCTTGTTGGCTCACCATGCAGACCCGATTCAGTAGATGTGCTACGCAGCTGCGTGAGCAGCTTCCAATCGGTAGCAACATGGGTCGCTTGCTACCCACCCCCTTCCAGTGGTTCAAAAATTACAGGAAATGCTTGCTCAACTCGACTTAGTGATGTAACTGTTTCTGCAATTTGTATATCACCTTCTTGTACAGCTTTTTCTGCAATGCCTTTCCAATTAAATCTGCGCTTGCCAGTCAATCGACAATCGCTCTGAAGAGCCTGCCTGACAGGAACACAATTCTCATCAGGCGGGGGAGGTGCGCTGGGCCACTCTTCAGAGCCCAATGTACTAACAGGATTTAAATCAGATGTAATACCGTGTTTTGCTAAAGACCCCTGAACTCCTAGCACTTTGCACTTTCCCGGCGGGGGCAAGCTGGGTGGATCTGCGCCCATGCCAAGCATGCCTGGAGTGGGACGCTCAATTTCTCTAACTCCTTTTCCCGATTCAGCATGCTCCCCCCCAACATCTGCTCCCAGTTTCTCAGTAGCTATGGCAGCTATTTTCTTTTCAGCTTTAAACCGTTGTAAGCAATTAATCACTTCTTTCCACAGCCTCCCTAATTTACTGCATGTCTTATCACCCTCTAGTAATCCATCAAACAAGATATCTCCAACTTTTCGCCATTCGACCTCCTCAAATAGTAAATCAGGGTCAGCGAAAAACCCTCTAGCTTTCCCTGCAGCAACTAAAGCGGCTAATTGTTTTAAAGCATCTTTGCTTAATCCGCGCTTTTCTAAAAAGCGTAATAATAAATCTTGGGCTACCTCCGTCTCCATTGTGGTCCAGCTGGGTTTAATACAACGTAGTCGCCACCATACGAGCGCTCCGCTGGGGCGTCTCTGGTTATTCCACGGTCGCCACGGTCAGTGCAGCTCACCGAAGCGTAGCCCCCACGGTAGGCAGGTCTTATTTGGCCTGTGCCGTCGGATCCCCCCCTCGCGGGGCGAAGATCTTGACACACTGGCGCTGCACTGCTCCGGTGCCTCTCCGTTCTCGCCGCTCTCTGAAGCAGGGTGCTAAGTCCTGCTGTCAGCGTTCGTGGTCGGGGTCACCATTTAACGTAGCGACGAGAAGAAACTCACAGCATTCTCAATATGAGTTATAAGCAAGCTTCGTTTATTTTAACGCATGTGCTCTTTTTGTACTATTACCGTGTTTTTTATTTATTAATCACTAATCTACTCATTAATTGCAGCAGTTACAGTTTACATTTTTTTCACATTCCATTCCCACATCTACAAGGTTTTCTCCCTCATTCTCTGTTAATCATAAGTTTCCTCCCGTACATTCTTCACACAGCTGCATCTTTTGATATTTTCTCACGAAGCGTTCCCAGGGGAAGCGAGCTGCTGCGGCCTGTACATGGCCTGAGTGCTTGTCTTGGTTTGAAAACAAACCAGTGGGAGATCACAAGTCAAGATTGAGATTAAAAATAAGTGAAATAATACAAGGAAAAAAAGCACTGACAAAGTCAGATACAACCTAACACCCTGTTAGGGTGGTGGTAGCAGTCCGACTGAAGTAGTCCAGTTGAAGCGGTGATCCTGTGAAGGTCTAGTCTCCAGCTGAAGATCCAGTGTAGCTCTCGTCCTCTGGGAACCCAGTAGACAGGGCTAGCTCAGGCAGTTCCAAGGCCAGGTTATATCCAGGTGGGAACACCTGGCTCCTCCCTCCTGGGCAGAGCATCTCACAATGGGATGAGATAAATCCATGAGTCACACGGTGGGTCCCTGATGGCCCATTGCCTGTCATGTGGGGTGGGTCATTAGCAGCTGGTAACAGCTAACGGATGGCCCATTGCCTGTCATCCGGAGTGGGTCATTAGCAGGTGATAGCAGCTAACGGCCCACAGCTGGTGGTAATAGAATACTTAACTACATCTATATTGCAACCTAGGACAGTGCTACTTAGCCTAACAATGATCTTGCTCGCACAAACCTTCTAATAAGTCATGTCCGTGATCTTTAAGCCATTGTGTAACAGGAGAACATTAGAACACAGCAGTTCCTGGGAGCACACAGTGTTTCTGAGAAGCTCCAGAGCACCTCAGCCCAGCTGGCATTTGTCAAGGCCAAGGCCTTGCCAGCATTTCTCAGATCATGATGCGGCCTTAGAAAGGGCAAGAGGAGATGCACCAACACAAGCAGGGAGATCACACCAGCCCACAGGCCCCCCATGCTGACATCCCAGGGCTCTCTCAGCTTCCAAAGACCTCTGAGGTCACGGGCTCTCACAGTGGCTCTGTTGGAAAATATATCAGGTTACAAATTTTGTATAACTTTAGTCAAAAGTTTTGTTTGTCTTTTTACCCTGGGAAAAGGAATTTTAGGTCATTGTTCTACCAGATGAGGTCTGGTGAACTCAGCACATTAACAGGTCGGGAGTGACCCCGAAGATAACCAGAAAGATAAAGACTATTAACAGAATATCTGCCAGGACCTTGAGGTTATCAACAGGACATGATAACTATCACAAACAGCTACCCCAGACCACCTCCAGCAGGGCTGAAGATATCCTGGCCCGGAAAAAAGACTGATAAGAAAAACTGAAGAATGAAGAATCTAATTAGCATCAGAGGCGAGGAGATTCAGATCCAATGAGAAACTGAATATCGGGTGGTTTGCTCAACTTTAGACCAATGAACACTGAGCCAATGCTTTCCTATGTATTTTTACGGTATAAAATATCTGAAAAATCAAGTAAAAGCTGTGTATCATAGAATGATTCTCTCTGCACACCCGGGCTAGGTGTAGATGAGATGATTTCTGTGGTACATCCTGGCCAGAACAACATCCTGGTCAGATAATAAAGCAATGCCTTGACTCTCTAACATTAAAATGTTGTTGGAGGGTTTTTGTATTTTTTTTCCTGCAGATTCGGTGACAGCTCCATGGGGACATCCCAGGTGTCTCTAAGTGCTAGGGAGCTCTTTTGGAACTGGCACTTACTGGGCTTTCAGGGGCACATTCCAGGGCTCTCTCTATCTTCTGGAACAACAGCAAGGGCAAGGGCAATGCCAAGGGCTCCAAGCTAACATCCCAGCAACCTCCATGCTGCCAAGGAGCCATGCTTTCACAGGAACTCACAGGCCATCTACTGTGACATTCCATCCATCTCCCTGCTGCTGGAGAGCCATGATGTCACAGGCACTCAACCTTGGCCCTTGGAGGCATTCCAGGGCTTTCCATGCTGCCAAACTGCTCTGATGTCACAGGCACTCACCGTGGGGACATGGGGACATCCCAAGGCTCTCCAGGCTGCAAAAGGGGCCTTTTGCCACAGGCACTTACACAGGGGTCATGGGCACATGAAAGTGGTCTCTCTGCTCACAGGAACACCTGAGGTCACTGGAAATCCTTGGGGCTCCATGTGGATATCCCAGGGGTCCTGAGGTTACTCAAGAGCTCTGATCTCACCAGCAGTGACACGAACTCATCAGGGACATCTGTGGCTGCTGCACTGGCAGCTTCACACAAAGGCTACTGGAGCAGCCTGGCCACTGAGTCTTGAGGGGCAGAGAGCACCCCTTGGCTTTCTCAACTCCTTCTCAGGAGCCTGGGGGTGGCTGCATCCAATCCCAGCCTCATACTGTCAGTGCTATAAGCAATTCTGTCCCGCAGGACTTACAAATGGCCCATCAGATCTGTTTACACAAAACCAATTCTTCATTAAGAGAAATTATTTCATACAAAGAACTCAATCCCAATTACCAACTACTCGGTAGGAAAGCTAAACCTACTGCTGGTAGTGTGCATAGATTACAATGCATAGAGCGCACTCTATGAATGCAATAGGAAAGCAGTCATATATTACAGCAAGCCAAAAGAAACAATTACAAAGGAGAGCTCGATGTAACTCACCACACCAACACTCGTGGGCAGCTCTCTTTCTCTTCACCTCTAAGAGTGCCCTTCATGAGTGTCCACGTCCCAGGGAGAAACCCTCACACACTCCAAGCAGGAACACATTAGAAAAACCTACCCTAGGAAAGGGGACTGGACACTGACAGTCTGAAGGGACTGACTGTCAGGCAGATGCCTGCAGCTTACATGAGCAGCTCATCAGCAAAATCTTTGCCTCGCTATCAGCACCCTCATGCAGGCTTATTTGCTAGGAGGAGTTGCAGCACAATTCAATGCCAAAACAACACAGGGTGGCCCTTCAAAAGCCACCTGGAGACATTTGCAAGTAGCACATTGTCCAAGCGCCTTGACCACATTCCAAGGACAAAGCAGCCAGCCCAAAGCATCCTGCTACAACCTCCCAGGGGGCTTCTGACTGCTAAAGAACACTCAGGTCAAAGGCACTCCCAGGGCTTCCAGCCTCACACCCCACAGGCCTACAGCCTTCTCCAGAGCCCTGAGCTCACCTGCACTCACACGCCTACCACGGGCACCTGCCAGAGCCCTCTGGCCACAACAGAGACACGTGTGCCCAGAGGCACTCCCAGCCATTCCAAGGTGACACCCCTGGACACTTTCATCTCATCAGGCACTGCTGCTATGTCACAGGCACTCTGCTTCCACAGGGGCATCCCAGGGCTCTCCAGACTCTGAAAGAACACTGAGGGATGCACAACACCAGCAACTCCATAGGGACATCCCAAGAGTCTCCCCTTTGCCAAATCTCTCTGGACAGAGATCACAGCCTACAACAGGGTCTCAGGGCTGACAGCCCATGTGTCTCCATGCTGCTAAGGAGCTTGGAGGTCACAGGCACTCGCAGGGCCTCCATGGGGACATCCCTGTACTCTGCATCCTCCTAAAGAGCTGGGAAGTCCCTGACAGTCACACTTGCCCCCTGGGCACATTCCAGCCATCTCCAGGCTGCCAAACTGACAGAAGGTCACATCTCGTCACAGGAACTCCATGGGGACATGCTAGAGCTATCCATGTTTCCAAAGAACACTGAGCTCACAGGTGCTCCCAGGAGAGCCACAAGCACACCCAGGAGTCTGCATGCTGCCGAGAAGCCCTTGTGCCACAGGCACTCACTCACAGCACCTCAGTGCTCACATCCCAGGCTGCTCCACACTGCTAAATAGATGTGATGACACAAGCACTTTCACATCACTCAAAGAATCATGGGAAAGCTATCCAGAAAAAAAGATTTCACAGCAAAGCTAGAGCAGGACAAGCTTCTTTGCCAAGCTTCACTCTATGGCTTACACCATGCTTAAGGCACAGCGAGGAAAAGCAGCAAACAGAAATCTAGAGTCAATCAATCCAAAATGAAATGAAACCAAAATTATCTATTTCTGTGTATGTGTGTGTGAGTGTGTGTGTGTGTGTGTGTGTGTCTGCAAAGGACAGAAAGGGTCAGGAGAAGAAGAACATGGCCCAAAGGCTCAAGAGCACTTCACTTAAGAGCACATCAGCTTGAGCAACATTTCACTTTATAAACTAAATTCAAATGAACAACTTTGTGGGGCAACAGCAGTCAACAGCATTTTAACTAAACTGGACTTCAACTACACAACACTTCATGTAGAACTGAACTGAAACCCAACACCTGTAAGGGTCGATCCAAGAATCGAGTTCTGTCTCAACATTTCTCATCAGAAATTACAGGTGCAGGACTTATGCAGAGAATGCTGTGTACTTGCCTAAGGCTGGTGCGGAGCGAATGCTTCGTGCCCGCCTAAGGTAGTACGGAACGAATGCTTTGTGCCTACCCAAAGCTGGTACGGAGCGAATGCCTGCCTAAGGTGGTACAGAACGAAGACTTTGCACCTGCCTGAGTTGATACAGAACAAAGGCCTTGTGCCTGCCAATGCGGGTATGTGACGAAGGCTTTGCACCCGTTGCCCTGACACCCATTGTGAAAAACCTGCCGACCATGCCTCGGACACTCCTCCCTTGACCCTGCCAAGTGGAGATTGGCAAATCTCCACGAGAATTAAGGGGGCCAAAGGCGGCTGGCAAGGAGGGACCAGGTGTATGGACTAGCATAAAAGACAGCTTTGGAGTGGCTGAACTCCGAAGATCTTCCCCACCGAAAGATCACATCGATCTTTGCAGAGGCCAAGGAACGCCGACTGAACGGGACGCCAGGGACGCCGGACGTCTGTGGACCCGTGGTGGTAGCTATAGCCCCTTTCCTGCCCTTTTCTCCCCATCTTTTCCCAATTTTCTCTCTTTCTCTCTCTATCGCAGGCCGCTTTACAGGCCAAATTAATAAAGTTCCCCCTTGGATTGAAATTTAACTCCCTTGACTTGTTGCATTTTGTGTTTTCTTTTCCTTTTTGCACTCTGAGATCGTAGCTGGTATGAACCATCACGCGTCTGCTCATGAGTGGACCGTGACAACACCTCAGCAAAGGACCCACACAGCCCTTACCACAGCACTACAGGAACTTAGAGACCTAACTTAGGCACAAAACTAAAGCACTTCCGAATCCACCAGAGCAGCCCCTCTGCCACATGCCAGAGAGCACATGCACACCTGCACACACACAAGCATACAAAGACACACCTCAAGGGACCTGGGAAAAATTCCCCTCCAAGCTACTGAAATATTCCCTTCACATGCCTTGCCATCTTCTCAGCAGCCAAAGGCTAAAGGCCTCCCGGACTGGGGGCATCAGTGGCCCAGGAGCCATGGTCCTTCGGGGATCCCCCGAGTGCAGCAAACAGGACAGTTGCTGGCTCGCAGAGGCCCCACGCACAGGGACTTTGCTGCTCAGTGCTGCTGTGGCCCAGCATGGCTCCGAGGGCTTCCTTTTGCACCCCTGTTTGGAGAGCCTGAGGGATGTCCTTTAGTCACAGCAAGCTTTCAGCCTGGCTCCACTTCCGGTCAGCAGCTTGCCCTGAACGTGGGACAACGAGAATGTGATGCCATCCAGGCAAAAACAAATGTCAAAGTCTGTTCAACAAGCAAAAAAAGCAGGAGCACATTAGAACACAGCAGTTCCTGGGAGCACACAGTGTTTCTGAGAAGCTCCAGAGCACCTCAGCCCAGCTGGCATTTTCAAGGCCGAGGCATAACCAGCATTTCTCAGATCATGGTGCAGCATGAAAAAGGGGAGCAGGTTGGCATGCAGCTTCACAGATTTAATGTTACTTTGGGAAATATTGGCTCCTCATATTCATTGTCATCCAAAGTGTGTGTGCTTTCAATTGGCAGGGGATTTTTTTTCTCAGTGTTGATACCACACCCCTAGGCTTTCCCAGATGAGCTGGCAGTGGGAGACAGTAAAATTTAAAGGTCTTACCTGAGTCTGTGTGGCTTTTCAAGTGGCCCTTGGCCTCTTCCTCTTCTCCTCTCGACTTGACTTACATAACTGAGGTGGAAATAAGTTACTATGAGAACATGGGAAGCAGTTAAACTGGTTTGCTGTCCGATGGGCTGTTGAAACAGAGATATCTGATAACTACTGATGACTGAATCTGAGATGCATTGTGTGACCTTGGCTTTGCAATAGTTGGGAGGGAAGTGGGGTCAAAAGTGTCCACCCCACGGCCCTCAGGAAACCAGCAGAAGCCGCCTCAGGCTGGATGCTCAAAGGCACCTCTGTCCCGGAGAGATACCAGTCTCCTAAATTGTACTCCTTTATTTTTCACCATCAGGCCCCACCGGAATAATTTTTTTTAGGAGTTTTTTGTTCTGTTGCACCCACACCACCCCCGCCGCGCTCCCGGCGCGCCGCCTCCCTTCACTCCGCCTGCGCCGCCACTCCCCCAGAGCCCCTAGAGCCCCCAGAACCCCCAGGGCCGCCCAGAGCCGCCAGAGCGCCCAGAGCCCCACACAGCCCCCAGAGCCGCCCAGAGCCCCCAGAGCCCCACACACAGCCTCCAGAGCCCCACACACAGCCCGGCTGGCGGGGAGCGTGTCCAGGCGCCAGAGCCCGGCCCGAGTTCTCCCGCCGGCCGCGAGAGCGCGGGGCCGGGCGCCCTTGGCCGGCTTTTGGCTTTGGTTCTGCGGCGTGAGGAGAGGTAACTTTATTTTTCTGTTGCGGGATATTTTATTTTTCCGCGCGGGAGGAGGAGGAGGTGCGGGTATGGGGAGGGGTCTTAGAGGCGAGTGTGGTAGTTGTTTCCTTTTTCCACCACCCTCCACGCCGCTTTTTCTGTTTGATTGATTCTTTTACTTCTGTTTTGCCCTCCCCGCGCCGCCCTCCCCTCCCCGCTCCGGCTCGGCGGTGCCGCGGAGCACCACGGAAAGACTTTTCCCGCCGCCGGCAGGTCCCGCACTCCCCCGAGGAGAAGGTCCTTTCCGCAGGGCAGAGGCGGAGGCTGCGCGGGGCCAGCGAGCGCGTTCGGCGAGCAGAGCAGGGGGAGCCGGGGCACGGGTGAGGCTGGGCACGGGCTGCGGGTGGTGGCGGGGAGCGGCGTGGAGTCTCTTCGCGGGGAAGATTCTGTGTGCGTCGGTTGGAGTCTTTTTGTTTTATGGCGTTTTTTCCATGCCCCACCCCCCGCCCCCGGCTTTTTTTTCAACCCGCGGCGGGGGCGAGGGGGTGATGTAGGAATGAAGGCGTGAGGCAGGGCAGGGGCACGGCGGGTTTAGAGACCCGGGCCCCGGGCTTAGAGAGCTCGCGTTGCTGTCTGTCCGGGGACGGGACGGGGCGGGGGCGCGCAGGAACTCTGGCGGCTCCTAAAGACTCCCTCCTTCCCTCCCCGGGAGCAGCGGGGGTGGTGAGGCGCAGGGGAGGGGATGTTGCGGCGTTGGTTGTGGTGAAAGACCGGGGAGGAAGATTGAAGAGCACTGTGATGTCTCCATGGCATACCCGTGACTGCTGTTGACTTCTCTTTAGCAGCCCAGAGTCTTCTAGGATGTGACCATGAAGTGTCTGTCACTGCCAGTGACCTCATGGCTCCTTAGAAGCCCCAGAGAGCCCTGTGATGTGACCATGGAAGCCCTGTGAGTGCAGGTGAGCTCAGGGCTCTTTGGAAACTTGGATGACTCTGGGATGTGAGGATGGAATCCGTGGGAGGGCCTTTGACCTGACTGCTCTTTAGCAGTTTACAGAAACCTGGGATATCACCGTGGAGCTGTTGTCACTGCCGGTGACATCAGAGTTCTTTAGCAGCCTAGAGACTCTTGGGATGTCAGCACAAGAACTGCTGTGATTGCCGGTGACCTCACTGTTCTTTAGGAGCATAGTGGCCACTGGGATGTCACAATAGAACCCCTAGGAGTGCCTGGGACAAAGCACTTCTTTAGCAGCCTGGAGAGCCCTGGGATGTCCCTGTGGAGTCTCTGTAACTGCGTGTGACCTCATGGTTCTTTTCCAGCCTTCAAGACCCTTGGTATGTCGTCATAGAGCCATGAGTGCCTGTGACATAACAGCCCTTTATCAGCATGGAGACACCTAGAATGTCACTGTGGAACCACTGTGAGAGCCTGTGACAGCACAGCTACTTAGCAGCCTAGAGACACGTGGGATGTCACCATGGAGACTCTGTTAGAGTCCTTGAGGTCAGTGCAGTTTAGCAAATGGGAGACTCTTGGGATGTCCCCATGGAACCCCTAGGATTGCCCCTGACCTCACTGTTCTTTAGGAGTATAGAGACCACTGGAATGTCACCACAGAACTTTGGTGAGTTCCAGTGCCAAATGGGCTCCTAGGCATGTAGAGACACCTGTGTTTTCCTCATGGAGTCACTGTGACTGCCTGTTACCTCCCAAGCATTTGGAAGATGAAAGAGCCCCTGGATGTCACCAGGGAGGCCCTGTGATCTCATGTGACCTCATTGCTCTTTAGCAGCCCAGAGAGACTTGGGATGTCACCATGGAGCCCCTGTGCCTGTCTGTGATCTCTCTACTTTTGAGCATGCTGGAGATAACTGATGTCACCATGGACTGGAGGGGGGTTGTTTCAGGCAGGTAAGAGTGGGAGGAGGAATGTGTTGTAGGGCTCACAGGAGGGCGCAGGCACTGAGTCAGTAGGGATGGCACAGGAACCCAGGCCTGGGAAACATTCCTGTCCCCCACTTGCCAAATGCAGCCACAGGAAGCAGGTCTGCTCTCCACTGGGTCAGGAGGCCACGTCTCCGCACTGGAACAGGGGACCAGGTGTAGTCCCTGTCCCCAGCATGCCAAGTCTGGTCACGGAAGGCCAAGTCTACCCACTGGGGTCTCAGGCATGGTTTGCCTGCTGCTGGCATGGGAGGCCTTCCCTCCTCCACATGGGAGGCCAGGTCTGCTCACCAAAATGATCGGAGTAGTGGTATTTCACTGATGACTGGGACACCAGTCCCACACTGCCGAGTGTGTACCCAGCCTCCTGCTTACTCTACACCACTCATGTCTCTTCACAGTGCCAGACCAGAGTCAAGCTCAACAGGGTCTTCCTTCCCCGCTGATTCTGCCAAGCCCATTCTGTTGACTGTGGTTTCGTTGCATAGTAGGCAGGGACAGTGGGAATCTTGTTCATCCATTCATGTGCATCACTAATTAAATGACAAGGCATTTGGCTGTTTATTGAGCATATATTTTCATATATGTTCCTTTTCTGGGTTAAATATAGGTGGCCCATCCACCTTAGTCAAAATTGGTAAAATTTTGCCCCAGAATTGGAAGGAATGTGACAAGGTATGGTAAGATGAATCCTTTTTCCCCAAATGTTGTCCCTACTTACTATCCATGTCTGCTCTAATGTCATTTAAACTTTATTTAACATAAATGTTTACAACATTTAACATTAATGGAGCTTTGCTGGCAGACATATGAACAATATCAACTGAGGTGAATAGTGCTCTGGAGGCTAGGGCCTGGGCAGTCTTCTCCTGCCTCATTTTGGAGAGACCCAGGACCTGTAAGAGCACATAGTTTCCACAGAACCACTTTCCCCGCACTCCCAGAGGAAAGCCCACAAACTTGATGTTTGTTGCATTAGTGAACTCTTGAATTTGGTTTTGAAGATGTTAGTATTTCTTCACTTTTTCAATTACTGCCTCTTTTGAAGATGAGCCAGTGTATTCATATCTGATTGTCACATCAACCATGAATACCTGTTTCTCTTTCACAAAGAACAAATCTGGATTATACAGTTGGTTGTTGTCATACCTCAAGTGTGGCTCTTGAAACACTGTCCAATCCTTTTTAGCTTCTCTGGCTACCATTTCACAGATGTGTTTTAATCCTGGCATTTTGTGTTACTGCACAGCTTCCTACTATATGAGAGCATGTTTCATTTTCAGCCTTACAATACGTGCAGGTTTTGATGCATTGATCTTGTCTTCCTCTTGACAGGAACTCTCTTGTGGCGTAGCCACTGGCCCCCAGCTGCAATGCTGTTGTTAGTTTCCTGTGAGGTATGCCTGTGTATCTCAAGATCCAGAAATTGCTGATGTTATCCTCCTCAAAGTTTGTAACACCATGGCCTTGGGATACCAGCTGTTTCCATTTATTCAGTTCCTGTTTCTCCAGTTACATGGTCACGGATACTCAGTTTCTGGAGTATCTAATGCCCATTCTGATGTTGTGTCATCACCTGCACCATCCAGCAGTTTTATAGGTTTAGGCTCCTATATTGATAGGATCTTCTCTTTATCTCCTCCAGCTCTTATCCATAATTTCCTATAAACTTGATCTAAGCATTCTTCTTTCAGGAATGACCTTAAGGCATCATCCAAAGATTGGGCAAGTCTACGTAATCTTCGGGCTTGTATACTTGGAATGAGTCCCATCAACTTTGTGATACCCAAACCTCCATCCTTCCTGCTGGAGTATGGAATGGCATCACATGTGCAGGGTGGTAGGTGTAGCCATTCCTTGACAGTTGATCAAATCTAATGGTCAGGGGATTCACAGAGCCCTGCTTTTGCACCTGTGTGGTCTGCCAAGTATATTAGTCTAGGGATGGTGTATGTTTTTAATAAGTCGATTTCCTGTAAAGGTTTTAATGGTGCTTTATCAATCCATTGTAACCATTCCTCCAGTTTTGTGGGTAGTCCGGATTCAGCTCTGCCAGTCCAGGGATCAATCAGCAAGCCCAAATATTTCTCTGAAATTCGTGGGTCAATCCTGTTGAGGGGAGTGCCATGGACAGTCCATGCTGGGCAGTCATTGATGGTGTAGGAGTCTTTTGTTGGCTTGATGTAAAACCCATGGCATTTTCACATCACAGAAGGTCTCTAGAATCTGTGATGTGAATTTTTAGTCATGCCCTCCCAGGAGTCAATAATACTAAGTCTTCAGCAAAGGCCACCGCTGTAATGCTGTTCTTTCTGTATGGATACCCTTTTCCCTGAGTTTCCAGTTTACAGAGCAGAGGGTCTAGTGCCAGATTAAATAGCAGAAGTGACATTGGATCCCCTTGCTTTACACCTTGGAGAATCGTCATGGGATCTGATTTTTATTTTTGGTAATATTATGCTATTATGTAATATTATTAATTTAATTAATTACTATAATATTAATTATATGTAATAATGCACATATAGATGTTCTCGCATGTGTTCTTTATGAGGTGTATAATGTGTGGGTCCACCCTTTCTGTTCCAGACCCATCAAGATATGTTGATGACTTAATGGTGTTGAAAGCCTTGGCGATGTCCACAGATACTGCTAACACTCTATGCTCCTTTTTTGCATTCTGCATCAATAGTTGTAGTAGCTTTAAATTTTCAGAATGAAGATTAATGGGGCATGCCTTGGTTAGCCCAGCTAATATAATTCTAGAAAATAATCTGAGAATTATGAAGTGGGTGGTGATAGGTCTCCAGTTACTAATATCTTTTAAGTGGTCTAGTTTATTAGATTTTGATACTAAGACCATTTGACATTCCCTCACCATGTTCCTGAAATGAGACAGACTGAAGATTCCCATCATCTAGGAATACTTGGAGTACATTTTAGTGAGATCCCCCAATGTAATCCCATCTGGCCCTGGAGCAGAGTTCCTATTAATTTCCTTTATGTTTTTAGCAATCTCTGTAATAAGGCCCAGAAGGCATTTAATTACTTTCCATTTGAAAGAAACTTTCCAAGGCCCATAATATTCCTGGTGGTTCCCATCTTGATATAAAAACAGAATGGACTTCACTAGATGGTATTTCACATTTCAAGACTTCAGTATAATCTAAAATAATATGCACTAGTTTCCCCATGTCAATGTGAAATAATCATTGAAATTGTAGATGTTGATTTCTTTTTTTTAATGGCCCTCTTCTTCTTCCACGTGAATATTGTCTCCTGGGTCTCTTGCTGTTTTTGTTCCCCAATAGTTTTTATTGTTTGGCACATCATATTCAGGCATTCAAAACAGTCTTCAGGTGACTTATTACATACTGATGACGGGTCTTGTCCCTCAATAATCTTCCTAAATGCCCATTGATAATTGTTAAATTTGTATGTTGATAACCATTTTCTTCTGATGTTTTGATAATGAAGCTTGGATTGTCCCTCTCTTGGTAGATCACTGTTCATGGGGTGGTATTCCTCTCTCTCTAGGTGGTTCCCATCTGAGTTAAGTTTTCTCATTCTACACAGGATTTTTGTTTGGTAATAGGTGTCCTTGTCACTAATTTGCTTTGCAGGTTTAGATGGGATATGCTCCGCAATTTATTGATGTTCTTGTTATCCTCATATTGTTTCATGAATTGTTTCAGGAGTTCTTCTTCTTCCTTAGACCTACACCATTTGTGGGCTCCTCTAGCAGATGTTTCTTTGGGCCAGGAAGCAGCAATCTCTTCCATATTTCTCACAAGAGGAGTACCAATCTCTAGTGTTGTCTCAGGCCGATTTTGGTTTCAAAGTCTCTTCTGCACTCCTCACAAGTCCAGTCACCAGCTGGTGGCCACCTCTGCAGTTCCTTTGCATCATGGGAATGCATCAAAGTGACGCTACGGTAGTTTCCATTCCATTTACCTCACGTGGCACATCTAAACAAGAATTTCTTCCCATGGATTCTCTTTAGATGTTCAATCAACCCCAGCACTCGATCTATGCAGGTTCTGCAACATGGACAGGGTGGATTTTTGTCCAGCACCATAACCACTGGTGTATATCCTGGTTCTGGGTCTGTGCTGGTCCCCAAGGTAGATGTGGATGTTCCAAGCCATTGTCCTCATCCTGACTGCTTTCCTCACTGTTCTGTCTGTAAATTGTATTTTCTCTCAAGGCAGGTGTAGTTGTTAGGTCCTCATACACCTCGGGGTGCCTGGCCAAACCCTCCTACTGGGTGTAAAGATGGAATCCCCCATCAGTCTCTACCCTAGAGTTACTCCAACCTCACTAAATCAGCCTTCTCTCTCACCAGTTTAGAGGGTATAGGTATAAAATTTGTGGCCAAGACTTCCTTCAAATCTGAAGGATCAGTTTCTGTGGCTGTTGATACATGGAGTAATCGTATTGACTGCACCATTGCATCAAATTTGTATGTTTAGTCAGTCCAGTTAGGGTGGTATAAGTCAGCAGCAGACTCTCAGCTACTGTCGAGTTGTGTTGATCTAATGCCCAGGGACCAGGCTCTGGGTAGTGAGCTCCTTAAAGCTGCTACCAAAAAGTTGGTTTCACTTTTTTGTGAAGCTGTCATTGGGTGGTGAGTCCAAATGATAGGAAGGGGTAACTATTACCACTTCTTTCACACACTGGGGCAGAAGTGGACTCAGTTACCCCAAGGGTGTCTGGCTGGACTATGAGGAAGTGCGATTTCTGTGGCAAGGCCCAGTTAGGAACTATGCTCTCATAGTTTCCTGGATAGTAGATAGAAGACAGTGGGAATCTCATTCATCCATTCATGCACATCATTAATTAGATGACGAGGCATTTGGCTATTTTTTGAACACATTTAAGCACTGTCTGTTTCTTTTCCAGTTAAGTATAGGTGGGATGGGGATTCAACACTGGGCTGTTCCCTCTTTGCCCACTGTTCCTGAGGGAATCCTCCTTAGATCCTTTCCCTCCACTAATTGATATGCTCAAGTCCAGAGGCTCACGAGGTCTGAGCTAGGTCACAAGCCCAAAGCTGTGCCACCCCTTGTGGGTGTTTCAGTTCCTTTGGCTTTTTCAATTCTGTGGCTTCCTGTTCCTTTCCATACACAGGTAACCAGCTGGCATCTACCAAAGGGGAAGGAAGGGAGGGCAGGGAGTGCTGCAGAGGGTCTGGTGACAGGGGAGAGCAGGGGAAGATCTGCCTTCTGCCCAGCCCTGTGCCCATTCCTCTGGCACGGCTTTCCCATGTGGATCCTGGCTGGAGGGTGCCCAGCAGAGCAGCTGCCATGCTGGAGCATGGCATGGACGGGAAAGCCCCAGTGCCCTGGGCTGAGGAATGTGCTGGCAGATGGACAGGAAAGGTGCAGCATCCCACTGTCACCAAAACCAGGAAATAAACTCTCCAAATGGTTTGTTAGGTTAGAAAGCTGACATTCCTTTATTAGCAATGCTGGATGCATGGGGACTTCTCAAAGTATGCATGCTCAGACCAAGGTTTATATTCCTGAAACTAATACTTCCTCATCAGTTCTTTGAATACATGCATACATGCTAATTCTTCCAAAGGACTTGTTTGCATATGGTTTCAGATCTTCTGATGAGTCTTCTCGAGAGTATCTCAGATATCACCAAGTGATAATGTACTTCTCTTTCCATTCTTTGTTCTGACACCCAATCCAAGTACTCAAATCTAAGCAGCTCGTCCATATTCATCACTAATACAAGTAACCAAGGAAGCATTAGGTGGGACACAACTTAGTAGTCACAGAAGTAGGGAGTTAACACATGGCCACACTGATCTCTGGCATTTGTACTAAGCCCTGTAGGTACAACCCAGCAGGGCCCCTCACTCACTTGTCTGCAGGGGCTGCCCTGTGGGCACCTCGGGGGCTCCACTGGGGAGCTGCTCTCCTGGGGAGCTCCATCCTCCTCCCAGGCCACCCTTGGCTTCCTCAGGGATCTCTTCTCCATTCTGCAGGAGAAATAAAAAGGCTGGAACTGGAGAAGGGGTTGTGAGAAATGTACTCTTACTATTTAAATTTTGAAAGGATTTGTTCACTTATTTTCATAGTGCAAACAAGGATAAGAGGCTAGGATAAGAGGCAAGGATAAGAGGATAATGGCTGTCTGCCGTTACACAAAGCAAAGTGCAGCGCTGGGTGCTTAGCCACCCACAGTGGGGTAGCCAGAGGCACACCTTGTGGCTAGGGGATACAGTTTTTATAACCCTCTAACCCCTCTGCCTTCAGGTGCTCCGATTGGCTCTTTGTCTTCAGTCCTCCTTGGCTCGTCCTTTCTAGGATTTTCTGATGGGTTAGCTGCTCGCCCAGCTCTCCTGTTTCTTGACCATAACATTTTAGTTAGCCACAACTAATTAACAATTAGACATAACAAACCTATAGAGGTAGCGATAACATTATCAGTTAACCCCAACAAATCTAGGGAGGGAGTCATAACATATACAAAACCATTAACAAATAACCATAACAAAAACCTCATAACCCTTTACGAAAGCCAACTCCATGACTTCATTTATAACAGGGGAAATGGGAATCTGGGGAAATACCTTAGCACCAATGGGCTGCTGAGAAAGCAGGGAAGCCCTGGGCCAGCTCCACAGTCCCGTCCTGTCCTGTTGCTGTCCTGCTGGACACTGACCACAGGGGCTGCACTGAGGTGTCACAAAGGGCTCCCCTGTGACACAGCACCTGCCCCCAGCAATGGCTCCCTGGGATTGTTGACATGGAACTTGTCCGCAGCAACAGATCCCAGTGACCAATGCCCAGGCAGGGAGGTTCTGGGTGTCCCTGGGTGGCACGGGGACAGCTCAGTCCTGGGCACATGGGTGCTCCCAAAGGACCTCCAGGCCCCCTTTGCCCTCATGCCCCTGCTGCCCTCCAGCATGTCCCAGAGCCCTGTGTTCAGACAGTCCTGTGTGCTCTCAGGATGTCCCTGTCAGTGCCCTGCAGAGCCTCTGCCTCCTGACAACATGTCGTGGGTGAGATTTGCTCAAGCCTAACAAAAATCACTGGATTTGGCACCTCAGCTTTTCTCTGCCATGCACCATCAAGAGTTCATACAGAAAAGAGGTCAAAGAAAATGAAACAACTTCTGCTGAGATTGCTCTTTCTGGATTTGGCAGCTCCCAGCAATTGTGATTCACCTCTCGCTGGTGTTTGCTTGATCTGCTCTGGCACCATGATGGTGACCACCCTCTTACAACCACAGCCCCTTTCCCACTTGGAACATCACCTCCAGCACTGCTCTGCTTGGGACGATGGTGCTGAACAGAAAGTCTGTGCTGAACCTGGAAAATCTCATCAAGAACAACTGAACTGGAGTGGACTTCTTGCTGGAGTTTTTCCCCAATCCTACAAAATCTTCATGGTGTTGTAAAACAAATAGGTAGACTTAGAGATGCCCATCTTAGATGAGCATCCACTGCACGATCTGCTTTGAGTAGATCCCATGCCTTTCTTAAGCACTTCGTGGTCACTGTGACTCCAGCCTGACAAAGATGTGCTGTGATGCCTCTTTCTGTTACAGGGACTCCATTTGCACAGCAAATAGTAAATTTGTTAACTGTGGAAAACTGGAATAGTAAAATTGTAAATCTTTTAAAAATTGTAATTTTTTTTTTTAATTTGCAAATTTAAATTTAAAACACTAATATAGTAAATTTGCTAACTGTTCTTCATGTTTCTGGGGTTTCTGAGGGGCTCCCAACGCTGTTCCTGGAGTGGATTTCCAGGTGGTTCATGGTGTGGGTTCACAGGAAGTTGCTGGTGGGCTTCCCAGAAGGGTTCCCAGGAAGTTCTTGAGCAGTGCCCAGCTCATTTCCAGGGGGCTTCCTGGGCAGTTCCTGGGTTGGGTCCCAGAGGGGCTCCTGTGGTCATTCTTGGGTGTTTCCCACGGGGATTCCCAGGTGGGTTCCTGGGTGGTTCCTGGGCAGTTTTAGGGAAGTTCCTGGTGGGGATTTCTGGGTTGTTCCTGGGCAGACTCCTGGGTGGTTCCTGGGAATTTTTCGGCAGGTTCCTTGGGTGGTTCCCTGAATGGGTTTCCATGTGGTTCCTGGCCTGATCCTGGGATGGGTTCCCAGGTGATTTCAGGGTGGCTCCTTGGTGAGTTCCTGGGCAGTTCTAGGGATATTCCTGCGGTGGTTTCCCTGGGAGGGTTCCGGGGTGGTTCCTGGGCAAGTTCCCTGGCCATTCCCATGGTGGTTCCAGTCTCAGTGGGGCCGCTGCCCTGTTCCTGCTGCCCCACTCCCTCTTGCCCTCCCAGCGTGTCCCTTACCGGCCCCGTGCTGGGAGTGGCTCCATGTTGGCAGCACTGCCCTGGCACTGGCACTCGGGGCTCCTGGTGCCCAGGGAGCTGTGGGACAGAAGGAGCACAGAGATGGAATTACTGTGTTCCAAAGGGGCTCTGGCCTGGAATTTCACTGCTCTTTAACCAAAGAGATTTTCTCAAGCCTAACAGAAATGACTGGGTTTGGCTTTGGGATGTGTAAACATCCCATTGCTGAAACGTGCTGTGGGGAAAGGACTGGGGACCCTGTGGACAGGTAACTGGGCCTACAGTTAGAGAAAACTGAGTTCTATTGGCATCCTAACAGGAGTTACAACAGTATGGAAATTCTAGGGTAAATCATGGTTGCTGCTCCCTGGATGGAATGAGGTTGTCAGGACTTGAAACCTATCCCAAAATGATTCCCTGAACACACACACCTGCCGAGGGGGATGGAATGGAGGGTGGAGCGGAATGGAGACACCACAGCTAGGCTCTGTGGGAATCCTTGCAGGGAAAGGAACTCAATGGTACTTTTCAGCTAATAAACCACATAGCACCTGTGAGCCAGGGGAGATAGGGGAAGATGTCCTGATGCTGAGCCAGGGACTGTGGTGAAATCTCTTTCCTCAGATGAACTTGGTTCGTTAAAGCCTATGACAGTGATATTAATGCACACCTCCATCCCAAAGTTACCCACCCCCAAGGTACGACCACCCCTCACTGGGTGTGACCTCTGTGGTTTTTTTGACTGTATCTTTAAAAGCAAAGCAAGAGAATTTTACACCCATCAGTAACAAAGATGTTTGACTCTAGCTCCACCCAAATACAAAGAAATATAATAAAGTCAAGAATGGGGGAAAAGTTAGGGAGGACTCCATGGTAACTGCTGGGATCAGTTGAGGGGCTGAACCTGTCTTCTTCCCTATAGGGAGGCCTATTGGGTAAGAACTATACTTCACACAGAATCACAGGGTCGGAAGAGACCTCCCAGATCACCGAGTCCAACCCATGCCCTGACACCATCTCAACTAAACTATAGCACTGAGTGCCATGTCCAATCTTTTTTTAAACACATCCAGGGATGTTGACTCCACCACCTCCCTAGGCAGACAATTCCAAAACTTTATTACTCCTTCAGTAAAAAACCTTTCCCTAATATCTAACCTAAATTTCCCTTGACGCAGCTTGAGACTGTGTCCTCTTGTTCTGTCAGCTGTTGCCTGGAAAAAGAGACCAACCCTCACCTGACTACAACCACCCCTCAGGCAGTTGTAGAGAGTGATATGGTCTCCTCTGAGTCTTCTCCAGGCTAAACAACCCCAGCTCCCTCAGTCGTTCCTCGTGGGGCTTGTGTTCCAAGACCTTCACCAGCCTCGTTGCCCTCCTTTGGAGACATTTGAGTGTCTCAACATGCTTCCTGAACTGAGGAGCCCAGAACTGAACGCTGTACTCAAGGTGTAGTTTACCACGTGGGGAAGAATGACTTTCCTGGTCCTGCTGGCAACACTACTCCTGATACAGGCCAGGATGCTGTTGGCTTTCTTAGCCGCCAGGGCACACTGGTAGCTCATTTTCAGTCGGCTGTCAAGCAGTACCCCCAGGTCCCTTTCTGCCTGGGCACTGTCCATCCACAGTGTCCCCTGCCTATAGCATTGCAGGGCATTTTTGTGGCCCAAGTGGTGGACTTGTCACTTAGACTTACTGAATTTCATCTTATTGGACTCTGCCCATCTATCCAATCGTTCTAGGTGTCTTGGCAGGGCAGAGACCTCCTACCCTCCAGCAGATCGACACATGCTCCCAGCTTGGTGTTGTCTGCAGATTTACTAATTATAGACTCAATACCCTCACCCATGTCATCAATAAAAATATTAAACAAAATTGGCCCCAGCACAGAGGGACACCACTAGTGACTGGCTGCCAACTGGATGCAGCACCATTCAGCACCACTCTCTGGGCTCAGCCATCCAGCCAGTTCTTAATCCAGCAAAGAGTGTACCTGTCTTGACCCATGAGCTGCCAGCTTTTCCAGGAGTTTACTGTGGGAAATGGTGTCAAAGGCCTTGCTGAAGTCCAAACAGACAAAATCCATGGCCTTTCCTCCATCCACTGGGTAGGTCACCTGGTCATAGAAGATCAAATTGGTCAAACACGACCTACCCCTCGTCAACCCTTGCTGGCTGGGTCTGATACCCTGGCCATCCTGTAGGTGCTGTGTTATGGCACTCAAAATGAACTGCTCCATGACCTTACCAGGTACCGAGGTTAGACTGGCCTATAATTCCTAGGATCCTCCTTCTACCCTTCTTGTAAATGGGCATCACATTGGCCAGCTTCCAGTCATCTGTAACCTCACCGGTGAGCCAAGACTGTTGGTAAACGATGGAGAGCAGCTTTGCAAGCTCATCTGCCAGCTCTCATCACCCTGGGATGGATCCCATCTGGTCCCATAGATCTTAGAACATCCAAGCGGCTCAGCAGTTCTCTGCTTCCTCCTGGATAACAGGGAGACCATCCTGTTCCCTGACACCTTCTACCAGCGCAGGAGGAGAGTTGTCCTGAGGACAAACCGTCTTTCCAATAAAGACCGAGGCAAAAAAGGTGTTAAACACCTCTGTCTTTTCTCCATCTGTGGTCACTAAATTCCCTCCCACATCCAGTAGAGAACCGAGATGGTTCTTGCCTTTCCTTTTGCCATCAATACATTTGTAAAAACATTTTTTATTATCCTTCACAAAAGTTGCTAAATTCAGTTCTCACTGAGCTTTGGCCTCTCTAATTTTTCTCCTACATGCCCTGTCAATCTCCTTAAATAATTCCTGAGATACCTGACCTTCCTTCCAAAGACGATACATCTTCTTTTTATTCCTTAGTTCCTTCATAAGCTCCTTGCTCATCCAGGCTGGACATTTACCTCGTCGACTCACCTTTCGGTACACAGGGGCAGCCTGTTCCTGTACCCTCAAGATCTCTGTCTAGAAGTATACCCACCCTTCTTGAACTCCTTTGTTTTTAAGGGCTGCTTCTCAAGGAACTCTCTGAGTAAGTCTCCTAAATAGCTCAAAGTTCACCCTCCAGAAGTCTAGTATGATGTTTTTGTTGGTGCCCTTCCTGATTTCACCAAATATTGAAAACCTTATAATTTCATTATCACTATGCCCTAGACAACCTCCAACCACCATATCTCCCACCAGCCCATCTCTATTAGCAAACAGCAGCTCTAGCATAGCCCCACCCCTGGTGGGCTTACTCACTGGCTATGACAAGAAGTTGTCCTCCACACACTCTAAGAACCTCCTAGACTGCCTCTTCTCTGCTGTGTTAAGTTCCCAGCAGATGTCTGGTAGGTTAGCCACCACCAAGAACAAGGGCTGGTGATCCTGAAACTTCCTCCAGCTGCTTGTAGAATAAATTATCTACCTTGTCTTCCTGCTTGGCTGGTCGATAACAGACTCTCAGCAGGATGTCAGCCTTATTGGCCTTCCCCTTAATTCTTACCCATAGACATTCAACTTCATCATCATTAGTTTCAACTTCCATGGTATTAAAAGCCTCCCTAATATAAAGGGCCACCCCTCCACCTCTTCTTCCTCTCCTATCTCTTCTTTAGAGCTTGTAGCCATCCATTGCAGTGCTCCAGCTATGCAAGTCATCCCACCACGTTTCCGTGATGGTGACTACATCATAGCTCTGCTGCTGCACCATGACCTCCAACTCCCCTTGTTTATTGCCTACACTGTGTGTGCATTAGTATACATGCACTTCAGTTCAGCTGCTAATTTCACCCCTGACTCTGGCTTACCACCCTTGGGCTTCCCTCTGGAAAGCCTAGTTGCATCCCCTTCCCCCTTCAAAGCTAGTTTAAAGCCCTCTCAATGAGTTCCACCAGTTCATGGGCTAAAATCCTTTTGCCCTTAACAGATAGATGGAACCCGTCTGGCTCCACCAAGCCAGGTGTCATAAAAATTGCCCCATAATCAAAAAATCCAAAATTCTTCCAGTGACACCAACCCTTGAGCCACTTGTTGATAATGTGGGCTCTCCTGTTCCTTTCATCGTTTGTCTCTGCCACCAAAGGTACTGAATAAAACACTATTTGTGCTCCTGCCTTATCCCACTCAACCCAATGCCCTGAAGTCCTTTTTAATTGCCCTAATACTCTTCTTTTCAATCTCATCATTGCCATTGTGGAGTATCAACAATGGGTAATAATCAGAGGGCTGAATCAGCCCAGGGACTCTCTTGGTAGTATCCCGTACCTGGGCCCAGGGAGGCAACAAACCTCCCTGTGGGATGGGTCTGGTCAACACTCTGGTCCCCTCAGGGGAGAGTCACCTACCACAACTGCTAGAGGTAATGCTCTGTCTGACAGGCAAAGTAGAATTAGGAGACACACTGGACAGATTATTTTTGTCCATGTCATCAGGCTGACCCTCCTCATCCGGGCCTCATACCTATTCTGAAGTGGCACCTGGGGAGGTGATGGAGGTTGGGAGAAATTTTTGTTACCTCCCCGAACAGGAATTGATTTCCACTCTCCTTCATCCACCAGCTGTCCTCCTATTGCCTGATGGTAGGAGGCATGGGAGTCCCCTGACTCCTGGGGGGCATCTCTCAAGGATGGAAGGTTGAATCTCCACCAGTCTATTTCCCTTTCACTTTTTCTAATGCTCCTTAGTCTTTCTACTTCCTCCTTAAGCTTGGCCACCAGAGAAAGGAGGTCATTCACCTGTTCACACCTCAGACAGGCATCTTTTACAACATCCCCTGAAACTACTGACAAGCCCAAACACTCCTCACAGGAAGTGGTCTGGACAGATGCATCCTTCCTGGAAGGTTCTGTTTGGCTAGGTACACTTTTACTAGCTGTAGCTCTGGATTGTGTAAAAACCATTACTGAAAAATCCCAACCAAGCGACCAAATCTCAACACTAAAACAAACTAAAAAGCCCACTAGCAGGATGGTACCTGCAACCCTGCCTGCTTGCCCTGCTTGCATGAACTGCTGCACAAACTGCCGTGCCACACCCTCAGACATGCCATACACCTGTTCGCCTGCTCCCTAGAGCTCTTATTAGTCACACCTCTGCTGGCCGGAGGAGGAAGCCACGCCCCACGCTGACGCCAGAGCAACATGCACACTAATCATTTTATTGGGGATTAAAGCTTGTCTCTGTATTCCTTTGAGTATGTTTTTACAGCCAGGTACTATCACTGTCAATCCTCAAACCTTACCATGTCACGATTTTATATTAATAAAAGGTGTTACTCCATAAACCATCAGTGTGAGTCCTTCCTGGGAGCTGCCAGCAGGGAATCCACTCTAATAAAGGGGAAGAGCTGCTGAGGGGTCTCCCTTATGCTGTTGGTGTTTCCCTGACTAAGTCAAACACCCCCCAGTCCAGCAGGACAGCTCAGTGAAGGATCCCCCTAAGGGAATGCTGACTGACTGGTCAGGCACAAGGGTCTTGGCTTTCCTGAGACACTGACAGACAAATCAAATACTAAGGGTTGAGTACATCTCATCACACTATGAGACAGAGAAGCCTTCCCAATTCATGTCAAAACAGCCCCTTGGTTCCATGAGGTTCCATAGTGCCACAGTCGTCTCCTTGATTCTGCTGTGTCACAATGGCCCCTTGCTTCCATGAGCCCCCACAGTGTCCCAGTGGCCCCTTGGCTGCAGGAGCAGGTGGCTCAGAGCTCCTGCACCCTCAGCAGTTGAGGAGAGGCCACAGGGACACCATGCAGACAGTCCCATGACCCCTTCTGTCCCTACGCCTGACCCTGTCCCTTCCACACCCGTGGCGTGAAACACCCCATCCCAAGTCCTTATGTGTGCAGGTAACACCAGCATCATGAGCTAATGCAACGTGAGGAACTTAATATTTAAGTAAAAAAGCAAAGTGAGGCTTATGAAGGGTTGAAGAGAAGCTTCACAAGCCTCAAATCAGATGTTACCAGATGATAAATTGTCTACACCTGGCGAACTGACACAATACCTGTTCTCCAAAAACCCACTGGCCTATGGAATTGCTCAATGCCCATAGTGTAAGGAGAACTGGAAGTTCACCAGCCACAGTGCCCTCCCAACTTGACCATTTCAATTGGAACACTGGGGTCTGTGACCACCAGGGACCACCAAAGAGACCCCCAGGACAGAAAAGCACACGTGTAAAAGAGAGGGAAAATATGTAAATGATTTCAAGGAAACGATTATCATATATATGTTTATTCTGGGACAATCAATGAATATGTAAAATGCAGTATAGACACAAAAGCCTTCCTGTACTCAATGTGCACTTTAGGAGGAGCTATACCCGCCGTGCATCCAGCCGAATAAAGAATGCCTGCTTCTTCATGCTACATTGGTATTACGTTTTTTATTTTATCAAATTTTGGTAACAGGCCATCGTGACACTGTAGGGCCTCGTCAAACCAAGGAGACCCTGGTGTACCCCATGTCGTCCTAAATCCTACCAGGAACCTGCTCTGGGTGGGCTCCTCTCTCCAGGCTTCCACACATCCTGCCAGGATCATGCTCTAGCACAGGCTTCCCATGGGCTTGGGGCTTCCTTTGGGAATCGATCCGCTCCAATGTAGGATCCTGCATGGGTTGCAGGTGAATCCTAGCTCCATCACGGACCCCCATGGTCTGCAGGTGGATTTCCTGCTCCATCATGAGATGCAGGTGGACAATAAACACCTGAGCCAGCGCCTCACATGTCTGGCTGTGTCATCAGGGTGGGAGAAATTTGTGAGGACACCCTGCACCCCATGTGTCACCTGCACAGGTAAGGACTTGGGGAGGGTGGGGGGTTTACATGCCAAGGGTGTGGCAAGGACCGGGACAGGCGTGGGATGGGGCTGGGCTGGGCATGAGGAAAGAAGGGGTCATGGCACTCTCTGCACGCTGTCCTTGCAGCCTCTCCTCCAGCCACTGGGGGGGCATTAGATCCCAGCCACCCACTCCTGCAGCCAAGGGGCCACTGGGACACTGCGGGGGCTCGTGGAAGCCAGGGACCATAGTGTCACAGTGGGGCCACACAGAACTCATGGTGCATTGTGACCCTGAGGGACCCAGGAGACCCTTGTGATGCTGTGGATCTTCTTGGAACCCAGGCTCCACGGTGACACCCCAGAACCTCATGGAACCGAGGGTGCATTGTGACACTGTGGGGTCACATGGAACCAAGGGGCCATTGTGACCTGTGGACATTTTGGGGCACTTTGAAGCCATTCTGGGACTGAAGTTGACTCAGTTTGGGGAGGTCTGAGGTACAGTTTTAGAGGCTTTTTGGGGTGTCTCTGTGCCCTCCCCTCCAAATCTCCCGCTTTATCTGGCACTTTCCCCCTCACCCCCAATGGTCCCTCCCGTGCCTCCAAAGCCCCCCAGGGAGACAGAGGTAGGGGAAGGAGAGAGGCACATGCATGTGGTGCAAATGGAAGTTTTCAAATGTCAGGAAGAGAAAGGTCAGCAAAAGCTCTGTGTCCTGCACATTTTTCTGAGCAAGTTGTTGCTTTAAAATGTTCAGTTCTGCTCTGCACTCTATGAGCTTAAGAGAATGTTACGGTACATAGAGCTGAGCAGCAAAGCAAATTGCACCAATGTGTTGAGTGTGTTTTATATGCTCCAAGGAGAATGTGAAGGCCAGTGATGGATCTTTGTTCTAGGACCTTTTTAATGGGATCACCTCCAAGGGTTTGAATTTGGGATCCGAGAGAGTAAAAAATAATGATGTTGCATTGAGCTTTAGAGGAATGTGTATAGCCTTGCTGTGTGGTGTGTGTTTGAAAGGATGCAACAAGGGGTAAAGAAGAAACTGATTTTGTCCTGGCACATTTTCTGTGCAAGAGGTAGGTCAGGACCTTTGGTCATTGTGAGGCTGTAAAGTGCATGAGGATCCTTATAGCTGAGAAGGAACGTGCAGAGCACCATTATGTGACAGCAGTTTACAGGTTGTAAAGGAAAGAGGACTGACCCTTGATTGCAGTCCCAATACAAGTTTCCACACTAAGGAGCATGGTCTAAGCAGGCTTCTTGTTCTGGCACATTTATCCATGCGAGATGGAGCCGAAAACTTTTTGGTTTAGATTTAGACTACAAGAGTGGCAGAATGTGATGGTACATAGAGCTGAGAAAGAAAGTGCATGGCACTGGCACTGGACTGCTTCTGTGCTGGCACAGTGTTCTGTACAGGAAGTAGGTGGATATTTCCAGCTCTAGGAGAATGAAAGCGGGTGATGCTACATAAGGCTGAGAATGAACCTGGAGAGCACCAGGGCTGTGTACTCATTTTAAAGGCTGCAAGAGGAGCGTCGTTGGCACTCAACTGCCTTCCAAATTCCAGTTATCAATTGTTAGGGGAGAGGTCAGTTAAAGCTACCTGAGCTGGTATATATTGCTGTCCAAGCTCTATGAGAAAACAATTCTGTTTAGCTTTAGACTCTGAGATTCAGAAAATGTTATGGAAGATGTAGCTGAGAAGGAAAGTACAGTGAGTTTGGTGTGGTTTACACGCAGCAAGGGGAAGATGAAGACCAGCACTGGCTTTTTCTTCTAGAGCCTTTTTTATGGGAGCAGCTGCTGGACATTTTGAAGGTGTTTGGGATCTGTGATAGTGAAAAGACTCAGATGGTACATAGACCTTGAGGGAAAGTGCATCTCTCCAGGGAGTGTGATGCAGTTCAAGAGGTGCAAGTTGACCTTGAGCCAGCAGGAGTGTTTTCAGCTAACACTGATTGTGAACGAGCTTTTTGCTGGACTTTGGCAATTTGTCCCTAGGCTTCAAATGTGACTGTACAAATGGCTGAGAAGGAACACGTGTAGACTGATACTGTGGTGCGTAGTTGAAAAACTGCAAAGAGAAGGGTTAATACAGCAACTGTTTCCTTCCTGACATGGGAATTCATCTTGCCCCCTGATTGTGGTGAGAATTAAGCGTTTCAGATGGAAGTGAAGTTTCTTTTAAGCTGCATGTTGAATCCTCTCCTTTCAGTCTTGCATAGAGACCTTCAGGATCCACTGCCTTAAAAAAAAAAATCCTAGAACAAAAGAGACAGTGCTGGGCATCACGTTTCCTACGCAACCTTAAGCTGCACAACTCACATTGGTGTTACATTTTTTTCTTTCAGCTGCATGCAGAAACCATCTTTACATTTTTGCTCTCTTGCTGAGCCCAGCTCCATAATTTTAATCTGGAAACATGAGATGAGAAAACAGTTGCTGGGTTTCCTATTCTCTTTGAAGGATATCAACAATACCATGTGAATCAGGGCTCTGAGCTTTCCTTTCAAACTCAGTGTACTACCACATTCTTTCTTTCAATCATGCACAGCTCCTGAGCATAAACTAAATGTATCAAGCATAAATATTGGTCACAAAATGTGCCTGTTCAGCAAGCTGTTGCTGTCTTTACATATAAGTCACATCCTGTGAAAAGCAACACACCCCCTGGAGTTATGCACTTCCCTGCTCAGCTTCAGGTACCCTGCTCAGCTTGCAGAACCCAGCTGTGAAACTCACTATGTCCAGCAATTGCTCGCATACCAAACGTCCTAGAACAAAAAGGAAGGACTAGCCTCCACTTTCCCCTTGCAGCTTATAAAGTGCAGCACACACAGCTCTGTGCACTCAGCCCTATGGACCCCTTGTGCACTTTCAGTCTCACAGAGTCCAGTTAGACACCTGTGAACATTCAGCTGCTGGTCCCACAGAAAAGGTTTTAGAAGAAAGGGGCCATGCTGGAATTCACTTTTCTTTTGCAGCCTTATAGCCAACAATGAGACAATTCATCTTCCTTCCCAGTTCTATGTAGGATCACATTCTTTAAGTCACCAAGAGCCAGGATCCACAAGGGAGCTGTTACACCAACTGCTCCCACACGAACGGGGCCAGGCCAGAAAAGCGCTTGGCGTTTTCCCGGCACTGGCAGTGCTCATGGAAACCACCACAGGATAGCGCTGTGGACTTGCAAATGAAGGAAATGCGCCGAGCGCGGCTCGAAACCATCCCAAGGGCAGAGCCAAATTGGAAACGTCCCTGCTCTCAAATCAACCGTGTCAGCACAAAAACATTGCGCTGATCTTCCCCTTCCAAGTGCAAACTCTTATTTGCACCACTCTCAAACGGCAACACAAACTCCTTTGCCCTAACAAATGTTTTCATTCTTGCAGAGTCTGGTTACAAACTTAACAAGATCTGGCAAAAACCAAGCTCACAAAAGTGCTAGCTGAGAAGTTCTTGCTGCCCACAACTTCACCAGTTTGCACCCAGCGAACTGCACCATACAGCCTGGCATCTGCATTCTCCTTATCAGCTCTGGGTACCATCCTAAGCCTTCAGTCTCAGAGTCAGCATCCAAATGGAATGGCACCAGGGACTGCTCACACACTGAAGGTCCCAGGACAAAATGCTCAACAGATTGGTGTTTGCTTTCTCACTGACAGTTCAACAGCTCTAAGCCAGAGAACTGCCTACTGGGAAAAGCAATTAAATTAACCAAGACCACCCAATATGTGGATCCAAAAGTGGTTTCTTTGCCAAAGAGAGGAATTATGAGCACACATCCAAAGAAATGGGATCCCCTCTTCAAAAACATCTGGGAATTGATCCTATACAAAGGTGCCAGAACACTGCTACTGGACATTATCTGCCCCTGGGCACTCTTTATCAGCTGCACACCAAATCTGAGCATAGCTGCTTACCTTGTCCAAAATAAATGGACTGCCAAAAATTTCAGGAGGTCACCTCTGAGAAGTGGAAACCACACACCAAATTGACTCTTTCAGGAGACCACCTTGAAAATATGGATATCAACTCCATAACTGTACAAATTGAGGGAATGCTTCCACACTAAATATGCCAGGTCAGAAAGTTGCTGCCACCCATCACCTCCACTAGGCAGCTTCTTATCTGCATGTCTGGGGTTACAGGCCTTCCTTCCCATGAAAAACCATTGCCATTCTCATTCAGGAACTTACCAAGTGGAATTTGGATACCACCTTCAGTATTGAACATGTCCAGTAATTGCCTCTATACAGAAGGTGCCAGGACGGAAGTGTCTTGCTGGACTGTACCACACCATGGTACCTGAACACCTGCTCCACGAACACTGGAACTACATCCTTTGCTTCCCAAGGAAAAGCACTTTGGGTCACTTGGCCTTATCTTGCCTTCAGCCCCACTGCCCATTTTTGCCCAGCCTACAATTACTTTGCCTTCCTATGTCTCCCTTGCCCTGCCCTGCCCACCACTCCCTTGTTTTGCTCTGCCTTGCCTTCTGTGCAGGTGAAGGCAATGTAATCAAAGTGTAGGCAATTCTAGGCAAATTGAGGGAGAGGTAGGGAAGGCAAGGCAAGAGCATTGAGGGGAAAGCAAAGCAAGGCAAGGGAGTGGTAGGCAAGAGTGGTGGAATAGGACAAAAACAGTAGGAAAGTTAAGGTGGGTGATGGGTGAGCAAGGCAATGCAAGACAAAAGAATGGTAGGAGGAGTAAGGGAAGGAAATGGATGTGTTCATAAGGCAATGCAGGGTTAGGGCAGGCAAGCCAAGGTGAGTCAAAGAAAGAGCAGGCTAGGGCAGGCCAGAAAAAAGGGGTAGGGAAGTCAAGGCTGGTGATGGGTTAGCAAGTCAATACAAGGCAACAGAGTGGTAGGAAGGGCAAGGGAAGGACAAGGAGGATCATAAGGCAATGGGACATTGGGGTAGGAAAAGCAAGGCAAGCAAAAGGAGGGGCAGGCAAGGCCAGGAAAGAAAGCAGTAGGTAGGTCAAGGTAGAGGATGGATATAAAAGGCAATGCAAGACAAGGAAGAGGTAGGTAGGGCAGAGCAAGGCAAGGGCTGGGTTAGCAAATCAAGGCAAGTTCCAGGTAGCTAAAGTAATGAGAATCATAGGAGAAGCAGGCTGTGCAAGGCAAGGGAAAGCCAGGAAAAAAGGGGTAGGGAAGTCAAGGTGAGGGATGGCTGAGCAAGGATATGGAGTGGTAGGAAGAGGGAAGGGAGGACACTGGGGGTTCTGTACGGGAATGCAAGGTTCGGGTAGGCAAGGCTGGCCAAACCTAAGGAGGGGTAGGCAAGGCAAGGCCAGGCCAGGGAAGAAAGGGGTAGGTCAAGGTGGGGGATGGGCATGCAGGGCAAAGCAAGCTATTTGCCTTGCCTTGCATTTTTTAGCCCTTCCTTGCCTTACTTTGCCTTCCATGCCCACCCTCTCCCTTTCCCTGCTTTTCCTTCCCAAAACTTGCATTGCCTTACTGACTCCTCTGTCCTTCTCTTGCTCTTCCTTACACTCCTTTGTCTTGCTCTGTTCATGGATCCTCCACCTTGACTTTACTACCCCTTTTTTCCTGGCCTTACCTTTCCTTGCCTGCTCCTCCTATGAAACTCATTGCCTTGCCTGTCTAGCACTTCCCTTTGCTTGTCCCACACCTTGCCTTGCCTTGCACTGCTTAGCACTGCCTTAGACCCTGAGTGCCCATTCCTCACTATCACATGCCCAGTTTCTTCCCTGGATTGGTATGACCTTGACTGCCCTTTTTCAATTTCCTTTCCCTTGCCTACCCATACCTTGCATTGCCTGATCAACCCCTCCATGTCCTTCCCCTGCACTTCCTTCCCCTCCATTGCCTTGCATTGCCTGCCTCACCCACCCCCACCTTGACTTCCCTGATGCTTTTTCCTGGCCTTGCCTTGCCAGAGCCACTGGCAGATGCACAGATCAGAAAGAGGGAATCCATTCAGCACAATGCAGAGTCCCACAGGCTTTCATTTACCTGGCTTTTTCCCTCTCTAGGGTCTCACTCCCGTCTTGCTGAGCTTTGTGGATAATCAGTTCCTGGGACTCTCTGCAGGCTGCCAGCCGAGATGTCAACTCTCCGACCTCAAGTCAAACAGAACAAAGCAGTCAGAGGCTACAGCCTGTCCCTGTCAGCCACAGCAGAGACTGTGAGGAAAGGCAAAGGACAACTTTCCATTTCTCCCTGTCCTGAGAGGACCAGATTCACAATGGATATGGACAACTTGTTTCCAACTCTCATTGGGTCACCAAGGGCATCTGGAAAAGCACCTCATAACCAAGGCTATCAGGAAGAGGCCAGCAGAAATCCATGCTGATGCAGTGGAAGCAATAAAGCCCTGTGTAGTGCTTAGCACTTTTCCCATGACAGCCCTTCAGTCCTGTCCAGGGTCTGCTCCCTGCCTTTGCCTGGCCTCTGCCAGCTGCGCAGAAAGGCCTGGTTGGTGCCTCTCTGGGACTGCCATTGCCCCTCGAGGGCAGCCTTCTCCCTGCCCTGCTCCTTCTCTCTGCACCCCTGGCCAGCACCTGCCCTTGGCAGAGGCATCCTAGCACAGCTGCACCACAGCCCTGCCCGGTGACTTGGGTTCGGGGCAAAATGGGGTTGGGGGAGCTGGGAAGGGGTTTGGGGAGGTTGGAGGCATTTGGGAAGAATTTGGGGTAGATTAAGGTGTCTTGGGGGGGAGGTCCCAGGAAGGTTTTGAAGGGTCGGGAGAGGGTTCCTGGGGAGGTTGAGTGGGGGGTTTGGGGGGTTACAGGTGAGACCCTGAAGGACAGAGATGAGTCACAGGTGGGGTTTGGGGGGTCCTGGGGGGGACTGGGGGGGTCCCAAGTGAGACCAGAAGGGGCACAGATGAGTCATACATGGGTTTGGGGATCCTATGGAGGATCATGGGTGGTGTTTGGGGCATTTGGGTTTCTCTGAGGGTATTTGGGGAGTCCTGGGGTATGTTATGGGGGACCTCAGGGGTCCCAAATGAGGTCTTTTGGGTCCTGGGATTGCTATGAGGGTGTTTTTGCAGTGTTTTGGGGGGGTGTTTGCAGATGTTTTTAGAGTCTCCCACCTGTGGGGGAGCTCAAGTCAATCTCCATAAGGGAGTGCCACAGGCAGTGCAGCCCCTCCAGGATCTGCAACACCTGCTGTGGACAGGGGAAAAATGCAGCTGAACTGGGACCCCTGGGACCCCTTAAACCCCATCCCCCAGGACCCTTTAAGTGCCCCCCTACCTCCAGCGACTCCCCAAACACCCCTGGAACCCCCAGATACCCTCAGGAGGCACCGCACCACCCCCCACCAAGTTCCCCTGCAAGGATCCTCTGAGGGTCCCCAAACCCCCCTTAAATCCCTCCACATCTCCCCTAGGGACCTCCCTAAACCCACCAGGAACCACCCAAACGACTCTTCCAGGGCCCTTCAAATCCTCCTTAATCCGTCTACAAACCTCACCCCTTTGTCCCCAACCCCCATCTCAAGACCTCCCGGAATGCCTTCAAGGCCCGGCCAAATCCTCTCTTAAATCCCCCCAGGATGTACTGAATGCCCCTTAAGCTCCCCCAGCCCCGACCCCAGGTAACTCATCCAATGCCTCAAACTCTCTTTAGGGGCCCCCTCAAGCTCCACCCAGGGAGATCCAACTCATCCTTAATCCCCCTGGATGCTCCACTCCCACACACCCCAAACTCCTTCAGGACCCTCCCAAACCCCACACCCTTTCCTAAAGTCTGGCCTCTTTCCCCATAGTGCCTCTTCCACAAAAACCCCTTATCCCCCCTCAACACTCCCCAGAACCCTCCCTTAGGGACCTCAAATCCTCCTTAACCCCACCAGAGACCCCCAAAACCCTTGAGATCCCCTGCAAACCCTCCTTAGCGAACTCCAGGATGCCCAGAATACTTCCAGAGACTGTGTTGGGACCCTCAGAACTCCCTTAGACCTCCCATATGCCCCCAAACCCTCCTTAAACTGCCTTAGAGACCCCCAGCTCCTCCCAAGGACACCCCAAACCTTAACCTAGAGCACCCAGTAAACCCCCCTTGGGAAACACGCAGCGCCCCCTTAAGCCCCTCAAGCGCCTCTCTAGGGACACCCACCAAATCCCCCATGGCTCCCAAAAACTCCCCTCAGACTCCCTCATGCCTCCCAGGATACCCAAATCCCCCCCGGGCTTGTCCCCCCAGTCCCCTCCAAGGTGATATTTAAGTTACATTTTAAAAACGGACGGTTGAACAGGCAGCTTTGGTACCAAAACCTATCAAAACCTCCCTGAAAAAGCCTCAAATCCCCCTTAAAAATCATCCAAATTTAAGTAAAATTGAGTGGAAGCATAATAAATATAAATAAATATAAATAAATATAAATAAATATAAATAAATATAAATGAAATAAAGCCACGTTTAACTTACATTAAAAAATGGGGGGTTTTAATATAAGGTGGGGGTGGTGTTGAAAGAGTGCTTTTGGCACTAAAATGCCTCAAGAAAGCTCCTGAAAACCCAAGCACGAAATTCTCCTCACTCCCATACCTGGAAATTTGAAAACTGAAAAAGATTGTCTAAATTTGAATATTAATGTTTTAAGGAGAAATTTTAAATGTAAAAAAAATGAAGGTTAAGAGGTGATTTTGGCACTGAAATGCCTCAAAAAACACCCAGAGAGCCCCAAAAAGTGGCCATTAAGTAAATTACTGCTAAGGAATTAATAAATTTTTAAGTAATTAAAAAATACTTTAAAAATATTTAAGTGATACAAGTGTAAGGGTTAGTTGTTTAATTAGGGTGGAATTTAATTAAATTAAAGCATTAAAAAGAGGCATTTGGTAATGAAAGGAAGCTCCCACCCATTTCCCCAATCTGTCACACCAGCGGGGATCTCTGATGCCATGCAGAGGAAAACTGCAGTGCCTGGAGATGGGAGAGGAGGAAAACAACCAGCAGGAGACTTATCCGTAGCAGTGCCAGTGAAAGCTTTTTATAGAGATAGATCCCATGGCTGGCAGTGCATCTGGCTGTGCTACAAGTGACCACATGCAGAAGTGGTGCCTTTCAGGTGCCGTGTCTCTGCTAAGGAGCTGTAGGTGGATGCCTCAGCTTGATTCCTCCCAACTCCAGGCCATCCCAGAGCCTCCAGGCTCTTGGCCTCTCTGTAGCAGGGCTGGAAAGGCAGCCCCACTCCTTTCTCTCTCTTTGATCGCCCACTCACAACAAGGTTTTCATCTTTGTGTCCTTGTCTCAGAATGTCTCTCAGGTATTCGTGGTCAATTGACTGGTCCTAGTCAGTCTTCACTTTTGCTTCCTCTTGCTTTTCTTTTTGGGCCCTGGATCTCACTCTCCCCTCCTGTCTCTGTCCCTGTTTACCTGCTCCTAATCCTGTGGCCTTGAGGCACTCGGTGTTCTACGGCCATGCTGTCACACCGAGTCACAGACCTCAGCACTCAATGGATGTTTGGTGTATCAGTGGAAGAATGCACTTGCTAGCTACTGAACCCTTTTGCATGCTTTGGCTGCACTGCAAACTGAGCAGCAGGTGGGAGAAGCTGGCTCTCTGCCTTCAGCCAGTCCAGCAGATGCAGCCCTGTGGTGTCAGGAAAGAACAGAGTTGGAGGAGTTTCAAGGCTTCAGCAGTGCTTTTAAGGCTCATTATTCCCCCAGGCTTTGATCTTCACATTCTGGTCTGCTCCTGTGTGGAATGCTCTAAAGTTTGGGAGGGGGAGTTTGCTCCCTGTCCATGGGCTGGCTTGCTGAAGTCAAAGAGTTCTCCAATACCTTGGCTAAGCAGCAGCCCTACTGCTGAGGCACAGTCTGTGGAGAAAGAGGTCAGTGGCCCTAATCTGTGCTTTGAAAGTCAGCATTGGGTTACTAAATCCTGTCAGAATGCTCTCCAATAGACCTGTGATGACTGACAGTTGTACGTGGGAAGGCTTTGCCAGCAAGAAGCTTGAATTGGTGATAATCTGAGCTCCGTCCAGGGGCAGTCTGGGAGCCTCTTTCCTTCCCCTTCTACAAGGATGAAGTGTTTTCCAAGGCTGGAGTTGGAGGCTGTGTCTGCCCCAACAGCCAGTACTGTGGGGCTGCAGATGCTCCTGAAGTGTGGGCTTGTCTGAGTTGGGCCTTGTGCCTCTTTCAGGTGACCCTGCTGCAGTTGCAGCTGGCCCAAGACCAACAGCACCGTCAGGATGACTTGGAGAGATGTGCAGGGAGCAGCCAGGAGCTGTCTGACCTTCGCAAGCAGCTGTCCTGCTCCTTCATAGCTGTGCTCAGGGAGCCCAAAGCTGCTGTTCTGGAAGCAGAGACTTGGAAGCTGGTGTCTTGGATTGATGATATGATAATCCTTTATCCCCTATCGTTGGCTTATATGCCCAAGAAAGAAAAAAAATGTGTGGTCCTGTCTCTTTAACTGCACCCAGCCGCAGAGAGAAACGCGGGTTTTTTTGAAAACATTTTTCCCCAAGCCTCGCTCCGGGGGAGGATTCGTGGCTCGGCAGAGACTGCGTGCTGGACGGGGGTCGGAGTGAGCTCTGTTCCCGTTTTTTCCATTCTTCTTCTTTTTTCCTCGTTTGGACCCCTTCTCTTCGATCTGCTTTGCCACCCGGAGACCCAGGAGGGCCAGAGGACAGCAGAGCTCTCCAGGGAGCTCCACCCGGCCCCGGGTGGGGGGCGAGGAGGAGAGGGACTGCGTCTGAGAAAAGGACTTTTTATTCAGGTTGAATAACTGCCTTTCACCTTGTTTTCCCCTTCCCCTGTGCCTTGTAGGGCACTCTGCGTGGTTTTGTTAAATAAATAGTTTTTTCTTCACTTTCATCTGAGAGGTTCTGTTGTGGGTGGGGGAGGGGGTGTCGGGGCCCTTCGCTCTCGGAGGAGAGAGTCTTATCATTAACCCCGGACAGCTGGATTGGTCTCTGAACCTTAATTTAGCACTGACATCCCTGGATTGTCAGTATCCAGAGAGAAAGCCCAAGCATTCAACAGCCAGACCTGCTAGAAACGATAATGACCTCAGGTAATGCACCTCTTGTCTTCATTTGAATGGAAAGATTTCTGCTAAGACAAAGAGCTCATGGGTGGGAGAAATGGCATCAACACTGCAGGACAAGGCCTTTTATATCTGTTCCTGTCACATTAATCTGCTGCTGTCAAACCTCACCTTATGTTGAGGATTAGGATCTATGAAACATTTCTTCATGGAGGAGATGATTTCTGGGGACAGTATATGTCTGGGGACAGTGAATATGTGAGAAAAAAAAACATAGGTGAGGAGAGAGAATGATGTATGGAGAAGGAAGCCCAAACAAGAAATGAATAATCCCTGAAGAGTAAGACTTCTGGGTGACATCTGTCCAAGGGCAGCTACCCAAATAAAATAAAAGGACACAAAGATCGCACTACAAACAATTAAATTAACATAAGAGTGTGGTCTTTGCATTTGCAAGCATCTCCTAGTTACAAACGTTTTTAAACCTTTTTCCATGGCACTTCTTCTCAGAAGAAAATTATAGCCATTTTTCACTGGCACAATGAGACTCTTGTGAGGTCTTGTGCAATTTCCCCTCTTGAGGTCAGAGCTGTTCCGTGCTAGGAGAAATGGGAATTAGAGGTGTTATCAAACAAAGGAGTGGAGAGTGCACAGCATGGAGTGAAGGTAAATAAGAGGTGGGCCTTCCCTTCCTTTCTCCCTTTTCTTCCCTTTTTGGCTCCAAAGCGCTGGTGGTTTTCACCCAACAGCAGGCCTGAGGGACAGCTCAGCTGCTCTCCAAAGGGTGTCAGTGCCCATCTCCAGCCCTTCCACAGCAACAGGCCATGGACAGGATGAGGAGGGTGTCCCAGGCAGGGAGAGCCACTCAGGCCAGGCCAATGGTCTCTGGCACCTACAAGTCTAGCACTGAGCATCCTGGCTGTGTTAAACAGATCCTGGGAATTAAGTGGCTCAACATCTTTGATGTCTTGGATTTTTCATTCAGTCTTAGAGCTGGATCTGGATTCTTCCTTTCTATCTTTTTGTTTGAAAATCCCCCTTGAATCAGAAAAGACCATGAGCTGAGTGCTGATTTTTCTTTTCTTGACAAGTGAGCACAGTGGCCAAAAGTCAGCACAGCCTCAGCAGGGACCATGCCCATGAGCTGGGGCTGCCAGCTGAGCATCACCTGCTCAGGTGGTCTCTGGGGAAAAGCAGGGCTGTCCTTTTCTCCCTGCTGACATCTCTGGGGGTTCTGGGAACCTGTGTACCCGTGCAGGCCCAAGTGGTGCCAGATGTGCCCCTGGGACAGGCGATGCCATGGGAGGGCTGAGCTCTGACCCAGAGAGGGGCCCTGGAGAAGGCAGGTGCAGCTCTGCTCTTCCCTGTGAGGAGCACAGTGTGTGTGCACTGCTCAGAAACCAATTCCCATCAAATGGGGGAAAAAATCCTAAGGGGCACAGACAAGTGTTCTCAAAGATAGGAGTGAAAAATACCTGACAAAGCTTTTTCAAGCTGTTTTGTTCCTGAAGGCCTGTTCCTAGTGAGGAATCTTTGATGTAGTCAGCAAGACTTTTCTTCTGCCTAGAAGATCTATTGATGTATTGCCAAACAGAGAGCAGAGAAAAAACATTCACTCGTGGATGTCTCAGGATTCTTAATCTGTTTTATGAGCCATTGCACAGTAGAAATTTCTAAAGATCCTGAAACACCATTTTTCCTCCTCATGTGATTTTTCTAAACTCAAAGTTTTCCTTTCCATGAATATTTTTATCCAGTAAGAACCTTTTTAGGCATTTTCTTACATCTCCCCTTTGTCAGCGAAGACAGAAGAATTCCTGTGACTCAGGAACTGAGTGCATCCATAAAAAGTATGTGGGTCAAACCCTGCTGTCTTGGCAATGCTGGTCCTTAAAACTCATGCTGTCTGGACCTGCAGCTTTGAGCTCATGTTACTAGCCAGGCCTCTGCCCAACTCCCCAGCAGGCTGTGGGGACATGGGGGTGGCAGAGCAAGTGCCAGGGCCAGCAGGGAGCTGGGATGGGGGCAGAGCCAGGGGAGGGAGCTCTCCCACAACCCCTGGAATGTTGGGGTTTGGACCCTGGCAACTGTCAACAGCCCATGGAATGTTGCGTTTTGGACTCTGCAGCTGCCAACAGCTCTTGGAAACTTGGGGTTTGGACCTTGCAAAGGCCAATGGCACTTTGGTATTGTGCTGTTGACTCTGCAAAGGTGAACAGCCTTTAGACATGTACATTTAACCTTGCTACTGCCAGCACCCCCTGGACATTGGCATTTGCACCCTGCTCATGCCAAGGGGCAGATGGAGACTCAGCAGGTGAGAAAGCTGCTGCTCTCCCTATGCCAAGCCCAGTGTGGGGCTGGGTGGGCCTGGGCTGTCCCACAGGGAAAGGTTCCCTTTGAGAATAACAAGGGATTAACAGTTGGCTGTTCCAGAGCTGGCGGCAGCTTTGGTGCTGGCCTGGGAGGGAGCAGGAGGCTCCTGGCTTGGAAGCATTTCAGGGTGACTCCCTGAGGGCCAGCCATGCAGTCTGAGTGTGCTCTTACCTGTGCTCCTCCAGGAAGCTCGAGGGCTTGGAATGAGCCAGCAGCTCACTTCTCAAATACTTGCTCACCAGCAACTCTCCCCAGGAGCCCCTGAGGTGAGTATATCTGTGCTGAGCTGGCTCAGGACCATTTTGCAATGGGATTTAAGGAAGGCAAATGCAGGAAGCCTGGAAGGGAGAAGCTGCTCTGCCATGGCCCTCCTGGCTGCTCTGAAGGGGGAATCGTGTCTCTGTGCCTTTTTTCCTCAGCCCATTTTCCACCAAAGGAGAGTTCTCTCTTCTGTCAGCTCCACAAGGTCTGTGACAGAGACTCTGTAGAACTGTAGCAGGAACCTGACCTCAGAGGACCCTTTTAATTTCACTGCAATCCTAGGAAGAAATGCACTAAGCACAAACTGTGCTCAGCGTAGAAGTGGGTTTTGCATATTTAGCTGCATTTTGGAACTGGTTCTCCATGAATGGACAGCTGTTCTTGCTGGGATCAGAAGAGGCATCTCAGGGGTATTTTGGAATAGGAAGAGAATTCCTGACTGAGAGCTGGATGTGGGCTTTCAAGTGCCATTAGACAACAGGGACAGCATGGCCAGTTCCCTTATCTGCACTGACAGTTCCCAGTATGCAGATTCTGGGAACATCCTCTCAACCCCAAGATCCACTGATGCACAGCATTCTTTGGATTGGTTTGGGAAGCATTGGCAAGGAGATGAGGGGCAACTCGAGTGAGGACTTCTGCTTGTCTTCCCCATTGGCCACAGGCTCAGCTCCTGAGGCCACACTCAGCTCGACACCTTTCCATTCACTCAGCCACTTGAGGCCCTTTCTTTCTTGCCTTGGCACTTGTGGTCCTGCACTGCTTTGCTGGTCTCCCCAGCTCTGTGTTCTACAGCTTTTTTCCCCTTGATGCCCACCCCCTCAGTACAGCTTTTACCTTCAGGGGAGCTGTCTCTCTGCTTGCTGCTTCTCCCCACTCTCTGGAGCAATCTTCCTTGCTCATTGGTCATTTCTGCTCTTTCCCTCCCTGTTCCTGCAGGCACTGAGAGAAGAGCTTTCTACCAGGCAGGACTCAATTTCCCACTAGTAGGCATCAAAGAGGAAATTAATCTCCTCCTTGAGCAAAGGGAGGCTCTACAAAAGCAGATGAGTGAAACAGCAGTGGCACTGCAATCATCCAGGAGGTGCTCTCTGCCCTTCTTGCCTTTTCATGGCAGAGCAGCAACTGAGAGAGTGCTCCCTGGGGCTACCTCATGCTGTGGGCTCCATGGCAGCTGCTCTGAAGGTCACTCTGTGCTCTGCTGAATCTCAGCTGCTGCCCTGGACAGCTGGGTTAGTGCTCTGGGCTCTTGACCAGCAACCATCAGCATGGATTTCTGCTGGCCTCTTCCTGCTAGCCTTGGTTGTGAGGTGCTTTTCCAGATGCCCTTGGTGACCCAATGAGAGTTGGAAACAAGTTGTCCATATCCATTGTGAATCTGGTCCTCTCTGGACAGGGAGAAATGGAAAGTTGTCCTTTGCCTTTCCTCACAGTCTCTGCTGTGGCTGACAGGGACAGGCTGTAGCCTCTGACTGCTTTGTTCTGTTTGACTTGAGGTCGGAGAGTTGACATCTCGGCTGGCAGCCTGCAGAGAGTCCCAGGAACTGATTATCCACAAAGCTCAGCAAGACGGGAGTGAGACCCTAGAGAGGGAAAAAGCCAGGTAAATGAAAGCCTGTGGGACTCTGCATTGTGCTGAATGGATTCCCTCTTTCTGATCTGTGCATCTGCCAGCATTTCCTAAGTGGCAGAATTCTGAACTGTCCATGCAGATGTGTTTCATTCTCTTGATGTTGTTCTTCATTTCTTTTGAGCCTTCAGTTACAGTTTTCCTGAAGACAAAGGTTTTTGGAGTAGCTCTTTCCCTCTAAGGATGTGTTCTGTTGTTAGGTCAGTGTCTTAACCCTGCCCAAGTTGCAGTGTAAGGAGCAGGACACATCCATCAGCTCCACCTCGGGTCTGGTAACTTGAACCCTTTGGGAGCTGGATCAGCCTGGCATCCTGATTCCTTTGCGTGGCAGAGCAATCTTAAACCCATGATTTCTGATCTAAGCCAGGTTCCCCTCTGAGGAGCCCGAGGGACACGAATGTCTCTCATGGCCATCTGTTGCTTTGCTCCACAGGCCGGCTGTAACTCTGGAAGAGAAGGAACTGAGCCTCACGAGCGCGAAAGAAAACTGGATCAAAGAAATATCTCAGCTTCATTCTGCTGTTCGACGGGGTGAGGAGCTCCTCTCAGACCGCATAGGAGAACTGAAAGAGCTCAACACCCAGGTAACCTGTGCACTGGCATCCTCTTCTCCAGGGACACACAACACCACCTTCAGCTTGGAGGCTCCAACTGCCTCCCTCTCCCGGCAGCATCCACTGCTGCCGTGTGCTGCCATGTGCTGCTGCACCCTGAAGCCAAGGCTGGCTCTGGTGTCTCCTGCCAAGGTTTTCCCCTGTTCTCTCCTGGGTTCCAGCATGAACTCACCAAGGAGAAGCAGGAGCAGACTCCTTTGGAGCTCTTCCATCCCTCCTGTTACCAGTGTTGTCCCAGGTGGAGTTTGTGCCTGTGCCAGGCACTGAGCAATGTGGGGACACAGGTGGGGTTATGGCAGGCTAGGGAGGGCACTTCCAGCACAGCCAGTTCATCCAGTGTTCAGGGCTGCCCCATCAAGGATGCCCATTGCCTCCCTTTCTTTCTTTTGACTTTATTTGTCTCCATTTGAATGCTTGGCTTTGCCCCTTCTGTGACCGGTGTGTTTTTTGCTTGAAGTCATTTCTCCTTTGTTCCTTGCCCTCCTGCCTGCTCTGCTGCCTCAGGAGCAGCCCCTCCCTGAGGCTCTGTGCATCCATGTTCCAGATACGCTCCCTGCAGGAAGCAGTGCTGGAGAAGGATGCTGCCCAGGCAACGCAAGAGAAGCAGCTGCTGCAGGAGCTGGAGGAGTCCCGAGCAGGCGAACGGCGCTTGAGGGACTCGGTGCAGGTGCTGGAGGCTGAGGTCTCTGAGCTGCATTTGAGGCTCCGTAGCTCAGAGGCTAGAGCAGAGGCCTTGGCCACACAGTGTGAGCAACCCAGTGGTGTCCCCTCGGAAGCTCAATCCCAGCTGGACAAACTGCTCTTGGTTCTCCACCGCATCATCAGGGACAGCAGCCACTTGGTCACTGGGAGCTCAGGCAAGTGTGGCAGGCTGTGTTAGCATGCATGCAGAGCACATGTGGGAGAGCAGGTGGAGTGAGGAGTGGCTCGTGGTAATCCTGGTGTGACAGACTCAGCCTTTCAGTTTAGGCTGACTCCAGCTTTGGGAAGTCTTGGCAGCTTGACATCCCTGCGGAGTCACAAGTCCATGTTAGTATGGGGAGAAAAGAGCAGTGCCAGAAGGGAAAAGGGCCCAAGTCCTGTCAAGCCACAGGGCCCATGCAGTCATCCTTGGGGCAGTGCTGACATCAGTGGTCATCAAAATAACGTCAGCCTGTGACACAAGTCCTGCTGCAAGGCGAGATCTAGGACAATGACAAAGGCACTGCCAGCTTCTCCTGGGTAGAAAGAGGCCTTGTTTGTTGGAGGCCCTGGGATTCAATCTTGAACCACAATGTCTTCTCTTTTCAGACGAGGGTCATGTTGTGAGCCTAACTGCTTCTCAGGCCAGCAATGTCCCCACAGAACTCACAGTGGACAGAGTGGCAGCAGCCCTGCAAAACCTGTGGCAGCACCTGGAGCATTCACAGAAAGATCTGGTAATGTGTGCCCAGTGCACCCAGAAATCCTGTCCTGCTGCTGCACGAGCAGAGTGCCGATGCCAGAACAAGTGGCAGTCCTTGTAGGGGGGTTGGCTCACTGCCGTGGGGAGGAAGGGGGATCACAGTCACATCTACCAGTTCTGTCCAGCTGCCCTCTCCCACATGGGCTATTTCTGCCTTCGTGTTTGTACGAAGGCCACTGCAAGAAAGGAAGAGACTGCCTTTGTCTCCTGCCAGCAGTGGCCCTGTGAGGTGATTCTGCTCCTCTTACCTCTTCCAGAATGATGCGAGGAAGAAGATTCAGGCCTTGAAGCTGCAGCTGAGCACGACGGAGGCTCAGAGGGACTATTTAAGTGCCTGCAATCAGGAGCTGCAAAAACAGCTGGCTGAAGGCCAGGAAGGTACAGCTTCTACTCTCCCACCCATTTCCCCATTCTGTCACACCAGGAGGGATCTCTGATGCTATGCAGAGGAAAACTGCAGTGCCTGGAGATGGGAGAGGAGAAAAACAACCAGCAGGAGACTTATCCATAGCAGTGCCAGTGAAAGCATTTTATAGAGATAGATCCCATGGCTGGCAGTGCATCTGGCTGTGCTACAAGTGACCACATGCAGAGGTGGTGCCTTTCAGGTGCCGTGTCTCTGCTAAGGAGCTGTAGGTGGATGCCTTAGCTTGATTCCTCCCAACTCCAGGCCATCCCAGAGCCTCCAGGCTCTTGGCCTCTCTGTAGCAGGGCTGGACAGGCCTCCCACTCCTTTTTCTCTCTTTGCCCACTCTGCATGAGCCTAAGCCCCCATATTCCTCTGAATTGTGCACCTTTCATTCTTCTTTTTTTTGTCTGCCCACAACTTTCCATCATTTCTGTCAGCTTTGGAAGCCTTTGTGGACTTAGGGCCTGGCAAACACAGCCAGGCAGTGATGGAGGATTCACATCAGTTTGCCTTTGCTGTGCCCTTTTCCTTCTCCTTCTCCTTCTCCTTCTCCTTCTCCTTCTCCTTCTCCTTCTCCTTCTCCTTCTCCTTCTCCTTCTCCTTCTCCTTCTCCTTCTCCTTCCCCTTCCCCTTCCCCTTCCCCTGTGCAGTGATGTGGAAAGCAGAACGCAAGAACTCTCTGGAAACTGCCCTGAAGGAAGAGGCCACTGCAAGAAAGGAAGAGGCTGTGACTCTTCATCAGGAGGTGGCATCTCTGCAGAGGAAATTGGAGAACGCAGAGAAGGAAAGAAAGGATGCGCTGGTGAGAATGGCAGATGCCATGAAGGGCCATTTTGTTGCTTTTGGGAGCCTTCTCTTGCTATATCTAAGGAGCACCTTTTTCCAGTTTAACTTTCCGAATTGCATTCTTCTGAGTAAGGAGGAAAAGGTGTCATAGGCACGTCAAACCCAGTTAAGCCTGAGGCTGCTGATTTTCCTCCACGCTGGAGCTTTCTGCCCTCGAAGCTGTAGTTCTCAATGTCTGCACTTGGAGCTTTATTCCTCCTCAAAGGAACTCTTGAGTAGAGCACCAGGAGGTCAGGGAAGGGCAGAAAGGAACCTGGGATATGCTGAGGGAGCTGGGAAAGATGTGGCAACAAGGAGAGGCCCAGGAAAGGTCTGCAGCATCCCGAGAGGCAGGGAGAGAGGGGCAGCCCGTGCCTGCCACTGCAGCAGGAGTTCAGATCTGGTTATGAAAAGCAAACGGAGAGAGTTGAATCACCGACTCTTTTTCTCCCTATTTTGCAGCATGAACGGGACAGTCTGCAGGCAGATAAAGAAAAACTGGAGTGTCAGATCAAGCTTCTGGAAGAATCAGTCACAGCCTCTGAAACCCGAGCAAATACAGTGACAGAAAGGAATTGCTCCCTTCAAGAAGAACTCCAGACTGTAATGCCCATCTTTCAAATTAAAACAGAAAAACTGGAAACACAGGAAAAGAAAATGGAGATGCTCCAGAAAGAGGCAGCAGAGGCCAAAGCTTTGCAGGGGCATCTCACTCGCATGACTGCCGACCTGTCAGAGAAGGAGAGAGAAATCAAGTTGTACCAGGAGCGGATGAGACTGCTGGAAAAGAAGAATTTAATGCACACAACTTCCTTGCAAAGGAAGGAACTAAACCAAATGAGAAGGGAAGCTGAGCGGGAAGCCATGAGGGAAGAGCTGGAGCGTGTGACTGCTGCTTTGAAGCAGAGAGAAAACAGAGAACTCGAATGGAGGCAGAAAGCTCAAGCCCTGAGTGCTGCCCTTGCCAAGAGTGAAATGTCCAAAGGGACTCTAAGGAAAAAATTAAACATCCTGCAGAGAATGGCTCCTGGCAGGGACACAGACTGGTCTTGTCTACAGGTAGGCACTGGGATAGATCTACATTCCACTCAGACATCCCTGAAGGATTCTAATGATGTTTCCCATAAAGAGGTGGGAATATATATCCCTGTCAGTCCATGGCCTGCTTGGGCAAAGCAGTCAGAGCTGCAGCCAGCAGCCTTGTCTGGCTGGCTGGCTCCAGCCAGAGACCGCTGGCCTGCAGGAATGTTTCCTGGCACACCTGGAATGACTGACACAACTGTGGAGCTGGCTGTTCAAATCAGCTCCAGTCCAGAAGCTGGGCATGGGGAGCTGCTTCTCCTGTCCATAGGCAATGGTAGGCAACACGTGGTGGTTTGGATTTGGTGTGGAAAGGAATGGAGCAGCTGACCTGACTGATGGACTAAAGTGAGCAGAGTTTTGTACCGAGGGCTGAACAGCAGCTGCACTGCTGGTGCTTGGAGGATGTTTCCAGAGATGGAGAGTTCTGATGGACAGCTTTTCCGGTGCTTTAAAATAATGGAAGCATCTCCTCTCTGCATTCCCAGCGGGCTGTTGGAGCAGAAGGAAAGCGGCTGTCACGGCACTCAAGGAAAGGCCTGGAATGTGTGCTGAGTCTGGTTGCATCATCAGAAGAGAAGGCAGAGAGGAGGGAACTCAATGCTGAGCCCAGGAGTCCTGAGCAGGTAAAATGGGCTTTTGCTGCCTCTGCAAAGCCTCAGGCTCCTCTGGAACACGACACATTTCCCCAGGCAGCACCTTGGAGTCCTCTGCTTGTTTCCTTCCCTCTCCCTCTCCCTCTCCCTCTCCCTCTCCCTCTCCCTCTCCCTCTCCCTCTCCCTCTCCCTCTCCCTCTCCCTCCTGTGGGCACACACTTGTATTTTCCCTCTTGTGGCACCCCATGGCCTTCACAAATGCACCTTCCTTCACTCTGGTGCCCCCTCCTTGCCCCAATGTCCCCAGACACACACTTGACTCTCTTCCACAGCCCACAGCGAGTGCTTTATGCCCCCAGTGTTCTCTGGTGTAATTAAGGGTCTCTGAAGAGAGATCTCCTTGTCTTGACATCCAGAGGTCCTTTTGCTGCATGTGACCCTTTCTCCCATCCAATGTGCAGGTGGAACATCAACAGAGGAGCCAGATGGGACGTTGTAGGCGTCAGGAGAGGGACAGTTTGCTCCCTGTGTGTGGGGCTTCCAAGGAGCTCGAGTAGAGGAGTTCTTCAGTGCCTCAGGTAAGCAGCAGCCCTCCTGCTGAGGCACAGCCTGTGGAACAGGGATCAGTGCCCTGAGTTCTGTCCAGAGGCGGTCTGGGAGCCTCTTCCTTCCCCTTCTACAAGGACAAAGTGTTTGCCAGGGCTGCAGTTGGAGGCTGTGTCTGCCCTGACAGCCAGTACTGTGGGGCTGCAGATGCTCCTGAAGTGTGGGCTTGTCTGAGCTGGGCTTTGTGCCTCTTTCAGGTGTCCCTGCTGCAGTCACAGCTGGCCCAAGACCTACAGCATCGGCAGGATGACACGGAGAGATGTGTAGAGACCAGCCAGTAGGTGTTCTGTTCCTCAGCAACTGCCAGCCATTATTTTGTAATAAAGAGTTTTTTCAGGAAAATATTAAATTCAATTTTTTCACTGGCACAATGAGGCTCAAGAGGTGGTGTGTGATTTCCCCACTTGAGGCCAGAGCTGTTCCCCGAGACAAGAAAGGAATTTGAGTTGTTACCAAACTGCTGGGTAACAGGGGAGAACAGGGGAAAACCTTGACAGGAGACACCAGAGCCAGCCTTGGCCTCAGGGTGCAGCAGCAGCCCGGGCAGAACACAGCAGCAGTGGATGCTGCTGGGAGGGGAAAGCAGTTGTGGCCTCCAAGCTGAAGGTGGTGTTGTGTGTCCCTGGAGAAGAGGATGCCAGTGCACAGGTGACCTGGGTGTTGAGCTCTTTCAGTTCTGTGCTCTGAAAGGAGCTGCTCTGCCTGCTGAGGAGCAGGAGGAAGCTACAAGGCCTGGTTGGTCTAGCACAGTGTCCCTCCAGCTGCTGAGTGTACAGGAGCACTGACCCACCCATTCAGGGAACCAAGGGGCCACTGTGACACTGTGGGGTCTTGTGAAAGAAAAGGGCCATAATGACACAGCAGGGCCTCGTGGAAAAAATGGTCCATTGTGACACTGTGGAACCCAGGAGACCATTGTGACACAGTGGGGCCTCATGGAACCAAGGGTCAATTTTTACACAGCGGGGCCACATGGTACCCATGGTGCATTGTGACCCTGTAGAACCTCATGGAACCAAGGGGCTATTGTGACACAGTGGTGCTTTTTGAAACCAAGGAGACCATTGTGCTAGGATGGAAGATTGAACCAAGGGGTAACGCAGCTTGGAGCCAAGCATACATTGTGACATTGCTAAACCTGAGATTCCATTGTGACATGACAGAACCTCATGGAACTAAGGGGCCATTGTGACTATGACATGAAAAGGGGACGCTCCCTTGGCCCTTACTGTGAAGAGATTTATTCAACCCTTAGTATTTGATTTGTCTGTCAGTGTCCCAGGAAAGCCAAGACCCTTGTGCCTGACCAGTCTGTCAGCATTCCCTTAGGGGGATCCTTCACTGAGCTGTCCTGCTGGATTAGGGGGTGTTTGATTGACTTAGTCAAGGAAAACACCAACAACATAATGGAAACCCCTCAGCAGCTCTTCCCATTTATTAAAGTGGATTCCCTGCTGGCAGCTCCCGGGAAGGACTCACACTGACGGTTTATGGAATAACACCCTTTATTAAAATCATGACAGGTGAAGGTTTGAAGGTTGTCAGTGATAGTATCTGGCTGTAAAAACATACTCAACGGAATACAAAACCAAGCTCTAATCTCCAATAAAACAAATAGTGTGCATGAAGCATGATTCTTACCCAACAGGCAACCCTATAGGGAAGAAGAGAGGTTCAGCCCCTCAACTGATCCCGGCAGTTATGATGGAGGCTTCCCTAACTTCTTCCCTATTCTTGACTTTATACAATTTGTTACTGATGGGGTAAAATCTCTCGCTTTACTTTTAAAGATACAGTCAAAAAGAACACAGAACGCAGAGTGAGGGGTGGTCGTACCTTGGGGGTGGGTAACTTTGGGATGGAGGTGTGCATTAATATTACTGTCATAGGCTTTAACGAACCAAGTTCATCTGAGGAAAGAGATTTCACCACAGTCCCTGGCTCAGCATCAGGACATCTTCCCCTATCTCCCCTGGCTCACAGGTGCTGTGTGGTTTATTAGCTGAAAAGTACCATTGAGTTCCTTTCCCTGCAAGGATTCCCACAGAGCCTAGCTGTGGTGTCTCCATTCCGCTCCACCCTCCATTCCATCCCCCTCGGCAGGTGTGTGTGTTCAGGGAATCATTTTGGGATAGGTTTCAAGTCCTGACAACCTCATTCCATCCAGGGAGCAGCAACCATGATTTACCCTAGAATTTCCATACTGTTGTAACTCCTGTTAGGATGCCAATAGAACTCAGTTTTCTCTAACTGTAGGCCCAGTTACCTGTCCACAGGGTCCCCAGTCCTTTCCCCACAGCACGTTTCAGTAATGGGATGTTTACACATCCCAAAGCCAAACCCAGTCATTTCTGTTAGGCTTGAGCAAATCTCTTTGGTTAAAAAGCAGTGAAATTCCAGGCCAGATCCCCTTTGGAACACAGTACTTCCATCTCTGTGCTCCTTCTGTCCCACAGCTCCCTGGGCACCAGGAGCCCCGAGTGCCAGTGCCAGGGCAGTGCTGCCAACATGGAGCCACTCCCAGCACGGGGCCGGTAAGGGACACGCTGGGAGGGCAAGAGGGAGTGGGGCAGCAGGAACAGGGCAGCGGCCCCACTGAGACTGGAACCACCATGGGAATGGCCTGGGAACCTGCCCAGGAACCACCTGGGAACCCACCCAGGGAAACCACCGCAGGAATATCCCTAGAACTGCCCAGGGACCCATCCAGCAGCCACCCTAAATTCACCTGGGAACCCATCCCAGGATCAGGCCAGGAACCACATGGGAACCCACCCAGGGAACAACCCCAGGAACCTCCTGAAAACTGCCCAGGAAACCCCCACCAGGAACTTCCCTAAAACTGCCCAGGAACCACCCAGGAACCCACCTGGGAACCCCCCTGGGAAACACCCAAGAACGTCAACAGGAGCCCCTCTGAAACCCAACCCAGGAACTGCCCAGGAAGCCCCCTGGAAACGAGCTGGGCACTGCTCAGGAACCTCCTGGGAACCCTTCTGGGAAGTCCACCAGGAAACTCCTGTGAACCCACACTACGAACCGCCTGGGAATCCACTCCACAAACAGCATGGGAGCCCCTCAGAAACCCCAGAAACATGAAGAAATGCCACGGTTAGCAAATTTACTGTTTACTGTGCAAATGGAGTCCCTGTAACAGAAAGAGGCATCGCAGCACATCTTTGTCAGGCTGGAGTCACAGTGACCATGAAGTGCTTAAGGCATGGGATCTACTCAGAGTAGATCAAGCAGTGGGTGCTCATCTAAGATGGGCATCTCTAAGTCTACCTATTTGTTTTACAACACCATGAAGATTTTGTAGGATTGGGGAAAAACTCCAGCAAGAAGTCCACTCCAGTTCAGTTGTTCTTGATGAGATTTTCCAGGTTCAGCACAGACTTTCTGTTCAGCACCATCGTCCCAAGCAGAGCAGTGCTGGAGGTGATGTTCCAAGTGGGAAAGGGGCTGTGGTTGTAAGAGGGTGGTCACCATCATGGTGCCAGAGCAGATCAAGCAAACACCAGGGAGAGGTGAATCACAATTGCTGGGAGCTGCCAAATCCAGAAAGGGCAATCTCAGCAGAAGAAGTTTCATTTTCTTTGTCCCCTTTTCTGCACAAGCTCTTCTGATGGTGTGAGGCAGAGAAAAGCTGAGGTGTCAAACCCAGTGATTTGTTAGGCTTGAGCAAATCTCACCCACGACATGTTGTCAGGAGGCAGAGGCTCTGCAGGGCACTGACAGGGACATCCTGAGAGCACACAGGACTGTCTGAACACAGGGCTCTGGGACATGCTGGAGGGCAGCAGGGGCATGAGGGCAAAGGGGGCCTGGAGGTCCTTTGGGAGCACCCATGTGCCCAGGACTGAGCTGTCCCCGTGCCACCCAGGGACACCCAGAACCTTCCTGCCTGGGCATTGGTCACTGGGATCTGTTGCTGCGGACAAGTTCCATGTCAACAATCCCAGGGAGCCATTGCTGGGGGCAGGTGCTGTGTCACAGGGGAGCCCTTTGTGACACCTCAGTGCAGCCCCTGTGGTCAGTGTCCAGCAGGACAGCAACAGGACAGGACGGGACTGTGGAGCTGGCCCAGGGCTTCCCTGCTTTCTCAGCAGCCCATTGGTGCTAAGGTATTTCCCCAGATTCCCATTTCCCCTGTTATAAATGAAGTCATGGAGTTGGCTTTCATAAAGGGTTATGAGGTTTTTGTTACGGTTATTTGTTAATGGTTTTGTACATGTTATGACTCCCTCCCTAGATTTAGTTGGGGTTAACTGATAATGTTATGGCTACCTCTATAGGTTTGTTATGTCTAATTGTTAATTTGTTGTGGCTAACTAAAATGTTATGGTTAAGAAACAGGAGAGCTGGGCATGCAGCTAACCTATCAGAAAATCCTAGAAAGGACGAGCCAAGGAGGACTGAAGACAAAGAGCCAATCGGAGCACCTGAAGGCAGAGGGGTTAGAGGGTTATAAAAACTGTATCCCCTAACCCGAAGGTGTGCCTCTGGCTACCCCACTGCGGGTGGCTAAGCACCCAGCGCTGCACTTGGCTTTGTGTAACGGCAGACAGCCATTCTAAGCCTCTTATCCTTGTTTGCACTATGAAAATGAGTGAATAAATCCTTTCAAAATTTAAGTAGTAAGAGTACATTTCTCACAACCCCTTCTCCAGTTCCAGCCTTTTTATTTCTCCTGCAGAATGGAGAAGAGATCCCTGAGGAAGCCAAGGGTGGCCTGGGAGGAGGATAAAGCTCCCCAGGAGAGCAGCTCCCCAGTGGAGCCCCCGAGGTGCCCACAGGGCAGCCCCTGCAGACAAGTGAGTGAGGGGCCCTGCTGGGTTGTACCTACAGGGCTTAGTACAAATGCCAGAGATCAGTGTGGCCATGTGTTAACTCCCTACTTCTGTGACTACTAAGTTGTGTCCCACCTAATGCTTCCTTGGTTACTTGTATTAGTGATGAATATGGACAAGCTGCTTAGATTTGAGTACTTGGATTGGGTGTCAGAACAAAGAATGGAAAGAGAAGTACATTATCACTTGGTGATATCTGAGATACTCTCGAGAAGACTCATCAGAAGATCTGAAACCATATGCAAACAAGTCCTTTGGAAGAATTAGCATGTATGCATGTATTCAAAGAACTGATGAGGAAGTATTAGTTTCAGGAATACAAACCTTGGTCTGAGCATGCATACTTTGAGGAGAAGTCCCCATGCATCCAGCATTGCTAATAAAGGAATGTCAGCTTTCTAACCTAACAAACCATTTGGAGAGTTTATTTCCTGGTTTTGGTGACAGTGGGATGCTGCACCTTTCCTGTCCATCTGCCAGCACATTCCTCCGCCCAGGGCACTGGGGCTTTCCCGTCCATGCCATGCTCCAGCATGGCAGCTGCTCTGCTGGGCACCCTCCAGCCAGGATCCACATGGGAAAGCCGTGCCAGAGGAATGGGCACAGGGCTGGGCAGAAGGCAGATCTTCCCCTGCTCTCCCCTGTCACCAGACCCTCTGCAGCACTCCCTGCCTCTCTTCCTTCCCCTTTGGTAGATGCCAGCTGGTTACCTGTGTATGGAAAGGAACAGGAAGCCACGGAATTGAAAAAGCCAAAGGAACTGAAACACCCACAAGGGGTGGCACAGCTTTGGGCTTGTGACCTAGCTCAGACCTCGTGAGCCTCTGGACTTGAGCATATCAATTAGTGGAGGGAAAGGATCTAAGGAGGATTCCCTCAGGAACAGTGGGCAAAGAGGGAACAGCCCAGTGTTGAATCCCCATCCCACCTATACTTAACTGGAAAAGAAACAGACAGTGCTTAAATGTGTTCAAAAATAGCTAAATGCCTCGTCATCTAATTAATGATGTGCATGAATGGATGAATGAGATTCCCACTGTCTTCAATCTATTATCCAGGAAACTATGAGAGCATAGCTCCTAACTGGGCCTTGCCACAGAAATCGCACTTCCTCATAGTCCAGCCAGACACCCTTGGGGTAACTGAGTCCACTTCTGCCCCAGTGTGTGAAAGAAGTGGTAATAGTTACCCCTTCCTATCATTTGGACTCACCACCCAATGACAGCTTCACAAAAAAGTGAAACCAACTTTTTGGTAGCAGCTTTAAGGAGCTCACTACCCAGAGCCTGGTCCCTGGGCATTAGATCAACACAACTCGACAGTAGCTGAGAGTCTGCTGCTGACTTATACCACCCTAACTGGACTGACTAAACCTACAAATTTGACACAATGGTGCTGTCAATACGATTACTCCATGTATCAACAGCCACAGAAACTGATCCTTCAGATTTGAAGGAAGTCTTGGCCACAAATTTTATACCAATACCCTCTAAACTGGTGGGAGAGAAGGCTGATTTAGCGAGGTTGGAGTAACTCTTGGGTAGAGACTGATGGGGGATTCCATCTTTACACCCAGTAGGAGGGTTTGGCCAGGCACCCCGAGGTGTATGAGGATCTAACAACTACACCTGCCTTGGGAGGAAATACAATTTACAGACAGAACAGTGAGGAAAGCAGTCAGGATGAGGACAATAGCTTGGAACATCCACATCTACCTTGGGGACCAGCACAGACCCAGAACCAGGATATACACCAGTGGTTATGGTGCTGGACAAAAATCCACCCTGTCCATGTTGCAGAACCTGCATAGATCGAGTGCCGGGGTTGATTGAACATCTAAAGAGAATCCATGGGAAGAAATTCTTGTTTAGATGTGCCACGTGTGGTAAATGGAATGGAAACTACCGTAGCGTCACTTTGATGCATTCCCATGATGCAAAGGAACTGCAGAGGTAGCCCCAGCTGGTGACTGGACTTGTGAGGAGTGCAGAAGAGACTTTGAAACCAAAATCGGCCTGAGACAACACTAGAGATTGGTACTCCTCTTGTGAGAAATATGGAAGAGATTGCTGCTTCCTGGCCCAAAGAAACATCTGCTAGAGGAGCCCACAAATGGTGTAGGTCTAAGGAAGAAGAAGAACTCCTGAAACAATTCATGAAACAATATGAGGATAACAAGAACATCAATAAATTGCGGAGCATATCCCACCTAAACCTGCAAAGCAAATTAGTGACAAGGACACCTATTACCAAACAAAAATCCTGTGTAGAATGAGAAAACTTAACTCAGATGGGAACCACCTAGAGAGAGAGGAATACCACCCCATGAACAGTGATCTACCAAGAGAGGGACAATCCAAGCTTCATTATCAAAACATCAGAAGAAAATGGTTATCAACATACAAATTTAACAATTATCAATGGGCATTTAGGAAGATTATTGAGGGACAAGACCCGTCATCAGTATGTAATAAGTCACCTGAAGACTGTTTTGAATGCCTGAATATGATGTGCCAAACAATAAAAACTATTGGGGAACAAAAACAGCAAGAGACCCAGGAGACAATATTCACGTGGAGGAAGAAGAGGGCCATTAAAAAAAAGAAATCAACATCTACAATTTCAATGATTATTTCACATTGACATGGGGAAACTAGTGCATATTATTTTAGATTATACTGAAGTCTTGAAATGTGAAATACCATCTAGTGAAGTCCATTCTGTTTTTATATCAAGATGGGAACCACCAGGAATATTATGGGCCTTGGAAAGTTTCTTTCAAATGGAAAGTAATTAAATGCCTTCTGGGCCTTATTACAGAGATTGCTAAAAACATAAAGGAAATTAATAGGAACTCTGCTCCAGGGCCAGATGGGATTACATTGGGGGATCTCACTAAAATGTACTCCAAGTATTCCTAGATGATGGGAATCTTCAGTCTCTGTCTCATTTCAGGAACATGGTGAGGGAATGTCAAATGGTCTTAGTATCAAAATCTAATAAACTAGACCACTTAAAAGATATTAGTAACTGGAGACCTATCACCACCCACTTCATAATTCTCAGATTATTTTCTAGAATTATATTAGCTGGGCTAACCAAGGCATGCCCCATTAATCTTCATTCTGAAAATTTAAAGCTACTACAACTATTGATGCAGAATGCAAAAAAGGAGCATAGAGTGTTAGCAGTATCTGTGGACATCGCCAAGGCTTTCAACACCATTAAGTCATCAACATATCTTGATGGGTCTGGAACAGAAAGGGTGGACCCACACATTATACACCTCATAAAGAACACATGCGAGAACATCTATATGTGCATTATTACATATAATTAATATTATAGTAATTAATTAAATTAATAATATTACATAATAGCATAATATTACCAAAAATAAAAATCAGATCCCATGACGATTCTCCAAGGTGTAAAGCAAGGGGATCCAATGTCACTTCTGCTATTTAATCTGGCACTAGACCCTCTGCTCTGTAAACTGGAAACTCAGGGAAAAGGATATCCATACAGAAAGAACAGCATTACAGCGGTGGCCTTTGCTGAAGACTTAGTATTATTGACTCCTGGGAGGGCATGACTAAAAACATCAAGATTCTAGAGACCTTCTGTGATGTGAAAATGCCATGGGTTTTACATCAAGCCAACAAAAGACTCCTACACCATCAATGACTGCCCAGCATGGACTGTCCATGGCACTCCCCTCAACAGGATTGACCCACGAATTTCAGAGAAATATTTGGGCTTGCTGATTATCCCTGGACTGGCAGAGCTGAATCCGGACTACCCACAAAACTGGAGGAATGGTTACAATGGATTGATAAAGCACCATTAAAACCTTTACAGGAAATCGACTTATTAAAAACATACACCATCCCTAGACTAATATACTTGGCAGACCACACCTAAATGAAGGCAGGGCTCTGTGAATCCCTTGACCTCCAAATTCAATCAACTGTCAAGGAATGGCTACACCTACCACCCTGCACATGTGATGCCATCCCATACTCCAGCAGGAAGGATGGAGGTTTGGGTATCACAAAGTTGATGGGACTCATTCCAAGTATACAAGCCCGAAGATTACGTAGACTTGCCCAATCTTTGGATGATGCCTTAAGGTCATTCCTGAAAGAAGAATGCTTAGATCAAGTTTATAGGAAATTATGGATAAGAGCTGGAGGAGATAAAGAGAAGATCCTATCAATATAGGAGCCTAAACCTATAAAACTGCTGGATGGTGCAGGTGATGACACAACATCAAAATGGGGATTAGCTACTCCAGAAACTGAGTATCCGTGACCATGTAACTGGAGAAACAGGAACTGAATAAATGGAAACAGCTGGTATCCCAAGGCCATGGTGTTACAAACTTTGAGGAGGATAACATCAGCAATTTCTGGATCTTGAGATACACAGGCATACCTCACAGGAAACTAACAACAGCATTGCAGCTGGGGGCCAGTGGCTACGCCACAAGAGAGTTCCTGTCAAGAGGAAGACAAGATCAATGCATCAAAACCTGCACGTATTGTAAGGCTGAAAATGAAACATGCTCTCATATAGTAGGAAGCTGTGCAGTAACACAAAATGCCAGGATTAAAACACATAATTACATCTGTGAAATGGTAGCCAGAGAAGCTAAAAAGGATTGGACAGTGTTTCAAGAGCCACACTTGAGGTATGACAACAACCAATTGTATAAACCAGATTTGATCTTTGTGAAAGAGAAACAGGTATTCATGGTGGATGCGACAATCAGATATGAATACACTGGCTCATCTTCAAAAGAGGCAGTAATTGAAAGTGAAGAAATACTAACATCTTCACAAACAAATTCAAGAGTTCACTAATGCAACAAACATCAAGTTTGTGGGCTTTCCTCTGGGAGTGCAGGGAAAGTGGTTCTGTGGAAACTATGTGCTCCTACAGGTCCTGGGTCTCTCCAAAATGAGGCAGGAGAAGACTGCCCAGGCCCTAGCCTCCAGAGCACTATTCACCTCAGTTGATATTGTTCATATGTCTGCCAGCAAAGCTCTGTCGGTTGTTAAATGTTGTAAACATTTATGTTAAATAGAGTTTAAATGACATTAGAGCAGACATGGATAGTAGGTAGGGACAACATTTGGGGAAAAAGGATTCATCTTACCATACCTTGTCACATTCCTTCCAATTCTGGGGCAAAATTTTACCAATTTTGACTAAGGTGGATGGGCCACCTATATTTAACCCAGAAAAGGAACATATATGAAAATATATGCTCAATAAACAGCCAAATGCCTTGTCATCTAATTAGTGATGCACATGAATGGATGAACAAGATTCCCACTGTCCCTGCCTACTATGCAACAAAACCACAGTCAAGGGAATGGGCTTGGCAGAATCAGCGGGGAAGGAAGACCCTGTTGAGCTTGACTCTGGTCTGGCACTGTGAAGAGACATGAGTGGTGTAGAGTAAGTAGGAGGCTGGGTACACACTCGGCAGTGTGGGACTGGTGTCCCAGTCATCAGTGAAATACCACTACTCCGATCATTTTGGTGAGCAGACCTGGCCTCCCATGTGGAGGAGGGAAGGCCTCCCATGCCAGCAGCAGGCAAACCATGCCTGAGACCCCAGTGGGTAGACCTGGCCTTCCGTGACCAGACTTGGCATGCTGGGGACAGGGACTACACCTGGTCCCCTGCTCCAGTGCGGAGATGTGGCCTCCTGTCCCAGTGGAGAGCAGACCTGTTTCCTGTGGCTGCATTTGGCAAGTGGGGGACAGGAATGTTTCCCAGGCCTGGGTTCCTGTGCCATCCCTACTGACTCAGTGCCTGTGCAGTTTCCAGCAAGCCCTACAACACGTTCCTCCTCCCACTCTTACCTCCCTGAAACAACCCCCCTCCAGTCCATGGTGACATCAAAGTTATCTCCAGCATGCTCAAAAGTAGAGAGATCACAGACAGGCACAGGGGCTCCATGGTGACATCCCAAGTCTCTCTGGGCTGCTAAAGAGCAATGAGGTCACATGAGATCACAGGGCCTCCCTGGTGACATCCAGGGGCTCTTTCATCTTCCAAATACTTGGGAGGTCACAGGCAGTCACAGTGACTCCATGAGGACAACACAGGTGTCTCTACATGCCTAGGAGCCCATTTGGCACTGGAACTCACTGAAGTTCTGTGGTGACATTCCAGTGGTCTCTATGCTCCTAAAGAACAGTGAGGTCAGGGGCAATCCTAGGGGTTCCATGGGGACATCCCAAGAGTCTCCCATTTGCTTAACTGCACTGACCTCAAGGGCTCTAACAGAGTCTCCATGGTGACATCCCACGTGTCTCTAGGCTGCTAAGTAGCTGTGTTGTCACAGGCTCTCACAGTGGTTCCACAGTGACATTCTAGGTGTCTCCATGCTGATAAAGGGCTGTTATGTCACAGGCACTCATGGCTCTATGACGACATACCAAGGGTCTTGAAGGCTGGAAAAGAACCACGAGGTCACATGCTGTTACAGAGACTCCACAGGGACATCCCAGGGCTCTCCAGGCTGCTAAAGAAGTGCTTTGTCCCAGGCACTCCTAGGGGTTCTATTGTGACATCCCAGTGGCCGCTATGCTCCTAAAGAACAGTGAGGTCACCGGCAATCACAGCAGTTCTTGTGCTGACATCCCAAGAGTCTCTAGGCTGCTAAAGAACTCTGATGTCACCGGCAGTGGCAACAGCTCCACGGTGATATCCCAGGTTTCTGTAAACTGCTAAAGAGCAGTCAGGTCAAAGGCCCTCCCACGGATTCCATCCTCACATCCCAGAGTCATCCAAGTTTCCAAAGAGCCCTGAGCTCACCTGCACTCACAGGGTTTCCATGGTCACATCACAGGGCTCTCTGGGGCTTCTAAGGAGCCATGAGGTCACTGGCAGTGACAGACACTTCATGGTCACATCCTAGAAGACTCTGGGCTGCTAAAGAGAAGTCAACAGCAGTCATGGGTATGCCATGGAGACATCACAGGGCTCTTCAATCTTCCTCCCCGGTCTTTCACCACCACCAACGCCGCCACACCCCCGCCCCTGCGCCTCACCACCCCTGCTGCTCCCGGGGAGGGAAGGAGGGAGTCTTTAGGAGCCGCCAGAGTTCCTGCGCGCCCCCGCCCCGTCCCGTCCCCGGACAGACAGCAACGCGAGCTCTCTAAGCCCGGGGCCCGGGTCTCTAAACCCGCCGTGCCCCTGCCCTGCCTCCCGCCTTCATTCCTGCATCACCCCCTCGCCCCCGCCGCGGGTTGAAAAAAAAGCCGGGGGCGGGGGGTGGGGCATGGAAAAAACGCCATAAAACAAAAAGACTCCAACCGACGCACACAGAATCTTCCCCGCGAAGAGACTCCACGACGCTCCCCGCCACCATCTGCAGCCCGTGCCCAGCCTCACCCGTGCCCCGGCTCCCCCTGCTCTGCTCGCCGAACGCGCTCGCTGGCCCCGCGCAGCCTCCGCCTCTGCCCTGCGGAAAGGACCTTCTCCTCGGGGGAGTGCGGGACCTGCCGGCGGCGGGAAAAGTCTTTCCCGTGGTGCTCCGCGGCACCGCCGAGCCGGAGCGGGGAGGGGAGGGCGGCGCGGGGAGGGCAAAACAGAAGTAAAAGAATCAATCAAACAGAAAAAGCGGCGTGGAGGGTGGTGGAAAAAGGAAACAGCTCTCACACTCGCCTCTAAGACCCCTCCCCATACCCGCACCTCCTCCTCCTCCCGCGCGGAAAAATAAAATATCCCGCAACAGAAAAATAAAGTTACCTCTCCTCACGCCGCACAACCAAAGCCAAAAGCCGGCCAAGGGCGCCCGGCCCCGCGCTCTCGCGGCCGGCGGGGGAACTCGGGCCGGGCTCTGGCGCCTGGACACGCTCCCCGCCAGCCGGGCTGTGTGTGGGGCTCTGGGGGCTGTGGGGGCTCTGTGGGGCTCTGTGGGTTCTGGGGGCTCTGGGGGCTCTGGCGGAGTGGCGGCTCTGGGCGGCTCTGGGGGCTCTGGCGGCTCTGGGGGAGTGGCGGCTCTGGGGTTTCTGGGGGCTCTGGCGGCTCTGGGGGCTGTGGGGGCTCTGGGGGAGTGGCGGCGCAGGCGGAGTGAAGGGAGGCGGCGCGCCGGGAGCGCGGCGGGGGTGGTGTGGGTGCAACAGAACAAAAAACTCCTAAAAAAAATTATTCCGGTGGGGCCTGATGGTGAAAAATAAAGGAGTACAATTTAGGAGACTGGTATCTCTCCGGGACAGAGGTGCCTTTGAGTATCCAGCCTGAGGCGGCTTCTGCTGGTTTCCTGAGGGCCGTGGGGTGGACACTTTTGACCCCACTTTCCTCCCAACTATTGCAAAGCCAAGGTCACACAATGCATCTCAGATTCAGTCATCAGTAGTTATCAGATATCTCTGTTCCAACAGCCCATCGGGCAGTAAACCAGTTTAACTGCTTCCCATGTTCTCATAGTAACTTATTTCCACCTCAGTTATGTAAGTCAAGTCGAGAGGAGAAGAGGAAGAGGCCAAGGGCCACTTGAAAAGCCACACAGACTCAGGTAAGACCTTTAAATTTTACTGTCTCCCACTGCCAGCTCATCTGGGAAAGCCTAGGGGTGTGGTATCAACACTGAGAAAAAAATCCCCTGCCAATTGGAAGCACACACACTTTGGATGACAATGAATATGAGGAGCCAATATTTCCCAAAGTAACATTAAATCTGTGGAGCTGCATGCCAACCTGCTCCCCTTTTTCATGCTGCACCATGATCTGAGAAATGCTGGTTATGCCTCGGCCTTGAAAATGCCAGCTGGGCTGAGGTGCTTCTCAGAAACACTGTGTGCTCCCAGGAACTGCTGTGTTCTAATGTGCTCCTGCTTTTTTTGCTTGTTGAACAGACTTTGACATTTGTTTTTGCCTGGATGGCATCACATTCTCGTTGTCCCACGTTCAGGGCAAGCTGCCGACTGGAAGTGGGGCCAGGCTGAAAGCTTGCTGTGACTAAAGGACATCCCTCGGGCTCTCCAAACAGGGGTGCAAAAGGAAGCCCTCGGAGCCATGCTGGGCCACAGCAGCACTGAGCAGCAAAGTCCCTGTGCGTGGGGCCTCTGCGAGCCAGCAACTGTCCTGTTTGCTGCACTCGGGGGATCCCCGAAGGACCATGGCTCCTGGGCCACTGATGCCCCCACTCCTGGAGGCCTTTAGCCTTTGGCTGCTGAGAAGATGGCAAGGCATGTGAAGGGAATATTTCAGTAGCTTGGAGGGGAATTTTTCGCAGGTCCCTTGAGGTGTGTCTTTGTATGCTTATGTGTATGCAGGTGTGCATAGAATGTGGCAGAGGGGCTGCTCTCGTGGATTTGGAAGTGCTTTAGATTTCTGCCTAAGTTAGGCACTGCGTTGCTGTAGTGCTGTGGTTGAGGGCTGTGTGGGTCCTTTGCTGAGGTGTTGGGTTTCAGTTCAGTTCTACATGAAGTGTTGTGTAGTTGAAGTCCAGTTTAGTTGAAATGCTGTTCACTGCAGTTGCCCCACAAAGTTGTTCATTTGAATTTAGTTTATAAAGTGAAATGTTGCTCAAGCTGATGTGCTCTTAAGTGAAGTGCTCTTGAGCCTTTGGGCTACGTTTTTCTTCTCCTGACCCTTTCTATCCTTTGCAGACACACACACACACACACACACACACACACACACACACTCACTCACACACGCATACACAGAAATAAATAATTTTGGTTTCATTTCATTTTGGATTGATTGACTCTAGATTTCTGTTTGCTGCTTTTCCTCGCTGTGCCTTAAGCATGGCATAAGTAGTAGAGTGAAGCTTGGCAAGGAAGCTTGTCCTGCTCTAGCTTTGCTATGAAATCTTTCTTTCTGGATACCTTTCCTGTGATTCTTTGAGTGATGTGAAAGTGCCTGTGTCATCACATCTATTTAGCAGGGTGGAGCAGCCTGGGATGTCAGCACCAAGGTGCTGTGAGTGAGTGCCTGTGACACAAGGGCCTCTCAGCAGCATGCAGACTCCTGAATGTGCTTGTGGCTCTCCTGGGAGCACCTGTGAGCTCAGTGTTCTTTTGAAACATGGATAGCTCTGGCATGTCCCCATGGAGTTCCTGTGATGAGATGTGACCTTCTGTCAGTTTGGCAGCCTGGAGATGGCTGGAATGTGCCCAGGGGGCAAGTGTGACTGTCAGGGACTTCCCAGCTCTTTAGGAGGATGCAGAGTGCGGGGATGGCCCCGTGGAGGCCCTGCGAGTGCCTGTGACCTCAGAGGTCTATGGAGGATAAAGAGAGCTGGGATGAAATGGGATGTCAGCAGGGAGGGCCTGTGATTAAGTGGGATCTCACAACTTGTGGTGCTGCATTTGTCTCCTGTCCCCTTTTTCAGCCCCACCATGATCTGAAAAATGCTTCTTAGGCCTTAGCCTGGATGAACTGCAGCTTGGCTGAGCAGCTCTTGAGCTTGTCAGAAACACTGTGTGCTGTAGTGCTATGTGCTCCTGCTTTTTTTCATTTTTTGGTTTTGTTTTTTTTGTTTGTTTGTTTGTTTTTTGTTTGGACCGCAGCAGTGCTGAGGAGCAAAATCTCTGCATGTGGGGCCTCTGCGAGCCGGCAACTGTCCTGTTTGCTACACTTAGAGGGACCCTGCAGGAACAACAGTGTCACTGGAACCCCCCTAAACTGCTCTTCTGGGGACCCTGCAGGGACAGGAGTGTCAACAGAATGCCCCGTCCCACTCCTGTGGGGACCCTGCAGGGACAGCAGTGTCACCAGGACCCCCAAACTTTACAGAGACAGCAGTGTCACTGGGACCCTTCCCACCCCGCCGTCCCACACCTCTTGCCATTGGGGACCGTCACTGTTGTCTCAACTGTATCACTCTCTACAGCTCCTGAAAGGAGGTTGCAGTCAGGTGGGGGCTGGTATTGATTTAGGGGAAAATAGAAATTATAAATGTAAAAGAACTAGAAGCTGGATAATAGTAATAGTAATATTTTTTTAACTGATTTAGAGAGCCAGAGATTAGATAATGATTTACTAAGATATGCCTGCTGCAATCCATTTATTATTCACTTAATGAGTTTGTGCCTACCTGGTATCGGGGAGGATGGAGAGAAGAGAGCCAAATAATTGAGAGAAACCACCAAGTGTAACCGAGCATCCCGCCCTTGGACCCCAGAACTGGTAAAAGTTGGTTCTCAGGCTTGGACGTGGACCAAGAACCAAGGGAGCATGCGCAAGGGAACAGGGTTAACAGTTCATCATGAGGAATACTCTGTCATCAATCATTTGGGACTCCTGCCCACAATTACTCTGAGATACTGCACTTGGATGGGCATATTTAAATGAACTTTGAACTCATTATAATACAAAGCGGGGAGAGGTAATGAATATGTATAGGAGCTTTGTTTAACTTTATGCATATGTAATCAGTAACCTAATATAAACCAAGTGAAGTGCTGCTGAGGGTGTGCATGTCTTTGGAGGGGCTACCCTCCATGCACCCCAGCTGGAATAAACACATACCTACTTCATAACTATCTGAGTTGTGGAGTCAATTCCGTGCTTCAGTATCTTCTCCCAGGCAACCACTGACAGAACAAGGGCACAGTCTTAAGCTGTGCCAGGGGAAGTTTAGGCAGGACATTAAGAAAAAATTCTTCACTGAAGGAGTGATTGTGCTTTGGAATGGGCTGCCCAGGGAGGTGGTAGAGCCACCGTTCCTGGAGGTATATAAAAAGACTGGATGTGGCAACTCAGTGCCATGGTTTAGTTGATAAAGTGGTGTTATGTCATAGGTTGGACTTGATGATCTCAAAGGTCTTTTACCACCTGATTAATTCTGTGATTCTGTGAACTTTGGTGCCACTGTGACTTTTCCTCTCCCAGAGGAGCCTCTTTCACAACAGCCACTGGAAAAGGGGACAGGGACAGCTCCATGTCATCCCTGGGGCCACCACCCTCAGGGGGAGGTGGGATTGAGGGTGGGGGTGCCCACCTTGTAGTGACTGAACTGGGCGATCAGGGGGTCTCATTTTTGGGACTTCTCGCAGCCCCCCAGGGGCTCCTCTCCTCTGGGCCTGTGGGGAACCTGAGTCAGCACACTCAGTACCTCCAGAGCACCCCTCATCCCCTGGGAAACATGCCCCAAAGGTGCCAAGTCCTGCCGGGATCTAGTGCAGCCAAGTTTCAGGTAGGCAAAGTGAGGCTCAGGGGGACAACAGAGAAGGGGCAGAGGGGTTTATCCTGCTCCTGGTTCAGTGCCCAGGGCTGGTGCCCAGTGCCAGTGTCCTGCCCCAGCACCCAGTGCCAGTGCCCAGTTCAGATGCCCAGCCCCGGTGTCCAGCCGTGGTGTCCAGCCGTAGTGTCCAGCCTCAGTGCCCAGTACTGGTACCCAGTCCCAGTGTCCATTCCCAGTGTCCAGCCCTGGTGCCTGGTGCTGATGTCCAGTGCCAGTGCCCAGTACTGGTGGCCAGTCCCACTGTCCACTGCCCAGCCTCAGTGTCCAGCCCCAGTTCCCAGTCCTAGTGCCCAGTCCCAGTTCCCAGCTTCAGCTCCCAGTCCTGGTGCTGCGATGCCAAGCACTGATCCAGGACAGTCCCCACCCCAGTCCCAGGTGGGTGCCAGCCCCAGTGCCAGCCCCAATACCAGGTATGGGCCAGGTGCGTGCCGGTGTCACGCCCCACCCTGGGGGACACAGAGCAGCAACCAGCGAGGTCTGGAGCCAGGTGATGCCCCACCAGGCCTGGAGGAAGCTGAGGGTTTTATTGCAGGGACTGGCAGATGCAGCAGCAGGAAGGAAGCAGTGATGGGGACGGGGATGGTGACAGTGACAGAATGAGGCAGCTGTGCACGGCTGGGACCTGGGGCATGGTGTGAAGTGTGGTGTGGAACATGGCACAGGACACAAGGCATGCCATGGACTGGGACCTGCATGACCTGATGGGGACAGTGGTGGGGAACATGGGGGGACAGTGATGGGGACTGCAAAGGGACAGGGATGGGAACAGTGGGAAATTATGGAGACAGTGGGGGGACAGTGATGGGGACTGTGAGGGGACAGTGATGGGGGGCAAAAGGGACCACAGAGGGTTACAGGGACCATGGTGGGATGGTGATGGGGACTGTGGGGGGACAATGGTGGGAACTACAAGGGGACAGTGATGGGGACCATGGCGGGTGACAGGGACTGCAGGGGTTGATGGAGACCTTGTGGGGAACAGGTTACTTGGGGAGTGACAGGACCCACAAGGGTACAATGACAGCTCCCTCAAGGGGAGCCAATGACCTGCAGCCAATGTCGTCCCAGGTGCAGGTGTACTGGTGGAAGCTCTGCATGTTCCTCATAGCACACATGCAGGCACAGAAGCTCCGGCATGGCTGTGCCAGCTCCAGGGTATGGTGCAGGAAAAGCAAGCCCAGCAGGACCCACAGCAATTACAGGCTGCCCCGGTAGGGATGGGCCCCCTACATGCAGTGGGGCACAATGGCTGGGCACTCTGCAGGGGTGAGGGCCTCCATGTGTCCCCTGAGCCCTTGGGGACACAGCAGAGTCCACGTGGGGACAAGGGGCCTCCTTGGGGACATGGTAGAGTCCACTTGAGGACAAGGGGCTCGGTGGTCCTTGGGGACATAGCAGAGTCCATGTGGGGACAAGGGGCTTGATGGGCCCTTGGGGACATGTGGGGACACCTGAGGGACCCTCAGCCTGGATATGGGAGGGTCCTTCTGGGCATTGTTGAGGGGACAGAGAGGGGCTGCTCAGGGTGTCCTTTGGCTGGGACATGAGGTAGCTAGTATTAAGGAGACCCAACAGCGCTGGCCATGGGGACATGGTGGTGGCCATCCAGGGGACACCGTGGTGTCCACCCAAAGATGTCCCACCACACCAAGCCCCCATCATCTCTCAGTACCCACCCACCAGAGTGACCAAACCCACCCCACCTGCCCCCGGTGCCCCTCCCACACCCTCCCACCCCATTTGTGTAGTGACAACCCCATTTATGTGGTGATAACTCGTGTTTAAAGGGTGACAACCCCCGTTTGGGGGTGACAACCCCATTTAGGGGGTGACATCCCCTGCCCATACCCATATAGTGCTCGCTGAATTCCTGTGATGCCCAATGAGCCACAGCTGCCACCTGCTGTGTCCTCACATCCCTCAGGAGCTCAGGAGCTGCCAATGTGGGCGACAGCACCCACAGCACCCCCAAAACCTTTTGTCACCTCCTTCTCCAAGTATCCTGGCTGCACCAGCACCTCAAAATCCCGGTGCCAGTAACTGCTGGGGGATCTCTGCATTTCCAAGCCATTGCTAGTCCTGTAGTAGCCTCAGAGCAGCTTGGCCAGCAGGAGGGTCTCCCACAGCCAGTCATGCCCCCAGGACCACCCCATCCATAGCCCCAATGGCCACAGAACTGGGACAGGGGACAAGAGGCCCTGCAGGGTGTACTTTTGGGAGTTCTCCACGTAGTCCCAGCAGCCGCTGGGTCTCAGCATGGTCCCGTTGTTGTCACCAGGAAATATGTGCCCAAAGCCTCAGCATCAGTGGGGGGTTGAGGTTGGGGAGGGCTTGTTGAAATCCTCCAGACCTCAGCTCCATCTCGATGATGGCTAGGAGGGGACCAAGGGCCACCATGGAGCTGTTGGGGACCAGCACCACTCTGCACTCCAGTGTCACAGGGTCATGGCAGGGGAGCTCCATCGGGTGCTCACCCAGCAGCTCCCAGCCCTCCAGGGTGCTGCAGACCACCAGTATCATGGTGGTGCCAGGGGAGCCACCCTGGGCCAGGGACTCAAGGGCGTCCATCATGTCAACCACAGAGTCCATGTGGCATGGGGGACATCTGTGGGGACATGTGGGGGGACAGGGGTGGGCAGGTGGTGGGGGCATGTGGGGGGAAGGGGATTTAGCAGGGGAAGACATCCAAAAATGCATTAAAACCAGGGGGAGGGCACCCAAATTTGGGGGAAAGGACCCAAAACCACAGGTAAAAGGTGTTGTGGGGTGTGTTATGGTCTGGTTATTAAGGTTCTTAGAAATACCTCTGCCCGAATTAAGGTGCAAACAAGACCATATGCCAGTCAATAGTATGGGTTTTATTTGATAGTAAATATGAGAGTGAGAGAAAGAGAAGAGAGACAAAATAAGAGAAATAGGAAATAGGTAGGGGGGACAGAAAAAGAGTGACGGAAACAGAATAAGGAAAATATCACCATCCGTGGATCCCAGTAATGTTCTGTTGATCCTCTCCAGCTGGTCTTCTCGGTGGTGATGGTTCCCCCAGAATGCATAGAATCCCATGGGCTAATATACACTCAGGCCAGGTGGCAATGTCCAGACATGTCATCCTGGGGGAGGGGTCAGTCTCTTGCAGCAGACTCTGCATCTGTTGCATCAAGTGCAGTCCTGTGGTCCAAGGCCTCTGGGGAGCACTTCTGGGGGGTCTTTGATGGATTATGACCCCCTCCCTCAGCTGCCTCTCACGTGAATATCCTGCAGATGTGGCTTGTGGGGTTGGGGGTTCCACAGCTGGGCCAGTTGGTAAGGGAAGGTTGGTGTTTATTGCCTCTGACCAGAGGTCACACCCGAAACCTCCTCCCCCGGCTCCCCGTTTCGGGGGGAGTGGAGCCTGTGTAAACCTGGCTTCTGTGGGCTGTGGTGATTCACCCCAATCGAGCCCAGAGACACTTCAGAGACCAAGTCAGAGAAGTGGGTATTTGCTTTATTTGGTGCACCGGATGTGTGGGGAATTGTTTCCACCAAACACACACACCTCAGTACCCCTAAAGACACAGTGTTATAGGTAAAATTCATGAATGTTCTTTACACTCTTCAGGATAGGAGTGGTTATACAAATCATTTCTTGGAAGTCATTAATATGTCGTGGAGGTCTTTGGAGACCCCCAAAGACCCCTCCAGGGTGAAGGTTTCTGTGCTGGTTTCAATTCAAATACATGCTTAGCTGATAAGCCATCAGGCCAGAGCTGTCACCTACAATTTGAATTTGAATCAAGAGTTCAGCCCTCAGCTCGGACAGGCATCGTGGAAGGGGGGCGAAAGCTCAGAGTCTCAGTGGTCTCCCCCACCCCAATCTAGCCAGGAAAAAATTTCTGCTCTCTTGTGGACGCATTCCTTTCCCTCGGTTTTGTTAGTTTCTCCCTAGGCTGAGATGATTGAACAATAGTATCTTATCTCGACAGCTTAATTTACAGTCCAAAGTCCCAGTCTGGTATCTTCAGGGAGGCTTCTTTGGTTGTAAGTTCTTTGTACAGTTTTTATGAGTACAGAATGAGTAAATCTCTGTATCAATGTTTGAGGCTTGAACTATCTCAGTCTCTGACAGGGTGTCATAGAGCGTCATGGGGTGTTGTGGTGCGTCCCTACCTGTGCCGGGATGGGCGCAGATGCTCCGTGCCAGGAATAGCCATGGGAACATCCTATGGGACACGGGGACACCCTGTGAGACACGGCCCCAGGATCCTGGGGACTTTGGCCCCATTGGGGGCAGGAGACATACGGGGAGCGACAGGGACACACAGAAGGGGCCATGGTCACATGGGGGAGATGGGGACGGGGACACTCGGGGGGGACAGGCACACACGGCAGTGGACAGGGACACGTGCGGAGGGAGAGGGACATACAGAAGGGGACACAGAAGGAGGGACGAGGACACATGGGGGGACAGGGACACACACAGAGGACGGGGACACACAGAGGGGAGGGGACACAACGCCACCAGGATACACATGGAGGGTCACTGCCACCAGGACGTGCATTACGACAAAAGCCACCGGACGCATCCGCATCAGGTGACACCCAGTGTGGGGCCACGTGACCCCGCGGGTGACACCGCCCACACCCTACCCTTGCCCTTTCCCCAGCCTGTCCCCAGGAGCGGTTCCATGGCGGTGGCTGCGGCGCTGGGTCCCCTGGGCGCGGTGGCCCTGGGCACCTTCGTGGTGGCCCTGCTGCTGCGGTGGCTCTGGGACGCACTGGTGGCTGTCATCTGCTTCCGAGCCACTTGTCGTCAGCTGAACAAGTTCCCCACCCCACCTTGGCGCAATTGGTTGCTGGGACACACTGGCATGGTGAGGGGACAGGGGGTAGCACCTGCAAGGGGACAGAAGAAATGGGGTGGTTGCACTTGGGGGGACAGTGAGAACGGGGTGGTGACACCTGTGAGGGGACAGAGGGGATGGGGTGATGGCACTTGGGGCGGGACAGTAAGGACAGGGTGATGGCATCTGTGAGGGGACAGTGGGGACAGACACACATGTCCCCAAGGCTGGCAGTGTCCTGGGGACAGACGTGTCCCCAAGCCTATCTGTGCTCCCAATGACACTCATGTCCCCTTCTGTCCCCAGGGGCAGAGCACGGAGCAAGGCCTACAGCAGGTGGACGCCTTGGTGGCCCAGTACCGTCACGGCTGCCTCTGGTGGGGACTTCCCTGGCTGCCTGTCCTGCGCCTCTTTCACCCCAGCACCCTCCGGCCACTCCTCAGTGCCTCAGGTAGGACATGGGACATCAGATGAGTCCCCAGGGCCACCCATGGGCATCTCTGCACCTGGCACAGACACCGGGCAGTGCCCAGGCAGTGCCCAGCAACCCAACCCCACAGGTCCCCAGACGTGTCACCATGGCCAGCCTCTGGTTGTCCCCCAGCTCCCATCCCATGGTGGCCATGGGTGCTAGGAGAGGATCCCCACCCCATGGTGTCCACCTGAGGGTCATGGGTGCAGATGGGGGGGGTCACACCCCCAGTGTCCCCACCCGGGGAACTTGATGTCACCCCAGTGAACTCCTGCCCACCCCATCACTGTCTTCCACAGCCTTCGTGGCCCCCAAGGACGAATTTTCCTACGGCTTCCTCAAGCCCTGGCTGGGTGAGTGGGGGCGGCTGGGGTGGGGACAGCACCCCTGGGTGCCCCTCAAATGGAACTGGGTATCACAGGGGTGGGGACAGCACCCCTGGGTGCCCCCCCAATGAATCTGGGTGTGTCACAGGGGCAGGAGGGGACAGGGACATCACCCCTGGCTGCCCCCAGGATGGATCCGGGTGTATCACAGCGGACAGGAGCAGTGGGGGACAGGTCTCACAGGGGAGGAGACAGCAGGTTTTGGGGGCAGAACCCCTGGGTAACCCCGGTGGATCCAGATGTGTCACAGGGGACAGGGACAGTGGGGGACAGGGACAACCCCCCTGGGTGCCCCCGGTGGACCCCGATGTCCCCGCTCCAGGGGAGGGGCTGCTGCTGAGCCGCGGGCAGCGCTGGGCGCGGCACCGCCGACTCCTGACGCCCGCCTTCCACGGGGATGTGCTCCGGAACTACATGGAAATCTTCAACCAGAGCACCCGCGTGCTGCTTGTGAGATCCAAAATGCGCACGAGTCCCCATGGCACCCCAAATCCTGACCTGAACCCCAAATCGTGAACTGAACCCCTAACTCTGACCTGCATCCCAAACCGAGTCCTGCACCCTGAGTCCCATCCTGCACCCCAAATCCGCTCCTGTCCCATACCCCAAACCTGCCCCCAAACCCCAACCCCACCCCTCATTCATCACCCCACCCCTCTCCCACACCCCCACCCCAACTCTGCCCCCTCTCCCACCCGTGTCCCACTCCATAATGCACCCCTTGTCCCTGACCCCCTCCCTGACCCAGTCCATCCCCACAGGCCAAATGGGGGGCAGCAGCAGCGGCAGCTGGCGGGGGTCCGGTGGGGCTGGAGGTGCTGCAGCCCCTGAGCCTGCTCACACTGGACACGCTACAGAAGTGCATCTTCAGCCACGAGAGCCACTGCCAGGAGTGAGTGTCACCTGTCCCCATTGACCATCCTGGTCGCTGTAGTGACCATTGTCCCTGGCAATCCTGGTGGCTGTGCTGGCCCCATCATGGTCCCTGTTGACCATCCTAGTGACTGCAGTGGCCCCACCATGGTCCCTGCTGGCCATCCTGCTGGCCACGGTGGTCGCACCATTGTACCTCTTGGCATCCTGGTCCCCTCACTGTCCCTGCTGGCCATCCTGGTGGCCACAGTGTCCCCCTACTGATCCTGGTTCCCACAGGCGGCCCAGTGAGTACATCCAGGCCATCCTGGAGCTGAGCTCTTTGGTGGTCCGGCGCCAGCTCCAGCCACTTCTCCACCCGTGGTGGCTCTATAGCCTCTCCTCTGATGGCCGGCGCTTTGCCCGTGCCTGTGCCACTGTCCACGCCTTCACCGCTGACGTGGTGCAGTGCCGGCGCCATGCCCTCGCCCGCCTGGGCCACCAGGTCTGGCTGGATGGCCACCAAGGACGCAACATGGATTTCATCGACCTCCTGCTGCTTGCCAAGGTGGGGCTGGGAGGTGGTGGGGGCATGGCCATGGGGGCATGGAGCTGGTCAAGAGGGTGGTGGTGGCCATGCAACGATGGTGGCCATGGGGTGATGGCCATGGAGGGATTTGGGCACAGACTGCTGGACATGGGGGAACAGTGATGGCCATGGGCAGCACTTACCATAGAGCTGGTGGCCAGTGGGATAATAGTGGCCACACGGTGGCGGCAATGGGGGAACACTGGTGGCCACAGATGGGATTTAGCCATAGACTGGTGGCTCCAGGTGGCCCATGGCTCATCTCATCTCCACAGGATGAGGACGGCCACACCCTTTCAGACGAGGACATCGCAGACGAGGCTGACACCTTCATGTTTGAGGGTGAGCATGAGCTCCCAGGCACCACTGGGGGGAAGTTACTCTGGTGTCCCCTCGGTCACCCCATGTCCCCACAGGCCATGACACCACAGCCAGTGGCCTGGCATGGCTCTTCTACAACCTGGCCAGCCACCCCGAGCACCAGGAACGGTGCCGCCAGGAGGTCCAGGAGCTCCTGACGGGCCGGGACACTACGGACATTGAATGGTGAGATGTCCCCAGGGCCACCCCTGGCCACACAGCTCTGGGACACAGTGTCACCCCTGCTTGTCCCCAGGGAGGACCTGTCCCAGCTGCCCTTCACCACCATGTGCATCAAGGAGAGCCTGCGGCTGCACCCTCCTGTCACTGCTGTGTCCCGGCGCTGCACCGAGGACGTCCCCCTTCGTGATGGTCGCGTCATCCCCAAGGGTATGGCATGGCCAGGGTGTCCCCAGTGTCACCACCCACCCTCATCTGCTGTCCTTAAAGTGGCCATTCCCATCCCACCAGGGGTCATCTGCCTGATGAGTATCTACGGGACCCATCACAACCCAGATCTCTGGCCTGAGCCTGAGGTAGGGCCACCCCATGAGATGTCCCTGTCACTACAGTGGTGACAGCTGTCTCCTCAGCGTGACAGTGTTGGTGTCATCCCAGGTGTTCAACCCGCTGAGGTTCAGCCCAGAGAACAGCAAGGGACGGTCCCCGTCATCCTTCATCCCCTTCTCTGCTGGCCCCAGGTATGCGGTGGGGCAGGGACAGTAGTGTCCCTAGGTGCCACCCCCATCCCTGGCTGGGTTCACAGTGGGGTGACAGTGACAGTGGGGATGTGGTGGCAGGAACTGCATTGGGCAGAGCTTCGCCATGGCTGAGATGAAGGTGGTGGTGGCACTGACTCTGTCCCGGTTTGTGCTGCGGAGGGACACAGCGAGGCCACCCCCGCGCAGAAAGCCCGAGCTGATCCTGCGTGCCGAGGATGGGCTCTGGCTGCTGCTGGAGCCACTGCCGTGAGTGGCCTGAGGGACATCGGTCACCAGGACATGGGGACACCCTGCGGATGGGTGTCACACCCAGCGGAGGAGCAGAGAATAAATGGTAGCATGAAGGAACGATGTCGTGGTGGTGGTGAGGATGTGTTGTCATTGGTCATGGAACGCCTCTTGGCATGGACATGTCAACCCATGGACTCGTTCCCTAGGCCACCTGTCACCATCCATGGCCATATACCCCCATGTCACCATCTATGTCTGTGATGCCCCCATGCCAAATATCCCCATCCATGGCCATGTCCCCACCTATATCCATGTCCAACCAACATTTATGTCCCCCCATGTCCCCATCCATGGCTTAGTTCAAGGTCTTCATGTTTACCCCGGTGTTCCATGTTTCAAAGGGATGAAGAAAAATGAAAATAATATCCAGGCAAAAATAAAAGGATTTACGTGTCCATGCTGGCTGAGTATCCATGTGCTTGGGTGGAACCTTTTTTGGAGGGGTTTCCACTCCATTGTCTCCAAAATCTTGGTCTGTGCCCCAGCCCATCACCATTTGGCTGTGGAAAATGCCTGTGGGCCAGAGAGAATTAGAATCATGGAATGATTTAGTTGGAAAAGAGCTCCAAGACCATCCAGTATTCCTTGGTGGTCATGGAGAAGACCAGAAGAAATAACTGGATGCAAAAGGTGAGATTTTTTGGGGTTGAAAGTAAAAAAATCCACTGTCTCCAACAAATTCCAGACCTCAATCTGCATCCTATGGCTATGTGTCCTGCTGCATCCAGGTGCCAATGGTGAGCCAGGAAGATGTGGCCAAGTGTCTTCACAACACAGATGACGAGGACCATGGATCATCAGGTCTCTGCCCAACAAGGATCACCATGGATCACCCAACAGGGGTCCTCTGATGTGGGATGGAGTTGGAGCAGCCCACAAAGGTCTTCCTGCACTCAGGGCACTCACCAGGGCTTCCCTTACCGGTGTCTCCATTGGTGTTGGGTAAAGGTAGAGCTCTGGCTGAAGCTCTTCCCCCATTCACATTTGTAGGGCTTCTCCCCAGGGTGGACACTCTGGTGGGCAATCAGGTTGCAGCTCTGGGTGAAACACTTTCCACATTCTGAGCATCTGTAGGGGCATTCCACAGTGTGCATTGTCTGGTGGATGATTAGGTTGGAGCTGTCGCGGACCCACATTCCCAACTGGGTCATACCCTAGTGTGGATCTTCTGGTGGCGGATCAGGTGGCATCTCTTCCTGAAGCCCTTGCCACATTCTCCACACTCATAGGGCTGCTCCCCAGTGTGGATCCTTTGGTGGCGGATCAAACTGGACCTCAGGGAGAAGCTTTTTCCACATTCCCCACACTCATAGGGCCGTTCCCCAGTGTGGGTTCTCTGGTGCACAATCAGGTGGGAGCTGACACTGTAGCTCTTCCCACATACCCAACACTCGTAGGGCCGTTCCCCAGTGTGGACTGTCAGGTGGCGGATCAGGTCAGAGCTGTCTCTAAAGCCCTTCCCACATTCCCCACACTTGTAGGGCCGTTCTCCAGTGTGGCTCATCTGGTGGCGGACCAGGAGGGAGTTCTTCCTGAAACCCTTCCCACATTCCAAGCACTTGTAGGGTGTCTCCCCATCATGAAGCTGCTCACAGACAGCAAGTTCAGAGTTCTGACCAGATCTCTGGCTGCCTCCCTGGCATAAGGTGGGTCCTTCCTCCTCAGAGCACTGTGGGCTGAGTTTGCAGCCACTCCTCATGGGAGATCTCCATGGCTTTTCCTCCCTGTTGCATTCCTGTGCTCTAGAGCCACACAAAATAGCCTCCTCCATGAGGTTCTGATGGGGGATTTCGTCCTCCTGGGTCTCCGTAGTCAGTTTATTATCTGGGAGAGAAAAGACAAGGAGATGATGGGATTTGCCTCCATGCCAGAGAAAAGGGGAAGGAGATCTCCCCAAATCCGTCCCCGGCACGACAGCGTCAGCAGTGGGGTTGTCCTGCAGCCAGGGGTGATGCTGGGCTGGGAGATGGAGGAGAAGAGAGGGGGAAAGGGGCAGTGACTTCTTCCTCACCTGTCTGGGTGTCCCAGGGCATCTAACTCTTCCTCACAGCCTTCTCTTAAATCCAGACAAGATTTGGAAATGGGAAATCCTGGTTTGGGGGAAAAAAAGATGTAAGCGCGTTGGGTATGAAGTCCTCTGTCCAAGTCCATCTCTACAAGTCCAACTCCATCTCTAGAAGTAACTGGGTGCCTGGAGTCCATAAAAACTTCCAAAAATCAAGAGAGTCCAAAAAAACTTTCCCAGGAGTTCCCCCTTTCCAGTGTCCTTACTTTGGAGTTCTGGGGGTCCCTCTTCTCTGGGCTGCTGGAGGGCCTGTACATCCTGGGGATCCCCCCTCTCTGCTTAGGGATGGTGAGAAATAGGAACAAGATCTTGGCTATCGCTAAGGCTAAGAGTTGTTGTAATAGTAATGCTTGCTAAGAATTGTTATAATACTAGTATTTGCTAAGAGCTGATGTAATACCGAAGTTTGTTAAGAGTTGTTATGATACTGATGTTTGTTCAGAATAGTTGTAATGCAGATGTTGGTGTGAAGTAACATTTAACTGACGAAGGACCTGAAAGACCACACCCTGCTGGAGGCTGCCCAAGAACTAGGAACCAAGAAGTAACAAACGATTGAAACAAGGATGACTTCTCCAACAACAAAGATGACTGCACATGCTCTAAAAAGGCAGATTGGAGGATAGGCCATGTCACACAGCTCCTGGAACATGCAAACTACTTCGGGGAAATGTTTGACTATGTATAGCCTTTTATGAATACGTATAAGCCTAGTGCAATTACTAAGAGTATATAAGAAGTGTTGCTAATGTTAGCCAGTGCACCTCTGACTACGGTCAAGTGCCCTCTGTCGCGTTTGCTTTATCGACTTTGTCCCTAATAAATCATCGCCATTTCTTACTTTGATACCTGAATCCTTTATAACAGGATGCTGGGGGGGTTTCGGGAGTCCCAGAGGTCATCCTCCCCTGATTCTGCCTCAGCTCCCCGGGGTCCCACAGTCCCCCACCTCAGCCTCCCCCCACTCCAGGCACTCGGGACTTCCCCCTCTCCCCGACAACACTTTCAGGGTCGGGGGGGCCCGGATCCCACTCATCTCCAGGCTCCCCCACCCTTCCAGGCTGCCAGGAGTCCCTCAGCTCTGCTATCTCCCCTCTCCACTCTCCCCATGCCGGGGCTCCCGTGTTCCATCCCCAGGCTCTCCTGGGAATCCCCAAAACCAATGTCCCGCCCCGCGGACGACCGCCACGTGGGCTCCCCAAAATCTCTGCAAGGGGCATCTACGGCTCAGCTTTGGACCGCTGCAAGATCCAGACATTCCCCCACATCAAATTAAAAAAAAAAAACAAACAAACCCTCCCATGGACACCGAAATATATCTGGGACTCGAGTCCGGATTCTGCGAGCTCAAAACACTCCCCAAGAAAAACCCTGTGGGAGATCCCCCTAAAGATCTGGGGCGAGTGTCCCCTCCCTGGTCACCTGCGGGATGTGGGGCGGCGGCGATGCTGTCGGAACCGGGGCAGCTGCGGAAGGAAGCCTCGCTGTTCTCCTTCCGCTTTTCCTCTTACTGCTCCTCCCTTTCCTGCTGCTCCTCTTCCGGTTCGTCCTCCTCCTTTCTGCCTAGCCTTCCTCCTGCTTCTACTCCGCTCCCACCCCGGACCCCCCTTTCCCACCCCTCTCTACCCCACGGCCGTCGCAGCACTGGCTGCTGGGTGGGGGGTACCCCCCATGAGCCTCCAGGGATGAGCAGGGAGTTTGGGGAACCCTCAGTGCGGAACAGTCCCCCCCGAGCTGTAGAGAATCGCTCCAGGGCTCAGGTGCTGAGGCACAAGGAAGGACCCCCCCCTTGAACCACCCTTCTTCTCTCCCAACCCCACCTTTCCCTCCCCTTTCCCATCTTTTCCCCAATCCACAGACCCCACCCAACTCAATTTGGTTGTCCCACCCCCCTCTCGTTCTGTTTGGGGCTCCCAGCCACCTCTTTTCCCCCGGTCTTCTGTCCCTTCCCCATCGTCACCCTAGTCCCCAACCCCCCACCCCGTGCTTGGTTTTGGGGGCTCCAGGCCCCTCCCTTCCGCTCAGTTTGAGGGTCCCAACCCCCGCACCCCCTTCTCGCCAGGCTCCTCGCTCACCCCGCGGCCGGGGTGGCTCCCAGAACCTCCAGTACCACCAGTATGTCCCCAGCTTCCCCCACACGCCCCATGGCCAGCGCTGGGCAGGTGCCACCGCTCCAAAAGCAGCCGCGCTGTGCCCTGGGGCGCCCGCTCCAGGAGAGCCGCTCCCGCAGGAAGCAGCAGCTCCCGGGATCCGTCGGCGCCAGAGCACGACAGAGATGGATGAGGAGCAGGCGAACGCCAACTCCCGGCCACCCACACCCGTACTCCCCAACGGGGGAATGGGACTGGGAGCGGGATTGGGAATGGGATAGGGGACGGGAAGGGCAACGGGAACGGGAATAGGAAAGGGACTGGGACTGGGATCGGGAGCTGCAGTGGGAATGGGACCAGGCACAGGGACTGGGTGGGGGATGTCACCGGGGTGAGGAGGGGCTGGGACGGGGGGACACCGGGAATCAGGACGGGATGGGACAGAGGGGCCATGGGGACGGGGGGAGTCCCGGCGATCGGACGGGGGGAACAGGGGTGTGACACCGGGACAGGGGATTACACCGGACCGAGCGAGACACGGGGACAGGGGGACGGGCAGCACCCGCAGCTCATGGTAGCGGCACCCACTCGCCACCCCCGGGGCCACTCAGGGGGTACCAGCACTCCAGGGGCTGCCAGGCCACTGCCAGCTCGGCCAGCAGGATGGTGACAGTGGCCCCGGGCATCCCTGGTTGGTCATTGTGGCATGGGGCAATGGTGACGGTGTGGGCCCAGGGGAGCACAGCCAGCTGGAAGAGCTCACCCAGAAGAGTTCACTGCCAGTGCTGGGCACCTTGGCTGTGGTGTGGGTGAAGGTGGTGGTGTCCAGCTGGAGGTGGCAGTGCAAGTGCTGGCATTGGGTGAAGTCCTGGTCCTCGTACATCCACAGGGCCAGTGCCAGCTCCAGCCACTTGAAGTTGTCCTGGTGGGGTGGGAGACAAGGGGGAATCTGAGATGGGGGACAGGGAATTCTTAGTTGGGATGTAGGGATGGGGACAGGAGAGGATGTGGGGACACATGGAGGGGACATGGAGAGACGAAGATGTGGAGGGAGACGAGGGCACACAAGGGGGCATGGAGGAACTGGAGGGGACGTGGAGGGAATTTGAGGGGGATACGTGGGAGTGGTGGAGACATGGAGGGACATGGGGCCAGGAGAGGACGTGGGCAACAGGACAGGACACTTGGGAGACTCCAGGATGGGTTGGAGGGTTCATGCCTCTGTTTCCTCACCCACTCAGGGAACAGGGGGGCAGCAGTTCCCCCAGTGCAGGTGCTGGAGATGGCAGGAGGTCCCCAGGGTGTCGCCAAGGTACCTATGAGGTGTCCCACCTTGTAGGCTGGGATGTCTGGCACAGCTCCTTGATCCAGTGGTTGTGCTCGGACAGGGATGCACAGCCAAAGGAGCAGCTGCCCTCAGCTGCAATCAGCTGTGGGGACACCAAGGCTGGTGGGGCTGCACTGGGGTTCTGGGTACCCTTGGCTAAGGGAGATCTGGGGGGTCCTCTTGGGGTGCCCTGGGTGCCTTCACAGGGGGGTCTGGGAGTCCCTTCTCACAGTCTGGGTGGTCTGGGGTGCCCTGGTACCCAAGCCGCCCCGAGCTGCTCTGGTGGGGAACATAGCCATGGAACCTGTGGGGACATGGACATGTACATGGACATGGACATGGACATGGACATGGACATGGACGTGGATGAGGAGGAGAGGGGAGGGAGAGGCAGGATAAGGGTGCTTACAGGGGGGTCCTTCCTTGTGCCTCAGCACTTGAGCCCTTATGCCTCGCACTGGAGTGATTCCCTGCAGCTCGAGGGCGGACAGATCTACACTGGGGGTTCCCCAAATTCCCTGCCCATCCCTGGGGTTGCATGGGGGGCTCCCCCCACCCAGCAGCCAGTGCTGCAGTGGCCATGGGAGAGACAGGGGTGGGAAAGGGGGGTTGTGGTGGGAGTGGAGGAGGAGCAGGAGCAGGAGGGGCAACATGGAGTTCTACCACCTTTCCACAGAGTCCACAGCAGCCCCGGCCCTGTCAGCATCGCAGATGACTGGGGAGGGGGAGCTCACCCCAAATATGTCAGGGGGTCCCCAAGAGGGGTTGTTTTTTTGGAGGGGCATTTGGCGCTCGCAGATTCCAGAATCTCACTCCAAATATCTTTGCATGTCCCTGAGAGGTTTTTTGTAGGGGGAATATGGGTGTGTTTGGATCTTGCAACAGTCCAAAGCTGAGCCGTAGATGCCTCTTGCAGAGATTTTGGGGGGCCCACGTGGTGATTGCCTAGTACTGATGGGGCAAGACATTGGTTTTGGGGATCCCCGGGGAGATGCTGGGAGATGCTCCCCAGGAGCCCCAGTATGGGGAGAGTGGAGAGGGCTGATAACAGAGCTGGGAGACTCCTGGCAGCCTGGAAGGGTGGGGGAGCCTGGAGATGAGTGGGATCTGGGCCCCTCCGACCCTGAAAGTGTTGTCAGGGAGAGGGGGAACTCCTGAGTGCCTGGAGTGGGGGAGGCTGAAGTGGGGGACTGTGGGACCCCGGGGAGCCAAGGCAGAATCAGGAGGATGACCCCTGGGACACCTTAAACCCCCCCAGCATCCCTAAGCCGGACCCCAGAGAGGGGGGATCCCCAGGAACCACAGGCCACCCCCAGCAGCCCTGAGAATAGGGACCCCCAGAACTTGAAAGAGGAGACCGGGAAGGGGGCATTTTTTGGACTCCCTCTTGATTTTTGGAGGTTTTTATGGACACTAGCCACCCAGTGACTTCTAGTGATGGACTTGGACAGAGGTACCTTCAAACCCAACATGTGTGAACATTCTTTTCCCCCAAACCAGGATTTTACATTCCCAAACCTTATCCAGGAGGAGGAGAAGGCTGTGAGGAAGAGGAAGATGCCCTGGGACACCCAGACAGGTGAGGAGAAAGTCACTGCCCCTTTTCTCTTCTCTTCCATCTCCCATCCCAGCATTGCCCCTGGCTGCAGGACAACCCTGCTGCTGACGCTGTCCTGCCGGGGACAGATTTGGGGAGATCTCCTTCCCCTTTTCTCTGGCATGGAGGCAAATCCCATCATCTCCTTGACTTTCCCCTCCTAGATAATGAGCTTATTACAGAGACCTGGGAGGACAAATTTCCCTGGCAGAACCTCATGGAAGAGGCTATTTTGTGTGGCTCCAGGGTGCAGGAATCCAATGGGGAGGAAAAACCGTGGAGATCTCTCATGAGGAGTGGCTGCAAACTCAGCCCACAGTGCTCTGAGGAGGAAGGACCCACCTTATGCCAGGGAGGCAGCCAGAGATCTGGTCAGAACTCTGAACTTGCTGTCTGTGAGCAGCTTCATGATGGGGAGACACCCTACAAGTGCTTGGAATGTGGGAAGGGTTTCAGCTGGAGTTTCCACCAGATCCACCAGGAGATCTACACCTGGAATGGCACTACAAGTGTGGGAAATGTGGGAAGAGCTGCAGAGACAGCTCTGACCTGGTCGTCCAGCAGAGGAGCCACACAGGGCAGAGGCCGTACAGGTGTCCCAAGTGTGAAAAATGTTTCTCCCAGAGCTCTATCTTGGGGACAGTGTCCATGGGGCTGAGAGGGCTGGGAAAGGGGGTCCAGGGTGGGCACGGAGAAGGAGCGGGAGGAAGAGGAGGGAGACAGGAGGAGGAGGAGCAGTAAGAGGAGCAGAAGAACCATGAGGTACCACCACCCCCCTGCTGAGTCTGCAGCACCCTCGGCCCTGGCAGCACTGCCCCTGCCCACATCCCACAGGTGACCAGGGAGGGGGAGCTCGCCATGTCAGGGGATCCCCAAGAGGGTTTCTTTAGGGGTGTTTGAAGCTTACAGATTCCACAGTCAAGCTCCAAATATCTCTGCAATGTCCCTGGGAGGGGTTTTTTGAGGGGAGGGTGAGAGAATATTTGGATCTTGCAGGAGTCCAAAGCTGAGCCACAGATGCCCCTTGGAGGGATTTTGGGGGGTCCATGTGGCAATCATGAAGGGAAAGAGCTGCCCATGAGTGTTGGTGTCGTGAGTTACATGTTTCTATTTGCCTGCTGTAATATATGACTGTTTTCCTATTGCTTTCATAGAGTGCACTCCATTGTACTCTATGTACACTACCAGAGTAAGTTTGATTATTCTAATGAGTAGTAAGTAATTGGGATTGAGTGCTTTGTGTGGAATCATTTCTCTTAGTAAAGAATTGGTTTTGTATAAACAGATCTGATGGGCCATTTGTACGTCCTGCGGGACAGAATTGCTTATAGCACTGACAGTATGAGGCTGGGATTGGATGCAGCCACCCCCAGGCTCCTGAGAAGGAGTTGAGAAAGCCAAGGGGTGCTCTCTGCCCCTCAAGACTCAGTGGCCAGGCTGCTCCAGTAGCCTTTGTGTGAAGCTGCCAGCGCAGCAGCCACAGATGTCCCTGATGAGCTCGTGTCACTGCTGGTGAGATCAGAGCTCTTGAGCAGCCTCAGGACCCCTGGGATATCCACATGGTGCTCGTGGGATTGCCTGGGACCTCACCGTTCTTTAGAAGTGTAGAGATGACTGGCAAGTCACCATGGCTACCCTGTAAGTGCCTAGTACCTTAGCTGACTAAAGTCCCCTGGGATGTCACCATGGAATGGCTGTGACTGCCTCTGAGCACATCTGTCTCATGCCCAGGGAGCCCTGTGAGGTCACCATGGAACTCTCGTGACTGACTGTGACATTCTGGCTCTTTAGCAGCTTGGAGATCCCTGGCATGTCACCATGGAACCTCTTTGACAGCATGTGACCTCATTGCTCTTTGGCACCCTGGAGACCCTTGGAATGTCATCATGGAACCCCTGTGAGAGCCTGTGACATCACGGTTCCTCAGCAGCCTAGAGACCTCTGTGATGTCACAGCTGACATCCTGTTGCAGCCTGTGAGCTCAGTGCAGTTTGGCAAATGGGAGACTCCTGGGATGTCCCCATGGAGCCTCTGGGATTGCTCATGACCTCAGTGTTCTTTAGGAGCACAGACACCACTGGGATGTTCCCATGGAACCCCAGTGAGTGGCAGTGCCAAATGGGCTCCTGAGCACTTAAGAGATGGGATGTCTCCATGGACGGACTGTGACTGCCTGTCACCTCAGATGTCTTTGCAAGAAGAAAGAGCCCCGAGATGACCTGGCATGTCAGCATGGGGGGCCTGTGGGCAGGTATGATCTCCCTTCTTGTGCTGGTGCATCTCCTCTTGCCCTTTCTCAGGCTGCACCATGATCTGAGAAATGCTGGTGAGGCCTTGGCCTTGATGAATGCCAGCTGAGCTGAGGTGCTCTGGAGCTTTTCAGAAGCATTGTGTGCTCCCAGGAACTGCTGTATTCTAATGTGGTCCTGGGGTTTTTTTTGGTTTTTTTTTTGTCTAACAGACTTTGACATTTGTTTTTGCCTGGATGGCATCATATTCTCGTTGTCCCACGTTCAGGACAAGCTGCTGACTGGAAGTGGGGCCAGGCTGAAAGCTTGCTGTGACTAAAGGACATCCCTCGGGCTCTCCAAACAGGGGTGCAAAAGGAAGCCCTCGGAGCCATGCTGGGCCACAGCAGCACTGAGCAGCAAAGTCCCTGTGCGTGGGGCCTCTGCGAGCCAGCAACTGTCCTGTTTGCTGCACTCGGGGGATCCCTGAAGGACCATGGCTCCTGGGCCACTGATGCCTCCACTCTGGGAGGCCTTTAGCCTTTGGCTGCTGAGAAGATGGCAAGGCATGTTCCTGTGGCATCACATCTCTTTAGCAGCCTGGAAACACCTGGAATGTCACCACGGCGGCCCTGTGAGTGCCTCTGGCATCATGGCTCTTTGGCAGCCTGGAGATGCCTGGAATGTCACCAGGGAGCAAGTGTGACTATGTGAACTCATGGCTCTTCAGCAGTGTGGAGATTCCAGTTATGTCACCATAAAGCCCCTGCGAGTGCCTGTGACCTCATGGCTCCTCAGCAGCCTCGAGACACCTGGGATGTCACCACTGAGGCCCTGTTACAGCCTGTGACCTAAGTGTGGTTTGGCAAATGGGAGACTCCTGGGATGTCCCCATGGAACTGCTCGGGTTGTGCATCCCTCAGTGTTCTTTCAGAGCCTGGAGAGCCCTGGGATGCCCCTGTGGAAGCCCAGGGAGTGCCTGTGACATAGCAGAGGTGCCTGATGAGATGAAAGTGTCCAGGGGCGTCACCTTGGAAAGGCTGGGAGTGCCTCTGGGCACACGTGTCTCTGTTGTGGCCAGAGGGCTCTGGCAGGTGCCCGTGGTAGGCGTGTGAGTGCAGGTGAGCTCAGGGCTCTGGAGAAGGCTGTAGGCCTGTGGGGTGTGAGGCTGGAAGCCCTGGGAGTGCCTTTGACCTGAGTGTTCTTTAGCAGTCAGGAGCCCCCTGGGAGGTTGTAGCAGGATGATTTCAGCTGGCTGCTTTGTCCTTGGAATGTGGTCCAGCAACTCAGACAATGTCCTTTGGAAATCTCAGGATGGATTGAGAGGGGGCACCAGGTGTTGTTTTGGTGTTGTATTAGGCTACAACTATCACTGCCAGAGACATTAGAACTCCTTATCAGCTTAGAGACCCCTGGCATGTTCTCATGCCTGTGATCTCACTGTTCTTTAGGAGCATGGAGACTACTGCTGATGTGCAGGCAGAGCTGTATTAATGAGACAATACAGAAAGTATAAGTGCCATGGGGTAGGAGAGAAAGGAAGTTTTCCAGTTTTTGTCCTTTTTCAGAGACCATGGCCTAAAGTATTGAAGAAAGTGAACCCCTCATCCTCTGTACATTTTTCCCAGTCCAACCCACAAAATTCCCAACAATGCTGCTCAAGAGCCACCTGGGAACCTGTTAAGGGAACTGCCCAGGAACCTGCCCAGAAACACACCCCAGGAATCTCTCTAAACCTGCCCAGGAAACTCCTGGGAACCACCTGGGACCCTCCCTTGGAACTGCCTAAGAACCACCCTGGGACCCACCCAGGGACCTGCCCAGCAACCACCTGGGATCTGCCCCAGGAACTCCCATGGCAACTGGAGCACCTCCTTCCCCTACTTCTCCACTGACCTTGGTGTCTGCATGTTGTTTCTCGCATGTTCTCACCTCCTCCTTTTCTCTGGCCAGAATGAAAACTGTGCCACAAACTTTGTGTTGATTTCTTCTCTAAATATGTTATCACAGAGGCCTTACCATCATCTCTAATTGGCCCAGCTTTGGTCCTCAGAGCCATCAGGGATTGGCTCTGCTGGAATCCCTGATGGGACGTGGTGGAAGCTTCTAGCAGCTTCTCATGGAAGCCACCTCTGTGGCCTTCCCCACTACCAAGAACCAGGCCATGCAAAACTGACACACAAGCCTATGAAAAGCTATGGATGCAAGCTGCAGGAGACAAAGAAAAGATGCCATCCATATGGGAACCCAAACCAGTGATGGAACTACCTGGTTATAGTAATAAGGAAATAACATCAGAACGGGAGGTAGCTACTCCAGTGTCAGCTCTCCGAAACCTTGCAACTGGAGAAAAGTAGAATTTGCAAATGGTCAAAATTGGTATCCCAAGGCCTGGGTATTGCCAGCTGTGAATGGGAAAGGGCCATCAACCTCTGGATCAAGAACTGCAGAGGCACACACACCACAGGGAGGTTGGAACAGCATTGCAGGTGAGAACCAACATTTATCCCGAAAGAAGGTTCCTGGCAAGGGGTAGATAAAGGCACATCAAATCCTGCAAACACTGCCAGGCTGAGAATGAAACATGCTCCCATGTCATGGGGAGCTGCCAAATCATGCAGGATGCAAGAATTAAAAGGCACAATTACATCTGTGAAATGTTATCAAAGGAAGCTAAAAAGAAAGAGTGGGTAGTGTTTCAGGAACCACATCTAAGAGATGACAGCAATGAGTTATAGAAACGGGAGCTAATATTTGTGAAGGTAAAGCAAGTATTCATGGTGGATGTGACCCCAGGTGTTGACGTGATGTGATTTCTGCCCAGTGCTCTGAATGTCCAAGTGCAGCAATTCAACAAAACACAGGTAAAAATGGCAGGAGTAACTATGAGTCTCTTAAGACAAGGGCTTGGTTACAAACTGGGCATTGCTGCAGAGGTTGCACCTCCTCGTGGTCCTGCTGGATACCCATAACAGTAACCAAGTTGACCTGTGCCCCAGTGAAATATGTTATAGTTACTTTCTCCCTATAGTTTGGATTTACCAACCAACAATAGTACTAAAAAAAGTGAAAGAAATTTATGGTAACAGCTTTAATTAGTTACCCAGAGCCTGGCCCATGGATTTTTTTGCTGGGTGCAGCTCCACAATTAGTGAGGGTCCGCTGTTGATTTATTCATCACTCACTCTAAGTGACTTAATTCTCTGGACCTGACAAAATGGTCCACTTGATACAATTGATGCAAGTATCAACAGCCACTCAGACAAGTCCTTTAGACTGGAGGGACATTCTGGCTAAAAATTTGCTATCTACCTGCCATAAACCAGTGGAAAATTAAATAGATTTGATAAAATTGGAGTTGTATAACTCTAGAGTGACTAGAGGGTTCATTCTTCCATGTGGTGGGAGTGCTTGGCCAGTTTTCCTGAGGTGTATGAAGATCTCACACCTGAACCAGGGGCAGACAAGATCAATACATAAAAACCTGCAGACACTGCCAAGCTGAAAATGAAACATGTTCCCACATCATCAGAAACTGTCCAACCACACAAAAAGTGAGAATTAAGAGGCAAAATTACATCTGTGAAAAGTTAACAAAGGAAGTGAAAAGAAAGGATTGGAAGGCGTTTCAAGAGCCTCACATAAGGGATAACAGTAAAGAGCTTTACATACGAGATCTCATATTTTTAAGAGACAGCTGAACATTTGTGGTAATGTGACAGTGAGATATGAGTCCACTACAATATCTTTACAAGAAGCTGCCACAGAGGAAGTTAATAAATACAAACATTTTCATAATCTGGTCCAAGGACTGACCAACACTATCAGTGTTGTATTTGTGGACTTTCCCCTTGGACCACGGGGAAAGTGGTATACAAGAACAATGAAATTCTAAGGGCTCTTGGTCTCTCTAAATCAAGGCAAGAGAAGACTGCCTGGACCCTGGCCTCCAGAGTGCTTCTGTCATCAGTGGATGACAGGATATCGTACATATGTTTGGGAGTAGAGCTCATAATTCTAGTTTTCAAAAAAGATTCAGCGATGACTGGGGACACAGGGTAGCCACAAGCCAGAATTTGCAGGTGGTAAGTAAGGACAGTGATACTTTCTCATGACATCTCAAGTAACCCTCAAACTTAGACAAAAATATTGATTTTGACCAAAGGTGGACGAGCCACCTATATATAACCCAGGAGAGGAACATACGTTACTTATATGTGTCCAATAAATAGTCAAATGCTTTGTCATCTAGTGGCACACCTGAGTCAATGAATGAAATTCCCACTGTCCCTGCCTACTATGCAACGAAACCACAGTCAAGGGAATGGGCTTGGCAGAATCAGCGGGGAAGGAAGACCCTGTTGAGCTTGACTCTGGTCTGGCACTGTGAAGAGACATGAGAGGTGTAGAATAAGTGGGAGGCCAGGTGTGTGCTTGGTGCTGTCACCCTGGCTGTCAGTGAAATACCACTACTCTGATCATTTTGGTGAGCAGACCTGGCCTCCCATGTGGAGGAGGGAAGGCCTCCCATGCCAGCAGCAGGCAAACCATGCCTGAGACCCCAGTGGGTAGACTTGGCCTTCCGTGACCAGACTTGGCATGCTGGGGACAGGGACTACACCTGGTCCCCTGCTCCAGTGCGGAGATGTGGCCTCCTGTCCCAGTGGAGAGCAGACCTGTTTCCTGTGGCTGCATTTGGCAAGTGGGGGACAGGAATGTTTCCCAGGCCTGGGTTCCTGTGCCATCCCTACTGACTCAGTGCCTGTGCAGTTTCCAGCAAGCCCTACAACACGTTCCTTCCCCTGCCTGCAGCCCCTTGTGGGAAGATGACTGGGCACCCTGTGGACAGGTAACTGCAGGTACAATTAGAGAAAACTGAGGAGTTCTGTGGGCATCCTAACAGGAGTTACAACAGTATGGAAATTCTAGGGTAAATCATGGTTGCTGCTCCCTGGGTGGAATGTGGTTGGCAGGACTTGAAACCTATCCCAAAATGATTCCCTGAACACACACACCTGCTGAGGGGGATGGAATGGAGGGTGGAGCGGAATGGAGACACCACAGCTAGGCTCTGTGGGAATCCTTGCAGGGAAAGGAACTCAATGGTACTTTTCAGCTAATAAACCACACAGCACCTGTGAGCCAGGGGACATAGGGGAAGATGTCCTGATGCTGAGCCAGTGACTGTGGTGAAATCTCTTTCCTCAGATGAACTTGGTTCGTTAAAGCTATAACAGTAATATTAATGCACACCTCCATCCCAAAGGGCATGGGCATGAGCTCTGTGTTCTTTTAGACTGTATCCTTAAAAGCAAAGCAGTAACAAAGGTATGTCTGACTTGAGTCACTCAAACTCCACCTAGACACAAAGAAATAGTATAAAAGTAAAGAATGAAATGTTAGGGAAGACTCCATGGTAACTGCTGGGATCAGTTGAGGGGCTGAACCTGTCTTCTCTCCTGTTGGGTAAGAATCATACTTTATGTGCTGGATATTTCATTGGGGATTAGAGCTTGTCTGTGTATTCCTTCAAGTATATTTTTGCAGTCAGATACTATCACTGACAACTTTCAAACCTTAACCTGTCACGATTTTATATTAATACAGGGTGTTATTCCATAAACTGTCAATGTGAGTCCTTCCCGGGAGCTGGCAGTCGCTGGCAGCAGGGAACACACTTTAATAAATGGGAAGAGCTGCTGAGGGGTCTCCCTTATGCTGTTGGTGTTTCCCTGACTAAGTCAGTCAAACACCCCCCAATCCAGCAGGACAGCTCAGTGAAGGATCCCCGTAAGGGAATGCTGACAGACTGGTCGGGCACAAGGGTCTTGGCTTTCCTGGGACACTGACAGAAAAATTAAACATTAAGGTTCAAGGGAGCCTCCCCTTTTCACCTGACAGTCACAATGGCCCCTTGGTTCTAAGAGGTTCTGTCATGTCACAATGGTTTCCTTGGTTTCTCAAGACCCCACTGTGTCACAATGAAACCTTGGGTCCATGAGGTTCTGCAGTGTCACAGTGGTCTCCTTGGTTCCACACAGTCCCACAGTGGCCCTTTAGCTCCACAAGCCAGTGGCTGGGAGCTCCTGCCTCCTCAGCAGTTGAGGAGGGGCCGCAGGGACATCATGCAGACAGTCCCAGTGGCTCCTTTTCTCCCCACACCCTGACCCATGGCGTAAAACATCCACTCCGAGTCCTTACATGTGCAGGTGGAACTCACTGGCATCACGAGCATGGGGCAGGGCTGATTCCTGGGGGAGCCCCTGGGGCAAGAGACCAGGAGGGATTCATTCCCTACACACCGCAGCTCCTTGTGCCAGGTGGGACCAACACTTTCTGCAAAGCCAGTCCTTCTGAGCCAGGGCTGTGCCACCCCACAGCTCCCTGCAAACCGCAGCTTTGAAGCCAAAAGCTGAGCGAGTCCCAGACAGTTTGCCCTGCTGCAGAGTTGGCATTCTGCTCACCTTGGTCCTGCCACCTTTGGCCACCACAGGGCTGTGGGGATCGGTGGGAACATGGGACAGCGGAAACTGGGAGTCCCTCTCCAGGGAGATTTGAGGGCACAGGAAAGATGATTGTGAGCAGGGGAGGGAATGCCAGAGAATGGGAGGGATTTGGGGCAGGGGGGATACATGGACACCCCAAAAAGCCCCCCAAATTGTTCCTTTGTCCTCCCCAAACCAGCCTAGCTTCCAAAATTACTTTAAAGTTCTCCATTCTTCTCCATGGGTGGGCACCAGGGAGGGTGGCATCAGGAGACACCCATGTCCCAGAAGCTGCGTGCCCAGCCAGGACAAGGAGCAGGGCTTCAGCTGTGGGGTGGTGCCCCCAAATTTCCTCTGCCCTGCTGACAAATCTGGACATGGTGTGGGGGGGTTGTCTCAGGCTTTGTTGCCTACCTGCATCTCATGATGGAGCAGAAATCCACCTGCAGCCCATTGGGGCCCAGGATGGAGCAGGGATTCACCTGCATCCCATGCTGGATCCTACACTGGAGCAGATCAATTCCTGAAACATGCCATGACCCTGGAGGAAGCCTGTGCTGGAACAGGGTCCTGGCAGGACCTGTGGAACCCTGGGGAGAACTCACCTGCAGCAGGTTCCTGGTAGGACTAATGATCCCATGGGGTCCCACAATGGCCTCCTTGGTTCCAGGAGGCCCCACAGTGTCACAATGCACCCCTGGTTCCATAATGTTCCACAGGATCAAGCTTCACAACGGAATCTTGGTTTCATGAGCTTCTGTAGTGTCACAATGTACCATGGTTTCCATGAGGCCCCACTGTGTCACAATGGTTTCCTGGGTTCCACAGTGTCACAAAGGACCATTTTTCCAATGAGGCCCTGCTGTGACTTTATGGCCCTTTACTTCCACAAGACCCCACAGTGTCACAGTGGCCCCTTGGTTCCCTGAATGGGTGGGTCAGTGCTCCTGTACCCTCAGCAGTTGAAGGGACACTGTGCCAGATCAACCAGGCCTCTTAGCAGGCAGAGCAGCTCCTTTCAGAGCACAGAACTGAAAGAGCTCAACACCCAGGTCACCTGTGCACTGGCATCCTCTTCTCCAGGGACACACAACACCACCTTCAGCTTGGAGGCCACAACTGCTTTCCCCTCCCAGCAGCATCCACTGCTGCTGTGTTCTGCCCGGGCTGCTGCTGCACCAAGGGCCAAGGCTGGCTCTGGTGTCTCCTGTCAAGGTTTTCTCCTGTTCTCCCCTGTTACCCAGCAGTTTGGTAACAACTCAAATTCCTTTCTTGTCTCGGGGAACAGCTCTGGCCTCAAGTGGGGAAATCACACACCACCTCTTGAGCCTCATTGTGCCAGTGAAAAAATTGAATTTAATATTTTCCTGAAAAAACTCTTTATTACAAAATAATGGCTGGCAGTTGCTGAGGAACAGAACACTTACTGGCTGGTCTCTACACATCTTTCCACGTCATGCTGCCGATGCTGCAGGTCTTGGGCCAGCTGTGACTGCAGCAGGGACACCTGAAAGAGGCACAAGGCCCAACTCAGACAAGCCCACACTTCAGGAGCATCTGCAGCCCCACAGTACTGGCTGTCAGGGCAGACACAGCCTCCAACTGCAGCCCTGGCAAACACTTTGTCCTTGTAGAAGGGGAAGGAAGAGGCTCCCAGACCGCCTCTGGACAGAACTCAGGGCACTGATCCCTGTTCCACAGGCTGTGCCTCAGCAGGAGGGCTGCTGCTTACCTGAGGCACTGAAGAACTCCTCTACTCGAGCTCCTTGGAAGCCCCAGGCACAGGGAGCAAACTGTCCCTCTCCTGACGCCTACAACGTCCCATCTGGCTCCTCTGTTGATGTTCCACCTGCACATTGGATGGGAGAAAGGGTCACATGCAGCAAAAGGACCTCTGGATGTCAAGACAAGAAGATCTCTCTTCAGAGACCCTTAATTACACCAGAGAACACTGGGGGCATAAAGCACTCGCTGTGGGCTGTGGAAGAGAGTCAAGTGTGTGTCTGGGGATGCTGGGGCAAGGAGGGGGCACCAGAGTGAAGGAAGGTGCATTTGTGAAGGCCATGGGGTGCCACAAGAGGCAAAATACAAGTGTGTGCCCACAGGAGGGAGAGGGAAGGAAACAAGCAGAGGACTCCAAGGTGCTGCCTGGGGAAACATGTCGTGCTCCAGAGGAGCCTGAGGCTTTGCAGAGGCAGCAAAAGCCCATTTTACCTGCTCAGGATTCCTCCTGGGCTCAGCATTGAGTTCCCTCCTCTCTGCCTTCTCTTCTGATGATGCAACCAGACTCAGCACACATTCCAGGCCTTTCCTTGAGTGCCGTGACAGCTGCTTTCCTTCTGCTCCAACAGCCCGCTGGGAATTCAGAGAGGAGATGCTTCCATTATTTTAAAGCCCCGGAAAAGCTGTCCATCAGAACTCTCCATCTCTGGAAACTTCCTCCAGTCAGCTCCAACAGTGCAGCTGCTGTTCAGCCCTCGGTACAAAACTCTGCTCACTTTAGTCCATCAGTCAGGTCAGCTGCTCCATTCCTTTCCACACCAAATCCAAACCACCACGTGTTGCCTACCATTGCCTATGCACGGGAGAAGCAGCTCCCCATGCCCAGCTTCTGGACTGGAGCTGATTTTAACAGCCAGCTCCACAGTTGTGTCAGTCATTCCAGGTGTGCCAGGAAACATTCCTGCAGGTCAGCGGTCTCTGGCTGGAGCCAGCCAGGCAGACAAGGCTGCTGGCTGCAGCTCTGACTGCTTTGCCCAAGCAGGCCATGGACTGACAGGGATATATATTCCCACCTCTTTATGGGAAACATCATTGGAATCCTTCAGGGACGTCTGAGTGGAATGTAGATCTATCCCAGTGCCTACCTGTAGACAAGACCAGTCTGTGTCCCTGCCAGGAGCCATTCTCTGCAGGATGTTTAATTTTTTCCTTAGAGTCCCTTAGGACATTTCACTCTTGGCAAGGGCAGCACTCAGGGCTTGAGCCTTCTGCCTCCATTCGAGTTCTCTGTTTTCTCTCTGCTTCAAAGCAGCAGTCACACGCTCCAGCTCTTCCCTCATGGCTTCCCGCTCAGCTTCCCTTCTCATTTGGTTTAGTTCCTTCCTTTGCAAGGAAGTTGTGTGCATTAAATTCTTCTTTTCCAGCAGTCTCATCCGCTCCTGGTACAACTTGATTTCTCTCTCCTTCTCTGACAGGTCGGCAGTCATGCGAGTGAGATGCCCCTGCAAAGCTTTGGCCTCTGCTGCCTCTTTCTGGAGCATCTCCATTTTCTTTTCCTGTGTTTCCAGTTTTTCTGTTTTAATTTGAAAGATGGGCATTACAGTCTGGAGTTCTTCTTGAAGGGAGCAATTCCTTTCTGTCACTGTATTTGCTCGGGTTTCAGAGGCTGTGACTGATTCTTCCAGAAGCTTGATCTGACACTCCAGTTTTTCTTTATCTGCCTGCAGACTGTCCCGTTCATGCTGCAAAATAGGGAGAAGAAGAGTCGGTGATTCATCTCTCTCCGTTTGCTTTTCATACCAGATCTGAACTCCTGCTGCAGTGGCAGGCACGGGCTGCCCCTCTCTCCCTGCCTCTCGGGATGCTGCAGACCTTTCCTGGGCCTCTCCTTGTTGCCACATCTTTCCCAGCTCCCTCAGCATATCCCAGGTTCCTTTCTGCCCTTCCCTGACCTCCTGGTGCTCTACTCAAGAGTTCCTTTGAGGAGGAATAAAGCTCCAAGTGCAGACATTGAGAACTACAGCTTCGAGGGCAGAAAGCTCCAGCGTGGAGGAAAATCAGCAGCCTCAGGCTTAACTGGGTTTGACGTGCCTATGACACCTTTTCCTCCTTACTCAGAAGAATGCAATTCGGAAAGTTAAACTGGAAAAAGGTGCTCCTTAGATATAGCAAGAGAAGGCCCCCAAAAGCAACAAAATGGCCCTTCATGGCATCTGCCATTCTCACCAGCACATCCTTTCTTTCCTTCTCTGCGTTCTCCAATTTCCTCTGCAGAGATGCCACCTCCTGATGAAGAGTCACAGCCTCTTCCTTTCTTGCAGTGTCCTCTTCCTTCAGGGCAGTTTCCAGAGAGTTCTTGCATTCTGCCTTCCACATCACTGCACAGGGGAAGGGGAAGGGGAAGGGGAAGGGGAAGGGGAAGGGGAAGGGGAAGGGGAAGGGGAAGGGGAAGGGGAAGGGAAGACTGGGGAGTTGCCTGGGCAGCATCCTTCTCCAGCACTGCTTCCTGCAGGGAGCGGATCTGGAACATGGATGCACTGAGCCTCAGGGACAGGGCTGCTCCTGAGGCAGCAGAGCAGGCAGGAGGGTGAGGAATGAAGGAGAAATGACTTCAAGCAAAAAACACACCGGTCACAGAAGGGGCAAAGCCAAGCATTCAAATGGAGACAAATAAAGTCACAAGAAAGAAAGGGAGGCAATGGGCATCCTTGATGGGGCAGCCCTAAACACCGGATGAACTGGCTGTGCTGGAAGTGCCCTCCCTAGCCTGCCATAACCCCACCTGTGTCCCCACATTGCTCAGTGCCTGGCACAGGCACAAACTCCACCTGGGACAACACTGGTAACAGGAGGGATGGAAGAGCTCCAAAGCAGTCTGCTCCTGCTTCTCCTTGGCGAGTTCATGCTGGAACCCAGGAGAGAACAGGGGAAAACCTTGGCAGGAGACATCAGAGCCAGCCTTGGCTTCAGGGTGCAGCAGCACATGGCAGCACATGGCAGCAGTGGATGCTGCCGGGAGAGGGAGGCAGTTGGAGCCTCCAAGCTGAAGGTGGTGTTGTGTGTCCCTGGAGAAGAGGATGCCAGTGCACAGGTTACCTGGGTGTTGAGCTCCTTCAGTTCTCCTATGTGGTCTGAGAGGAGCTCCTCACCCCGTCGAACAGCAGAATGAAGCTGAGATATTTCTTTGATCCAGTTTTCTTTCGCGCTCGTGAGGCTCAGTTCCTTCTCTTCCAGAGTTACAGCTGGCCTGTGGAGCAAAGCAACAGATGGCCATGAGAGACATTCGTGTCCCTCGGGCTCCTCAGAGGGGAACCTGGCTTAGATCAGAAATCATGGGTTTAAGATTGCTCTGCCAAGCAAAGGAATCGGGATGCCAGGCTGATCCAGCTCCCAAAGGGTTCAAGTTACCAGACCCGAGGTGGAGCTGATGGATGTGTCCAGCTCCTTACACTGCAACTTGGGCAGGGTTAAGACACTGACCTAACAACAGAACACATCCTTAGAGGGAAAGAGCTACTCCAAAATCCTTTGTCTTCAGGAAAACTGTAACTGAAGGCTCAAAAGAAATGAAGAACAACATCCAGAGAATGAAACACATCTGCATGGACAGTTCAGAATTCTGCCACTTAGGAAATGCTGGCAGATGCACAGATCAGAAAGAGGGAATCCATTCAGCACAATGCAGAGTCCCACAGGCTTTCATTTACCTGGCTTTTTCCCTCTCTAGGGTCTCACTCCCGTCTTGCTGAGCTTTGTGGATAATCAATTCCTGGGACTCTCTGCAGGCTGCCAGCCAAGATGTCAACTCTCCAACCTCAAGTCAAACAGAACAAAGCAGTCAGAGGCTACAGCCTGTCCCTGTCAGCCACAGCAGAGACTGTGAGGAAAGGCAAAGGACAACTTTCCATTTCTCCCTGTCCAGAGAGGACCAGATTCACAATGGATATGGACAACTTGTTTCCAACTCTCATTGGGTCACCAAGGGCATCTGGAAAAGCACCTCACAACCAAGGCTAGCAGGAAGAGGCCAGCAGAAATCCATGCTGATGGTTGCTAGTCAAGAGCCCAGAGCACTAACCCAGCTGTCCAGGGCAGCAGCTGAGATTCAGCAGAGCACAGAGTGACCTTCAGAGCAGCTGCCATGGAGCCCACAGCATGAGGTAGCCCCAGGGATCACTCCCTCGGTCGCTGCTCTGCCATGAAAAGGCAAGAAGGGCAGAGAGCACCTCCTGGATGATTGCAGTGCCACTGCTGTTTCACTCATCTGCTTTTGCAGAGCCTCCCTCTGCTCAAGGAGGAGATCAATTTCCTCTTTGATGCCTACTAGTGGGAAATTGAGTCCTGCCTGGTAGAAAGCTCTTCTCTCAGTGCCTGCAGGAACAGGGAGGGAAAGAGCAGAAATGACCAATAAGGAGCTGGGAAGGTTGCTCCAGAGAGTGGGGAGAAGCAGCAAGCAGAGAGATAGCTCCCCTGAAGGTAAAAGCTGTACTGAGGGGGTGGGCATCAAGGGGAAAAAAGCTGTAGAACACAGAGCTGGGGAGACCAGCAAAGCAGTGCAGGACCACAAGTGCCAAGGCAAGAAAGAAAGGGCCTCAAGTGGCTGAGTGAATGGAAAGGTGAGTGAGCTGAGTGAGGCCTCAGGAGCTGAGCCTGTGGCCAATGGGGAAGACAAGCAGAAGTCCTCACTCAAGTTGTCCCTCATCTCCTTGCCAATGCTTCCCAAAGCAATCCAAAGGAATGCTGTGCATCAGTGGATCTTGGGGTTGAGAGGATGTTCCCAGAATCTGCATGCTGGGAACTGTCAGTGCAGATAAGGGAACTGGCCATGCTGTCCCTGTTGTCTAATGGCACTTGAAAGCCCACATCCATGTCAGTCAGGAATTCTCTTCCTATTCCAAAATACCCCTGAGATGCCTCTTCTGATCCCAGCAAGAACAGCTGTCCATTCATGGAGAACCAGTTCCAAAATGCAGCTAAATATGCAAAATCCACTTCTACGCTGAGCATAGTTTGTGCTTAGTGCATTTCTTCCTGGGATTGCAGTGAAATTAAAAGGGTCCTCTGAGGTCAGGTTCCTGCTACAGTTCTACAGAGTCCCTGTCACAGACCTTGTGGAGCTGACAGAAGAGAGAACTCTCCTTTGGTGGAAAATGGGCTGAGGAAAAAAGGCACAGAGACATGATTCCCCCTTCAGAGCAGCCAGGAGGGCCATGGCAGAGCAGCTTCTCCCTTCCAGGCTTCCTGCATTTGCCTTCCTTAAATCCCATTGCAAAATGGTCCTGAGCCAGCTCAGCACAGATATACTCACCTCAGGGGCTCCTGGGGAGAGTTGCTGGTGAGCAAGTATTTGAGAAGTGAGCTGCTGGCTCATTCCAAGCCCTCGAGCTTCCTGGAGGAGCACAGGTAAGAGCACACTCAGACTGCATGGCTGGCCCTCAGGGAGTCACCCTGAAATGCTTCCAAGCCAGGAGCCTCCTGCTCCCTCCCAGGCCAGCACCAAAGCTGCTGCCAGCTCTGGAACAGCCAACTGTTAATCCCTTGTTATTCTCAAAGGGAACCTTTCCCCGTGGGACAGCCCAGGCCCACCCAGCCCCACACTGGGCTTGGCATAGGGAGAGCAGCAGCTGTCTCACCTGCTGGGTCTCCATCTTCCCCTTGGCATGAGCAGGGTGCAAATGCCAATGTCCAGGGGATGCTGGCAGTAGCAAGGTTAAATGTACATGTCTAAAGGCTGTTCACCTTTGCAGAGTCAACAGCACAATACCAAAGTGCCATTGGCCTTTGCAAGGTCCAAACCCCAAGTTTCCAAGAGCTGTTGGCAGCTGCACAGTCCAAACCCCAACATTCCAGGGGTTGTGGGAGAGCTCCCTCCCCTGGCTCTGCCCTCATCCCAGCTCCCTGCTGGCCCTGGCACTTGCTCTGCCACCCCCATGTCCCCACAGCCTGCTGGGCAGCTGGGCAGAGGCCTGGCTAGTAACATGAGCTCAAAGTTTGGGACCAGACAGTATAAGTTTTAAGGATCAACATTCTGAAGACAGCAGGGTTTGACCCACATGCTTTTTATGGATGCTGATACCTATATAACTTGGGTCAGAGTTACAAGGTGCTTATATAGCTTTAGTTATATCAACATAACCTGAATCATAGCTTTTATACCTACATAACCTGAATCATAACTTTTTATATCGATATAATCTGAATTATAGCTTCCTATACCTATATGACCTGAATTATAACTTTTTATAGTAATATAACTCGGATTATAACTTTCTACACAATATAATGGCTATTATATGGTTAACTAGTTGCTTAATGCTGAATAGACAAAAACCTCACCAGGTGGATAGCTTCAAAAGTGGACAAGTATAGCACTAACAAGAAATTGGCAAATGTAAAGCCAGTTAGCCACAGAATACAGCATTTAGAACCAGAGAGACCAAGGAACACCATAACTCCAAAGAAAAAGGTGAAAAATTCAGATGCAAAGAAGGCCTTGGGCCTTCATCAAGAGGAGACCCCCACGACCACTGAACTGGGGAGGCACAAGCACAGTGCAAAAGAGCTATTTATAACCATGAGATCATGTTATGTAAATTAGTTCTGGGGCGTATATGATGGTGTTAGAGTGAGGTAATAACACTGAGTGAAATTTACTGTATGAATAAACCACAATGTTAGAGTGAGGTAGTAATACTGAGTGAAATTTACTGTATGAATAAACCACAACGTTTGACAAAGGTGGATGAGCTAGGTGGAGAGATGCCCCTCACCTCCAGCACTGCAATAAACAAATACCTGCTCTGTAGACACCAGTCTATGGGGTTTTGTTTCCAACCTATCTTTTGGGGCATCAGCAAAGAGGATCCCGTGTCTACTAGGAAATACACTTCTCAGTTCAGCAAGGGCTCCAGTGTGGCGAGTCCCCCGTACAAGAGCAGATCCCGACACCCTTAACAATCCATTTCTAATGTTCTTTTTTACAAATGGCACATTGATTCCTTCCCATTTACTGTCCTGGTGGCCACCCCCTTCCCTTTGGTCCCGGGACTGGCTTCACTTTTTTCTGTCAGGAATTGTAAAAACTGTGCCATTATCCTTGCCTCTACCTTTACCTTTTCCTCATCCCTCCTTTCATATCTTTCATATACCTGATGTGCCTTTCCAACCAACCTCTGCCACCTCTCCAGCCCCTGGTCCCGCTGCCTGTGGACTCTCACTCTCCCACAGCCACCGAGCTCTCTGCAAAATCACTCACCTCCCCGGTGATCCAAAGCCCCACAGCCTCGGCTCGGTCCCACATGTCCCCCACAGGTGCCCAGCCTGTGCCATCGGTCCGGTATTTCCTACCTGGCCTCGGCACTCCTCACCATAGAGAAACCTCCTTAAATCCCGGGTAATAAGCGGACAAACCCAAATCCTCCACCCTGGCTCCATAACGACCCGGGGAGGGGTGGGGGTGCTGGAACAATACCTCCCTGTTTTCCCTATCCTGGAAGCCTGGAATACAAAAGGCTTGCAGCCGGCCCTGTGTTAAACTGCAGATTTTGAAGATAAGGCAGAGAACATCCCAGTCCTCACTGTTTCCCAAACCAACACCATATTGCCCCCTCTGGACGTGGATTGCCGAGACCCTTTCTCACCTCCTCTTATTGCCCCCTCTGAGCGTCCATGTCTTTAACTACCTCAGGGAGAATGTGTAAACCATCTCAACATTATCCCAAAGGACCCTTCGGAGGAATTTTGGCATCATCATCCCTACGTCACCGAAAACCAGGAAGAAAATTAAACCCTTCTAGCACTATATTAGAAGTGATAGAGAATCAGGCATTACTTTATTTTCTGGCCAGGATGTGCCAAGGAAAATATTCCAAGGAAAAACATATGTTTTTTACTGGATTTTCCCCAAAACTGTATACAGTCAAAATCCACAGAGATGCACTGTTTCAAAGTTCATTGGTCCGGAACTGAGCAACCCTCAGTATTCAGTTTCCCATTGGATCCTAATCTCCTCACCTCCTATGTTAATTAGATCTTCATTCTTCAATTTTCTTTATCAGTCCTTTCCGGACCAGATGTCTCCAGCTCTGCCAAAGGCGGCATCTGAAGGTAGATGTTAATATATGGCTACTGATGTTCTGTTGATGGCCTTTTACCTTTCTGGGTATCTCTGGGCTGCTCCCAGTCTGTTGGTATGTTAAGCCCATCTCCTTAGAATGATGCTACATCTCCCAAAAGGCTAAAGAAAATTCCTTTCCCCGAGGCAAAGTCAAGTCAAGCCGAACTAGAGAGACAAAATAAAAATTTTAAAGTTATATTGTTTCCAGCACCTGTAGTTGAGACCCTTCTTCGACTTTCCTTTATTGCCCACCCTGGGCATCCTGCCATGTTTTACTCCCCGAAGTTTGTAGTCACCAGTGAGATTTGCCGAGACCCTTCTTGACTTTTCCTTACTACTCCCTCCGGGCGTCCATGTCCTGTAGACTCTTCACGAACACTCCTGGTTGGCTTCTCGTCTGTCTCCTGGACAGTCTCGGATACCCAATTAATCACACGGTGCCAGCCAGTGCTGAAGGGAGCTGGTCACCGAAACTGGGTGAGGAGCACCTCCAGCTCCTCTTGCTGCATATCGGACCCAGATGGTGGAAGGATCCTGGACGAGTCCCCACTTGTACAGAAAACCACACTATGAAAAGCCAGTGTTCTCAAAGGAGACAGAGGACTCCTGCAACTTTATTCGAAATAAGGCAGAGAATCCACCGGGGCACATGCACATGAGGTTTTCTGTCTCGAGGTTTTGGAGGGCGCAGTCTCCTTTTATCCTAAATTCCCCAGCATGTTGCCCTCTTCCCCTGCATGTTGCCCTCTTCCTTTCCCCATCAGCTAAGGTACGAGGAAGGCACAGCCTTCCTGAACCCCTAGCACATATGCCCCCTTGAACCCGTCATTTTCAAATGAAAACGTTCAGAAAGTCAGGCTTGTGCAGATCCATTTGTCTGTTTGAGGAGTCAGGCTGACTGGGTTCTGTAACAAACTTGCTGCTTGCAGTTAAAAGCGACATTAAGACCCATTTTAAAGACGTTAACACCCATACCCTCACCCATGGAAAAGACATTAGCACACATGTTCCCTATCATCACCCATGACATGTTGCTGGGGGGCAGAGGCTCTGCAGGGCACTGACAGGGACATCCTGGGAGCACACAGGACTGTCTGAACACAGGGCTCTGGGACATGCTGGAGGGCAGCACGGATGTCCCAAGGGGACATGAGGGCAAAGGGGGCCTGGAGGTCCTTTGGGAGCACCCATGTGCCCAGGACTGAGCTGTCCCCATGCCACCCAGGGACATCCAGAACCTCCCTGCCCAGGCGGTGGTCACTGGGCTCTGTTGCTAGGGACAAGTTCCATGTCAACAATCCCAGGGAGCCATTGCTGGGGGCAGGTGCTGTGTCACAGGGGAGCCCTTTGTGACACCTCAGTGCAGCCCCTGTGGTCAGTGTCCAGCAGGACAGCGACAGGACAGGACAGGACTGTGGAGCTGGCCCAGGGCTTCCTTGCTTGCTCAGCAGCCCCTCCTTGGTGTTGAGGTATTTCCCCGAAGATTCCCATTTCCCCCTTCCCCACTTCCAGCCTTTTTATTTCTCCTGCAGAATGGAGAAGAGATCCCTGAGGCAGCCAAGGGTGGTCTGGAAGGAGGATGGAGCTCCCCAGGAGAGCAGCTCCCCAGTGGAGGCTCCCGAGGTGCCCACAGGGCAGCCCCTGCAGACTGGTGAGTGAGAGGCCCTGCTGGGCTGGGCAGGGCTGGGCCCCCAGTGCTCCCTGCATGACACCGGGATCAGGTTTCCCTGGCACACAGCAGCCGGGAGCCCGGGGATGGCTGTGATGCCTCAGTGCCGAGGCTGCTCAGGGCTGGACGCCGGCCCCAGCACAGCTTTGCCAAGGAGGGGGTGAGCAGAGGGGCCCCAGCTCCTGCTCCAGGACGAGGGCAGTGAAGTGCAGCTGGGCTGGCAGGAGGCAGGGATGCCATGGGATGCTGCACCTTACCTGTCCATCTGTCAGCACATTTCTCAGCCCAGGGCACTGGGGCTTTCCCGTCCATGCCATGCTCCAGCATGGCAGCTGCTCTGCTGGGCACCCTCCAGCCAGAAGCCACCTGGGAAAGCCATGTCAGAGGAATGGGCACAGGGCTGGGCAGAGGGCAGATCTTCCCCTGCTCTCTCCTGTCACCAAACCCTCTGCAGCTCTCCCTTCTCTCTGTCAGATGCCAGTGGGTTACCTGTGTATGGAGAGGAACAGGAAGCCATGGCATTCATCCAGACCTTTGTCAGGCTCTCTTGCCCGGTAACCACAGCCTGTTGGATGGTGGCTGTGCCCTGCTGCTCCCCCAGGGCTCTTGTCCTGCTGGCCGTGTGTCCCCCCTTCTGATGCTCCATTGTTTCTCTGTCCCCTGGCTGCCAGATGAAGGATCACAAGGTGAAATTTCTTGAGAGTATCTGCATCCTGTGCAGAAGCACCATGGACCATGGCCCATTACCAGGCCTAGAGTTTTTCTGCCGCAGATATGAGCTGGCAGAGAAGATACAGGTGAGGGCACACCTGGTGCTCTGGGGAAGGGGGTAGGGACCCCCAGCACCCTGTGAGGGCAGTGCTTGGGCAGGGTGAGGAGCTGGTGGCAGCTGCCAGGTCCCAGCCCAGCTGTGCTTGACAGGCACTGCTGAAGGAGGAGCCCCAGAACCAGATGTGCACAGAGGTGCGGCTGCTCGCCATGCTGGCCATCACCGGACTGAGGTACCTGCTTATCCCTCTCAGAGACCCCAGCTCAGTGCTCTGTGTCCACCTGCACAAGGCCCTGAGGGGCTGCTCCCATCACCAGTATCCAACAGGGCCCTCTCTCTTTGCAGCTCTGTGGTGTCAGTGCTGCAGGACAACATGCAGCTGATAAGCTCCTGCTTTCTGAGTGTCCTCTGTCTTCCTCCAGAAGGGGAAATGACAAGCCTGGAGGCTTCCCTCTACACTCAAGTAAGTGCTGGATGAGCTGCAGAAACTCCAGGCCCTCTGGGCTGCTCCTGGCCACCCTGAGCTGCCCCATGATCAGAGATCCAAGGCGTGGCAGGGTCTTGCTTTGCTTTCCCTCCCTCATCCCTCTGTCCCCTTCCCAGCACCACAGGCTGCTGTGCCTGCAGGACACTGGCTGTCCCTGGATCTCCTGGGCAGTATGGACGTCCTGCCCTGGGAATTCAGATCAGACTCCAGGGTGGGAGGGGCAGCAGGATCACTGTCTGTCTGCCCTGCAGACCCTGGATGCCATGGACACCATGCTGAAGGCCATGGTGCTCAACGCTCCTGCTTTCAGAGTTGGCGAGGTGCTGCAGGACATCTTGGAGGTCTGGCCTGTGCAAAGAGTGGGAGTCCCAGGACTGTTCCTCACCCTGGGGAGGGGTGCCCACTCCTGGGTGGATGGTCCCTAGCCCAGTTCTGAGCAGGCAGAGTGCACTGTGGGGAGGGTGGAGCCCCGGAGCTCTGGGGCTCAGCTGGAGCACAGGGGCTGCAGAGGGTGGCACCTGCCTGGCCACAGGGTTGGCCCAGGGCCTTTGTCCTGGGCACAGGAGCCTCCTGAGGCTGAGCTCGAGGTGAGAGAAAGCCTTGAAGGATGGTGGGAGTCCAGCTCAGGAGCGGAGCTGCGCTGCTGCCACAGTCTTCTCCCAGGGCTCACCCTGGCCTCTCTCTGCCCAGGTGTTGCTCACCTTCACCAGCTCTAAGACAGCAGTTGTGCGGGAGAGGGGCTTGGAGAGGATTTGCATTCTGAGCCTTTGGCTGGCCAGCTGTTCCATACTGGAGGTGAGGACTGGGCACTCTCCAGCTATCTCCCCATCCCTGTGGCCGGTACAGCTGCAACTCCGAGGTGCCTGAAAGGCCAGCCTGGGCACAGGCTCTGAGCTGAAGGGTCTTGGTTCCTCCATTTCCCCATGGCTTCCCTGCCAGGAGCCAGCTCTGCCCCAGCCCTGTGTCGGACAGGACTGCTCAAGTAGCATGGAGAGAGCTCTCCTGGCAAGACTACTGTCCAGTGGCTTCTCTGGGATATGGGGCCTGCAGGGCCTGCATCCAGCCCTGGATACACTGTGTGGGTCAGGGCTTTGGCCTCAGCCACCACCCTCAGCCATTCTGCTCTTCTGCCTGCCTCCCCCAGGCTGGTCAAAATGAGGACAGAGGTGCTGCCTGTGGACAGATCCAGATCCCAGTCCTCGGGAAGGTGCTTGGACATCTCATCCTCATGTCATTTGAGGAAGGAAAGACCAACTACGTGGCTCTGGATGCTCTCTACGCCCTCCTCAAATTCATCTGTCAGCAGAAGGGTAAGAGGAGCTGTGGTAGGCTGCATCCCCCTGCAAAGTGACATCCCCTGATACATCTGCTGGTCTTCCCGGGCATTTTGATGGACCCTTGTGTCTAGAGCAGGTGCCACCATGTCCCCAGCACTGCTATCTCTGCTCCTTCCCCACACTCTCTGTCCCAGGCTGTTGATGGTCCTGTGTAGCTGAGCTGCTCCTCCACACAGGACTCAGCCCCACTCTGCCCCTTCCCCATGTCCCCTGGAGAGCTCGTGTCCTGCCCTGCCACACTCCAGCCCTGCTTCTCCCTCACCAGTACTGCAGCCACTCTGTAACTGGGGGCTGCATGCAGAGCTCCAGGGGCTCGGAGCTTCCCAGGCAAGCAGCACTTGGTACATACACTGGAGGAAGTTGCCCTTTACATCACCGCACCACCTCCTCCTATGACCACCTCCTCCCCAGCCATTCCTTGTTCCCAAGACCTGTCAGGATGTGGTTGGCTTGCTGGCACAGCAGCTGTGTCTCACTGATAAATCCACGTTTCCCTGCTCTTTAGGTGTAACATTGCCAGAGGGTAATATACAGCTCCAAGCACACTGGGAAGTTGGGATCACCTCCTTGCTTCATTCTCCCATTGTTAAGGACTTCATCGAGGTATTGAGTCCTCCCCTTGCTTGGACTCTTGTCCACAGCATTTGTGTGAGCAAAGGGGTCCAGAATCAGTGGGGTTCCTTTTCTTTCTGCCACAGGCCTTTGGAAAATACCTTGGACCTTCTGAGAGGACAGGCATCATCCTCTCAACCATTACGATGTTCCACTACTCATCTATCTGCAATCAGCAGGTGGCTCTCAGCATGTTGGAGGTGATCGGGAGAGACCCTGACTGGTGGCTGGTGGATGTAAGTGGCCTGTGTCTTGATTGTCCTGCTGTGTTGGCTTCCTGCCTCCCTCCATCCCTCCCAAATCCAGATGTCTCAGGCACCTGAAGCCACCTTGAGGCAGCAGAGAGGGATGGGAAGGCAGCTGAGGACACAGCTCCAGCAGCAGCACCACCCTCACCTGTGTCCCCTCCAGGTGCCAAACATTGTGAGCCACATCTATCACACTGGCTTGGTCACAGACATCCAAGTCCAGCACAGCCTTCACTCCCTGCTTCTCCTGGTGGCTGACAGGAGTCCTGGGCAGGTGGTCACAACGCTGCTGCAGATCGCTCCACGAGGAGACAGGTACTGGCCCTGACAGTCCCTGTGGGGAGAGGGACCCTGAGACCTTCTGGTTGCCAGACCCCAAGGTGTGGGGGCCTCTATCCCACCATGCTTTCCAGCCCTGGTGGGGGTCATCCAGGCCTGCAGCAGCGAAAGCTGGCTGAGCCAGCCCAGAGCCAGCACACTGTTCCTCAACCATTTCCTGCCTGCCTGGGCAGGATCCCCAGGCACCCCCCAACCTGCAGGGCTGGCCCAGGCCCTGCTGACAGTGCTCTGCCTTGCAGGAATGCCCTCAGACTGTGGGACGTGATGTTCTCAGTGCCCCAGACTGTGGAGAAGGTCTTGAAGGAGCTGCGCATCCAACTCCAGGATGAGAAGAATGGAATTTTCCATACGTATGATGAGAATACCTGCCTCACTCTTGTGGCTGTGAGTCGGGAGGAAAAGCCCTTGTCCTCAGCTGTGGGCGGGGAGCAGGAGCTGTGCCAGGGGAGCCCCGCTGGCTTTGCCAGGCACTCACCGCAGGGTTTCTTTCAGGCACTGGCCTCCGATGATGTGCGAGAGGAGGAATTAGCTCCATCGTACAATATCTGCAGGTTTCTGATGTATTCGGACAACAACACAGACACACAGATGCTCTCCCTGGTGCTCAGGGCCCTCATCACACTATCAGAGAGAGCTGACAGGGTGAGCAGGGTGGTGTCAAGCTGGGATTTGAGGCCCTGGGCAAGGTGGTGGCTTGGCCTGGGCTGGGAGTCAGGACGTGGGGTCACTGCTCCGAACACTCTCCCTGCCTGCTAGGGCCTGGTGGCTGCCTGGAGAGTGTTTCAGGCATGGACCTTCTCACAAAATAGGAACTGTCTTTTCATGCAGGCAAGAAAAATGAAGGTCCTCCTGCCAGACCTGGTGAACCTATTGCAGCACAACTATGTGTCTCTGGCGATGAAGGCCCTGATAGTCCTAGGGAATGTACTGAGGCACTTGAAGAGGACTGAGGCCAGTTCCATCGCCGTGGACCTGGTGAAGGCACTCCGGCCCTACTTTGATGCGGTGAGGCCAATGTGGAGCCAGAGCCCTGAGAGGGGCACTGAGCTATGACAGCAGCACTCAGAGCAGGAGCCACTCCCCTGGGCTCTCCTGGGATGGATTCTGGGCCTGCTCCTCCCCACTCTGGAATCTGACCCCAGAGCATCGCCCCTCATTTCAGCTACTGTCACACCCCTCCTCACTATGGGCAGGGAGCTGCTGCTTCCAAAGATCACCTTTCCTCATTTCTTCCAGAAGGAAAGCTGGGTGCGGGAGCGCTGCATAAGCTCCTTCAGAGGCCTGGTGGGGATAGTGGTGGGGAGCAAGAAGAAGTGGATGAAGAACTACGTGCACAGTGTTCTGGCCCCACTCATCCTTCGCATGAATGACAAGGTCCCCAAAGTATGCCAGGTACTGATGTCAAGGGTTGGTGGGTGACACCCCCTGGGGCTCCTGGGCATTGAGCAGTGCTCCCCCAGCACAGCCCCTGGGAAGGGTCCCTGCAGAACCAGTGCAGCAGGGCTGGACAAGCTGGCACAGCCATTTCCAGCACCTACCCTGCCTACTCCAGCGGGGTTCAGCACCAGCCCAGGACCACCAAGGCCTGGACAGGTGTGTCCCCAAAGGTGTTGGAGGCCAGGGCTTCAAGCCTCCATCCCTGTACCCCGGGGCTGTTCCCAGATGCTTTGGCAGGGGCATGTCCCAGCTCTCTAAGGGCAGGGTCACCCTGGGTCGCCTCTCCCAGGCCCTAGAGCCATCTCCCACCTTCTGCTGTCCCACAGGCCTCCAGGAAAGCCCTCCTTGCTGTCGCAGAGCTCCTCAAGTGGAAGGAGCTAAAGCACGTGGCGAAAACATGGCAGACCTGGAGGATGGCTGACTGCTTGGTGAGGATGAGCTCCAGGGACTGTGTTGGGCCATGGGGTCTGCAGCTGGGGCTGGGAAAGAGACCTCACAGCCTGGAGTGGCACTCTTGTTCCTGATCAACAGAGTCCCAAGGGTTCTTCTCCAGTCCCATCCCCACTCCTTGAACCCAGCAGGAGGGAGGAGGGCTCTTAGTAATGGAGGTGCTGGCAGGAGGGGCTGCTCTGGCCACCTGGAGGGTCTGTGACAATGCCCACACCCTCATGCTCTCTCCAGATGGAGAAGGACAGCAGCAGAGCTGAGCAGTACCTTCATCAGAGCTTGCAGTACCTGAGGGACCCTCAGGAATGTGTGCAAGACGGGACCATCAGGTTCATTGGTGAGCCCCAGCCTGGGGTCCCTCTTTGGGCAGCGCCTGTGCCCCCCAGCCCTTGCCCAGTGCCACACCCAGGCTACTGGTGGTCCCTGTTTGCTGGGAGCATGCTGGGGAGCAGCAGGGGCTGACAGAGCTCTGTGCCCAGGGACAATCGCATGGCATCTCAAGGACCAAAGCAAGGAGCTGCCTGCTCTGGTTTTCAGCGGTGAGTGGGGAGTGCAGGCTGGGGGAGTGGGCAGCCTCTGCAAACACGGGAACTCATCTCAGCTCTGTTTGGGTCACAGAACTTCAGGTCTTGGAGAAAGATGAGTGTGAATTCATCCGTTGCCTGGCAGCTCAGACTGGCTTGATATTGAGGACTCCAAGGGAGCAGCAAACACCGGGATGGTCCCTGCGCACGCTGTGGTGCTGGTGCCGCTGAGCTGGGGGCCTGTCATGTCCAGAGTGGGACATTCAGGCAAGGCTGAGCAGGGACAGCCTCCCGCTGATTCACAGAAAGGTGACTGGCTAGGTGACTGAAAGGTGAAGGTACAGAAAGGACTCCCTGACTTCCTGAAGTCCTTCTCAGAGAGGGCTCTGGGTGTGGCCAGATTCAACCCCAGTCCCAGACTCGGTCAGCAGTTTATGTCTGAAGGGTCATAACAGGCTTTGAGCCTGGATAGCACTTTGTCTTAGGATTATAGTTGGTAAACCAATTATAGCTCTGTAAATAAAGTTAGGTTTTTGTTTAAATAATAGCTTGTCAATTTCCTTTTATGACAAGGGGATCCACCTGGTTCATCAAGGGAAACCAGTTGATGGAATCTTTTGCTGGGATTCCAGCAAAGCATTCTAGACTGTCTCTCCCAAGGTCCTTCAGGACAAACTGTCCAGCCCCCAGCTGGATAAACACACCATGCTGCTACAATCCAGTTATCAAGGTTCTTAGAAATACCTCTGCCTGAATTAAGGTGCAATGAGACCATATGCCAGTCACTAGTATGGGTTTTATTTGATACTAAATACGAGAGAAAGAAAAGAGAGAAAGGGAGAAGTAGGAAAAGAGGTGGGGGGTGACAGAGTGACAGGGACAGAAAAAGGAAAATATCACCATCCGTAGATCCCAATGATGTTCTGTTGATCCTCTCCAGCTGGTTGTCTTGGTGGTAATGGTTCCCCCAGAAAGCACAGAATCCCATGGGTTAATATACACTCAGGCCTGGTGGCAATGTCCAGGCACATCCTCCTGGGGGAGGAGGCAGCCTCTTGCAGCAGACTCTGCATCTGTTACATCACGTGCAATCCTGTGATTGCAATCCAGCAATCCTCCCCTCTGGGGAGCACTTTTGGGGGTTCTTTGATGGATTATGCCCCCCCCCCTCAGCTGCATCTCAAGTGAAAGTCCCATGAATATGGCCTGTGGGGTTGAGGGTCCCACAGCTGAGCCAGTTTGTGTAAGAGAAGATGGGTGTTTATTGCCTCATGCACTCAAAACCTCCTCCTCTTCCTGCTCTCAGTTGGGGGGGGACTGTGTAAACCTGGCTGTTGCACGCTGTGGTTTCCCCCACCCCAATACTCAGCCAGAGATGATTCTCAGCAGAACTGGTGGCTTTGGCCTTTGTGGATGCATTCCTTTCCCTCAGCCTGAGATGACTGAACAATAAATTTCCCTTTATCTAATCTCAGCAGTTTGAGTCTCAGTCCAAAGTCCCAGTCAGGTATCTTCAAGGGATGCTTCCTTGGTTTTAGCTTCTTTATACAGGTTTTGTTATAATGAGCTAAACTTTATATCAATGTTTGAGGCAGGAACTATTTCAGTCTATGAAACACGTGATGGGTGACCACAGGCTCACGGTCAGGCAGAAAGGGTGACAGTGAGTGGGGTGGCACCAGGCTGGCACCAGTCACTAGTGGGATTCCACAAGGCTCCATCTTTGGCCCTGTGCTCAACATCTCCATGAATGAATTCTGTACTGGTCCCTCCTTGCCCATACTGGTTCCATATGGGTCTGCACTAGTCTCATACTGATTCCATACTGGTCCTGTAAAGACCCATACTTGTCCAATACTGATCCCACACTGCTACTGTACTCACCCATCCTGATCTCACACTGGCCCAGTACTTGCCTGTACTGGCCTATTCAGATCCTTACTGGTCCCATACTGGTCCAATACTTGCCCAGTACTGGCTCATGCAGGCCTCTCCTGGTCCCATGCTGGTGCAATGCTGGTCCACAGTGGCTGTATAGTGATTGCATACTGGCCCTCACACTGGTTTGTACTGGCCTGTACTGGTCCCTTACTGGTTTATACTGTTCTTTAGTGGCTCATACTGGTTTGTACCAGCCTGTACTTGTCCGCACTGGCCCATAATATTCCAGCACCAGTCCCATAATGGTCCTGTATTTGCTTGTTTTGGTCTCTACTGGTCCCATATTGGCCCATACTGCCCTATATTGGTCTTATAGTGGTCCAATACTGGTCAAGTACTGGTCCCATACTGGTCCTTACTGTTGTCACTCTGGTCCCATACCAGCCCTACTGTTTGCATACTGGTCTAGTACTGGTCCCTTCCTGGTTCTATACTGGCTTTTACTGGTCCCATACCAGTTCAATACTGGCCCTTTCAATAATTTTGGAAGCAACTGCTCCATTTGCAGTGAGATTTGAATAATTTTGGAACTGCTCAGTTTTTAGGAGTTATTGAATAATTTTGAATAATTGTGTAATTTTGAGTCATTGTTCAGAGCCTGGGGAGGTTTCTCTACAGGGAAGGAGGAGTTCGGCCTTTAGGACCTTTTCCACTTTTTTCCCTGTTTTTTTTTCCTCCCGGAGCTGATGGATGAGCAGAAGGAATCTGAAGCCAGCACCTCAAATTCTCCCCCCCCTCCTGGAGTCTGGGCCCCTCAAAGTGGGGTTTGGGATCCTCCAGCTGGGTGTGGGACCCTCGAACTGAGATCTGGAACCCCTGAACTGGGTCTGGGCCCTTTAAACTCTTGTCCCAACTATGGGCTCACTCCCCAGGTGCCAATTCCCTCCCAAGCCAAGGGATTTCCATTTTTCATTCCAGTTTCTCGGGAAGGAGCTAGGCATGCATGCAAAAGGCCAATCCTGGTCCCGACCAGCAGAACTGACACTGGTTTGGAGTGTGGGGCCAATGGGTTGATGAACATGACCCCCCACTTTCTTGCTAGTAAAGTGGCTGGTTTTGCACTCGATGGTGGATTTTGGTGGTGACACCCCGAAAAAATTGGGGGTACATGTCGAGGAGATGGGGTAGAGGATTTATTTGGGGGTACAGAGACAAAAGAGGGGTGGGGAGACCTCAGAGTATAGTTTTGGGGTCCCCTTTAGGGAGGGGAAGTGAGTGGGGGGACCCCAGGATGAAGATTTGGGATCTTCAGGGTGTGCTTTGTGGGGTATCAGGGGGCATTTGGGGGTCCCAGGGTGAGTGTTGGAGGACCCCAGGATGGATTTTTGGGGTCTCAGAGTTGATTTAGTGGTTCCCAAGATAGATTTTGGGGTCCAAGGGTGGAATTTGTGGGTCCCGAGATGGATTTTCTGAGCCCAGGGTGAGTTTCGGAGGGTTCTGGGATCTGGGGAGGTCTCAGGCATTGGCGCCCCTTGGCGGCTGGGAGGACTCAAAGACGGATTTCACAGTCCACCTCAGTGGGGGGCTTTGAGGTTTGAGGATTCCCAGGGTGGATTTAGGGGTTACACAGTGAGTTTCAGCGTCCCCAGCATGGGTTTTGGGGTTCTGGATCAGGCTTTTGGGGTCCCGGGATGGATTTTGGGTATCCTAGGGTGGGTTTTTGGGGTTCCAGGATGGATTTTAGGGTTCCAGCACTCGCAGTGCGAAGTCCAGGGCAGGGGCACTGTGTGTCAGACACCCCATGGACACCACGTCGATGTGGGGCCCCAAGAACTGGGGGAGGGTCCCCAAAACGATGCCCCCACTGGCCTCCACGGTCACCCTGGGATGTGCAGCCTTGACCTGCGCTGCCACTGCATGCAGCTCCTGGGGGAGGGGGCACACAGTTAGCAGGGAGCACCCCCTCCCCAAAACTGGGGGTGTGCAGGGCAGAATTCCCATTAAATGGGGGAGTACATAGGGCAGAACCCCTTCCCCCCACCTGGAGATTTCACTGCCCAAATCTACCTGATTTGGGACCGCCCCACCAAAAACCACAAATTCAGTGATTACTCCACCCACTGAGCTCCAAAAATCGTGTGTCCACCCCCAAACCCTCCAAATCAAGAGTCATCCCTCCTAAACAAGAAATCCCACAAAACTGGAGGTTTCTTACACAGCATCTGCCCAGTTGAGGGCTCCACCCACCACTGACCCCCAAAACAACCCCAAATTTGGGTTCTCCAACCCAGTGACCAGCAAAATTGGGGTCCCCTCAAGACAGAATCCCCAAAATTGCAGTGCCCACACCTAAGCTTTCCAAATCAAGGGTCCCCCCCACCCAGAAACCCCCCAAACTGTGATTACCCAAGCCTTTGACCCCCAAAAATTGGGAGTAACCCCCTTATCTTAGGGGCTGCTACACATTTACAGCAGATTCCCATTTTACTGGTGCAGGCTCACCCCTGGGTGTCCCCCACTTTTGCTGCCTCCCTCGATTTTGGGGGCTCACCTGAGGGCCCAGGTAGAGCCTGGATCTATGTGGTTACCCCATTCCTTGGGGTGTTCAACCCATTTCACTGGTTTGTTTCTGATTTCAAAGGGTCCAGCTCCCCATTTTTGGAGTCCCGCCTCACACTTGGAGGGTCTTCCCGTTGGGGGCCCCTCCTGATTTTGGGAGCTCACCTGATCGGGGCAGAGGTCAAATCTATGGCATTACCCACCTTCTTTTGGGAAATCTGTGGCCCACTTTTGAGTTTTCCCCATTTTTAGAGTCCAAACCCAATTTTTGGGATCCAGCCCCACACCTAGGGTCCCACCACTGCTGACCCTTCTCCCGATTTAGGGGCTCACCTGGGGGGCCAGGTTGTCCAGCAGGACGATGTCAGCCCCAGCCCCAGCAGCTGCCAGTGCCTCAGCCGCGCTTGAGCACTCGACCCCCAACCGGCGTGTGAAGCCCCCGGCTCGGCGCACCCCCAAAATCATCTGGGGGAGAGAAGAGTCAAGGGAAACCCCAGGGCGACACCCAATAACTCAAACCCCAAATGGGGCGGGGCAAATTGGGGAGCCCTCCCATTGTTGACTCGAAATTGGGATCCCCCATTGCCCTCTGCATTCATCCCACCAAACTGGGGTCCTCTCCTCAGACCCCCCCAATTCAAGGGTGACCCCTTACTACAAAACTGGGGCTCCCCCACCTACAATCACCCACATTTATGCGCACCCCCAAAATCATCTGGGGGAGAGAAGAGTCAAGGGAAACCCCAGGGCGACACCCAATAACTCAAACCCCAAATGGGGCGGGGCAAATTGGGGAGCCCTCCCATTGTTGACTCGAAATTGGGATCCCCCATTGCCCCCTGCATTCATCCCACCAAACTGGGGTCCTCTCCTCAGACCCCCCCAATTCAAGGGTGACCCCTTACTACAAAACTGGGGCTCCCCCACCTACAATCACCCACATTTATGGTTACCCAACACAGGACACCCCCAATTTCCCTCCCAAACTGGGACCCTCCCACCCATCCCCCCCAATCCAGGGGCTCTCCCACATCAGTCCACCCCCAGAATAGCCCAATCCAAGAGTTCTTCCCAAAATTGACACCCCCTTGATATATTGGTGGTTCCCCACCACCCTAGCTCGAAGCTCAGGGTACCCTGAGACATCACTCCACCCAAAATCGAGCCTCCTCCACCAAAAACCCCCATTTCCTCCAACACCCATGTTGCCCCCACCCAACACCCCCAAAACTGGGGTTGGCACCCCTACCACCCAGAAGGCACCGATTCAAGGGTCCCCCCATCCATCTCTCCCCTCCAGCTTGGGTCCTGCTCCCCTCGGTCTCGGGGTTGCCCCGCCCAGCACCCCACAATCCAGGGCTCCTGCCGCCATTACCACCCAAATTCCGGAGTCCCCCCCCACCCAGAAGCCCCCAGTTCAAGGGTTTTCCCCCCTCGCCCCCCAATTTCGGTGTCCGCACCTGCTCGAGCCCCCCGGCCGCCGCCGCCAGCGCTCGGTGATTGTCCTTGAGCAGAAGGAGTCCCCCCAGACCTCCCCGGTGGGGGTCGGCGCCCCCCACACCCAGCGCGTATTTCTCCGCCAAGCGGAAGCCGGGCGTGGTTTTTCGGGTGCCCCCCACGACCCCCGCCCAGCCCTGTGCCCGGGCCACCGCCACGGCCCTCGCGGCCATCGAGGCCACGCCGCTGCAGCGCCCCAAAATATTGAGGGCGACCCTCTCGCCCCCCAGCACCCCCGCGGCCGGACCCTCCACCTCGGCCACCAGCGCCCGCCCGGCGGGCAGCGCCGCCCCCTCGGGCACCCTCCAGGTCACCCGGCACCCCGACACCCCGAAAACGGCCTCGGCGAAGGGGGCTCCCGCCAGGACGCCCCCCGAGCCCCCCCCGCCCTTGCTGAGCAGCTGCGCGCGGGTCGCGCTGTCCCCCGCGGCCGCCACCGCGGCGTCAGGCCAGGGCGCGTCCTCGTCCAGCCAGGCGCGCGCCAGGGAGCGCAGGCGGTGCGGGGGCGGCGCGGGGGCCCAGCCTGGGGCCGGGGGCGCGCAGCGCGGCGGGGGCGAGCGGGCCATGCTCGGGGCGCCTGGGCACAGCGACAGCGGCGTCACCGGGGGCCTGCCGAAGGGCGTTTGGGGTCATGGGGAAGGGTCTTGCAGGAGTTCTTGGGGTCCCAGGAGGGTTTCTGAGAGGATATTGGTGTCCGCGGGGGGATTTTCAGGGAGATACTTGGGTCTGGAGGGGATTTGGGGGCTTATTGGGGTGCTGAGGGGGAGATTTGGGTTGGTCTTTGGCGGGTTGGGGTATACGGGGGTCTTTGGGAGACTTTTGAGGGGATGCTGAGGGGCTTGAGAGCACCTAGGTGTGTCCTTGAGGGGATATTGGGGTCCGGGGGGGATTTTCAGGGAGATATTTGGGTCTGGAGGGGATTTGGGGGTTATTGGACTGCTGAGGTGGAGATTTGGGTTGGTCTTTGGGGGATTGAGGGATACAGAGGTTCTTGGGGGACTTTTGAGGGGATGCTGAGGGGTTTGAGGGGGCCTGCCAAGGGGCATTTGGGGTCATGGGGAAGGGTCTTGCAGGAGTTCTTGGGGTCCCAGGAGGGTTTCTGAGAGGATATTGGGGTCCGTGGGGGGATTTTCAGGGAGATATTTGGGTCTGGAGGGGATTTGGGGGCTTATTGGGGTGCTGAGGGGGAGATTTGGGTTGGTCTTTTGGAGGCTTGGGGGATACAGGCATCCTTGGGGAACTTTTCAGGGGATGCTGAGGGGTTTCAGGGGACCTAGGAGTGTCCTTGATGGGATATTGGGGCCCACGGGGTGATTTTCAGGGAGATACTTGGGTCTGGAGGGGATTTGGGGGCTTATTGGGGTGCTCCAGGGGAAATTTGGGCTGTTCTTTGAGGGGTTTGGAAGAAACGGGGATCCTTGTGGGAATTTTGGGAGGGGTCCTGGTGGGGTTTGAGAGGATATCGGGCTCCTTACAAGGATTTTGAGGCATCTTGAAGGGTTTTGAGAGTCCCAGGAGGGTTCTTCAGATATTGGAGTCCTGGGGGTGGGGTTGGAGGGCCATAGGGGAGATTGTGGGGTCTTGCAGGGGTTCTTGGGGTCTGAGGAGGGTCCCTGAGAGGATATTGGGTCCGTGGGTGGATTTTCAGGGAGATATTTGGGTCCGGAGGGGATTTGGGGGATTATCGGGGTGCTGCAGGGAAAATTTGGGTTGGTAAGTGAGGGGTTTGGGGGATATGGAGGTTCTTGTGGGAGTTTTGGGGTGGGTCCTGGTGGGGTTTGGGGGGTTATTGGGCTCCTTAGTAGTATTTTGGGGGCGTCTTGAGGGCTTTTGAGGGTCCCAGGAAGGTTCTTGAGGAGATGTTGAGGTCCTGGGGGTGGGGTTGGGGGACCATAGTGGAGATTTTTGAGTTTGGGGAGGGATTCTTGGGGCCGTTTGGGGAGTTACTGGGTCCTGGGAAGGGGATTTTTGGCGGGTCCTGGTGGGAGCTGAGGGGGTCCCAGGAGGGTCCTGGAGGGGATAGTGGAGTCCTGAGGAGATTCTGGAGAAGATTTTTGGGTCCAGGGGCAATTTTGGGGGTTAATGGCGTCCTGGGGTGGATTTGGGAGTCCAGGAAGGGGATCAAATGGGGGTCCCGCCCCGCCACGGACAGCCCAAATGTGGGTCCCATCCTCCAAATATGGGTCCCCCTCCCCCTTCCTGCCCCTTCCCCCCAGCTCAGGGGGTCCAAAGTCCTCTCCGGATTGGCCACATCACCCGCCCCTCCCCCCTCCCCTTCCCCTGACCCCCTAGTGGGGGAGGGGCGCCCGACTGACCTGTCCCGACTTGGAGGCGACTGGGCCCCGAATTGGGGTCGGAGGGGATTCTTACCTGGGTGGGCATGGCCCGCCTCGCCCAAGCGCCCGCCCCCGGGCTGTGATTGGCTGCCCCGGGGTCCCCCACCCCCCAAAAAATCCCCAGGCGGTTTGGGGTGGGGAAGGCCAGTTTCCTTTATTGACAATAAATGAGCGAGGCCAGGGGGCACGGGGGGCGTTGGGGGACACTTGGGTCAGATCAGGTGACTCCAGGTGACATCAGGTGATTCCCCCAACCTGTCCCCCCCAATTCAGCTAACCCTCCCCTTCGGTGTCACGTGGGGTGGGGGTTACAGTGGCATCGGGGGGTGACTGAGACATGGGGGTGACAGGTGGTGACACTGGCAGGGCTGTCCCTGCTGTGCCTGTGATAGGGGACATTGGGCATTGACGGGAAAACAAGGCTGGGGGTGGTGGTGGTGACAGGAGGTGACAGTGACAGGGGTGTCCCTGTGGGCGGGGCCAGGGCCGAGGGGTGGGACAAGGTTGGGCTGAGGGGAGAAGGTGGAGATGGGAGGGGGAGAGGGGACCAGAGGGACACGGTGTGAGGACAGGGAGGAGATCGAGGTGACCAGGCCGTGGTGGAGGGGACAGCAGAGGGGTCATGGAGATGACAGTGGAGACAGGGACAAGGTGGGACCAGGACATGGAGCTGGGGACACGGAGAGGACATTGAGATGGTAGAGGGGACATGGGGATGGAGGTGGTAACCAGGAGGAGATGGTGAAGGTGACAGCAGATGGTGGAGGTGACACAGAGATGGTCAACGTCACCTGGAGATGGCAGTTGGGACATGGGGATGGTGGTGGGAACAGGGATCAGATGGTTGAGATGACCAGGAGATAGTGAGAGGAGCAGGGAGGGAGGATTTGGGGCATTAAGGGTCACTGACAGGTTGGGACCATGGGATGAGGGGTGCCACGAGGACACGGGGGGACATGTGGTATAGGACACAGGGGACATGGTGGTGGGTGATCCCCAGGCCAGGGATTGGTTTTCCAAGAGGCTGGGTGTACATCAGGGACATCTGGGGGTCACTGTGGGGGTGGGGCACACAGTGGGACATGGACAGGGGATGGAGGGTGGGGGAGGGGATGGGTCACCATGGGGGAGGACATGGGGGGACACATTGAGGGGAAACGGGGGCATCATGGAGGGGATGGTAGTGATGGTGATGGTGATGGTGGTGGTCATGTGATGATGATGGAGTTGGGTGATAAAGATGGTGGTGATGATGATGATGATGGTGTTAAGTGATGAAGATGGTGATGGTGTCAATGGTGTTGGGTGATGATAATGGGGGTGATGGAGTTCACTGTGGTGTTGATGAAGACAAAGGTGTGGATGACGATGATGGATGGTGACAGCGATGATGATGTGATGATGGTGTTGTCAGTGTCATGGCAATGGTGTTGATTGTGTTGAATGGTGATGGTTGTATTGGAGTTGACTGTGATGATGATGGTATTGGTGAAGATGAAGGTGTAGGTGATTAAGATGGTGATGATGATGTGGGTGGTTTGGTTGTAAGAGTCTTGATGGTGTGTAATGATGATGGTGTTTGTTGGTGTTAATTGGCGTTGCTGGTTAGGATGATGGTGTGGGTGATGAAGACAAAGGTGTAGATGATGCAGATGATGGTGTGGGAATGATGAACACAGAAGTGTAGTTGATGAGGATGAAAAAGGTGATGAAGACGATAAAGATGGTGAGAGTTGCTGGTGTCATGATGACAGTGATGATTGTGTTGGATGGTGAGGATATTGGTGATGGAGTTCACCATAGTGTAGATGATGGCATGAGTGATGAAGACGAGGTAGGTGATGATGATGATGATGATGGTGTGAGTGGTGTCATGGTGATAATGTCGATGGGTGATGATGATGAAGATGACAGTGATGACAGTGATGTTGGTGTTGTGACACGGTTGATGGTGTTGGTTGATGATGGTGGAGGTGTGAGTGGTGAAGATGATGATGATGATGATGTTGTGAGGGATGAGGGTGATGGTGTGGGTGGTTCTGGTGATGAAGATGATGGTGACAATAAAGGCCACCCCCCACCACGTGTTGAGGGCATTGCACATCTCAGTGGGGACCAGCAGCACCAGCGCCATCGGCACCAGAGCCTCAAAGATGTCTCAGTCGAGACCCTCGAAGACCACACTGTGCTCTGGGAGCTGCACGAAGTGGGGCTGGGGGGTCAGCAGGGGGTCACTGGGGGAAAGCCTTGGGGACAACCAGAGGGCTGGGGAGGCTTCAGTGGTGTCAGGATGAAGGAGCAGCAGTTGCTCTTCCCAAACACTGTCACCATGGAGGACTTTGCCATGAGCCAAATGCAGACCAGAGCACAGGAAGGCGCTGAGACCAGGCCTGGCTGAGGTGAGATCTGGCTGACACATGCTGGGAAATGCATCCCCACAAAAATTCCCCCCATGGCAAAGTGTGTAAAGAAGCAGCTGCTCGTGCACATCGCTGGTCACACAAAGCTCACTGAGTTATGGCACAGGTGCAGCTGTGACCACCAAAGGCCCCCAAATCTGCCTCCACTGACACCTGGAACTTGGCTGGGAAGTTCAGTCCCTGAGATGGGAACCTGGGACAATATCAAGGTGGGACAATTGTCTGGGGTTGTCTCAGGCCTTGGGGGAGGTAAACAAAGCTGGGAGAGCAGAATGGATCCCTGGTGGAGGACAAGGAAAGCCAATGCAGCACCTGTGCTGGAATCTGCTCTGACTGGGTCAATTCCAGAGGGGCAGATGGCGACCACTGACTCATGGCCACTGAGCCCAGAAAGCTCCAGCTGAAGAGAAGAGACAGGCTGAGCTGGGACTAATCAGCAGCAGAGACCAGGGAATTGTTTAACCAGTGGCATTAGAGGGCTGTGTAGCCGATAAGTACCAATTCCTTAATTTGCTCAAACAGATAAATAGGGATAAGTTCAGAGTGACCTCAGTTCCCACCACCAAGAATCTCCGGGGGAAGGAGGACCAACAGTACGCTGGTGGATCCATGAGTGGTACTGACCTTCTGGTTGAGCTCTCTCCCTCCCTTCTCCCTCTCTTCCTTCCCTTCTCCCTTTCTCCCTCAGGTCTTGTTTAATAGATTCTGTATTACTGACTTTGGCACATGGTCCTATTTGCCCCTGAATCCAGGCAGAGGGATCTCAACAGCCAGAGATCCTTTAGGCGACCTCAATGCTCTCATTGCCAACAGCCATGTGCCCTGGAGTGCTGATCCTTGGGCAGAGAAGTGCTGTCACTCCCACATAGACCAGAGGATCCAGGGCTCCAGGCTCCTGTCCATCATCAGCTCCTGCCCTGACTCCAACCTGGGGAAGGGGCTCCCAGAGCCCTGGGCAGAACCTGTTTCCCTCTGTGCCCCAAACCCTGGGGGTTCCAGAGGCTGACTCGGGAGCCCCTTGTCCCTCCCAGCTCCAGGGGGACATTCCAAGGTGTCCCAACCTGCTATGTCCAGGGCACACGAGGGGGAAGAGAATCTCCTGTGCAGAGACCCCTGGGAACTGTCGCTGTGCTCATGGTGAGGGAGGGACTGGAGAGTCCCAGGGGTGTGAGAAGGACACAGAACACACATGGACATGGAACACACAGATGGACATGAGAACATGCACACATGGACACACAGAGTTGCTTTGCTGAAGCTGTTTATTGATTATTCCAGGGAAATTCCCAGGGCTCCCAAGGGATCAGGGGGGTTATCCAGGGATGATCATCTCCTCATGCTGCTGAAGGGGGACAGGACCCGAGTGCCACCATCAGTTCCAGGCCTGAAAGACAGAGCCCAAATCATGAGCCCTGGTGTCCACTGGGACATGAGAGGGGCCTTGTCCCCCCCCCTCTCTCTGCAGGGTTCTGTGGCAGGAGAAGGGAATTGGAGCCCTGGATATACCTGGGACAGGACTTGGCTCCTGAGATCCATGTGACCCCCAGAGCCCCTCACCCTGGAATACCCCAAAACCTCCCAGAGCCCTCGCTGCTCCCCCAGGGACATTGGGCATCCCTAGAGCTCCCCAGAGCAAGGAAAGCCTTGGGGACAGCTCTGTCCAGCTACCCCAGGACATGAATCAGGGACAGTTCCCTCCACATCCCTCTGCCATCCCCAAGCTCTGCCCTCCCCAAAGGGCTCAGGGAGCCCTTTGGCTCCCCCGAGGATCTTTTGTGGGGCTGAAGACCCCCTGAGATTTCTCACCTGGGCATCCAGAGGGGCAGCCAGGCATCATTCCTGCAGAAGTTCCACCTGCTCAGCCACGGGGGGCTGGGGAGAAATGCAGGGTTAGAGCCACTCTGGGCTGTACTGGGGGACACTGGGCTGTACTGGGGCACACTGGGCTGTACTGGGGCACACTGGGGTGCACTGGGGTGCCCCGGAGGGTTGTGACCATGACAGGGGAGGCTCTGGGCCCAGCAGAGCTCAGGGTACTCACCTCAGACCTCTTCACTCGATGCAAACCTTTCTTTGCCTGTAGAGAGATGGGGAGGTGACTCTGGTCACTGCAGTGTCCCCAGTCCCAGCAAGGGATGGAGGGCTCCACTGGCCCTCAGTTCCCACACTGGTGCCCCAATTTCAGGACTTACCGCAATGCATCCACCTGCTTCTCCTACTATGACTCCCTGTGAAAGGAGAGTAAAGGTTTAGTTTGGATTGGACCTTGTGGGGCTCAGAGGCTCACTGGTGTCCCCAAGCCCCATGGCTGCCCCAGCTGGAGGGGCAAAATCCATTCTGGTCCCACCTGTCCCACTGGGGCCAGTTTCACCTGATCCCTGTTCTTGCAGGGACCACGGTGGGGATGGAGACAAGGAGAGTGAGGGGAAATCAGGCCTCCAAGAAGGAGGGGATGTATTGGATGTCAGGGCTCCAACGACTGGGAATTACAGGCAATTGGGGACCCCAAGGGACAGGGCTGGGGGTGTTGAAGGGATTGGGCAATGCAGGTGGGGAGACAGGCATTCCAGTGGGGGGGAGAAGGTGTCTGAAGTGGAGTATGGGTGGGTGCAGGAGAAAGCAGGGGCAGAGGACCAAAACTGATGGGTTTGGGAGGGGCTTTGGGAGTGGGAGAAGGAGGGGATTTAGGGATAACACAGTCATGGACAGTGAGAAAGGGAAAGGACTGGAGGGAAAGAGGAGAGGAAAAGGACTGGGCAGGATGCTCTGTGGGGCTGCACTGGGGTGCACTGGGATGGGGGTTCAAGGGGGAATTGCAGCCTTGGGAAGCTCTGCTGTGCTCTGGGAAGCACTGGGATGCCCTTGGGGGTCATGACCATGAGAGGGGAGGGTCTGGGCTCAGAAGTAGAACACAGGGTACCCACCTTGTCACTCCCAATGCCACCAACGTTCTGTGGAGAGACCATGAGACATCACTGGTCACTGGGGTGTCCCCAGTCCCAGTAAAGGGTGAGGGCAATCAAACTGCCCCCAGTTCCCACACTGGTGCACACACTCCAGGACTTACCCCAGCACATATAGCTCCACCACTGCCATCGAAGGTGGCCTGGGGAAGGAGAGCAAAGCATTGGTCAGGATTGGCCCTCTTGGGGTTGGGGGGTGACACAGGTGTCCCCAGCCCCCTCAGGGACACGGCTGTCCCCTGGTCTGAGCTTGGGGGCCTGGGGGATTTAGGGACACCACTGCAGGGTGAAAGGCAATGGAGTGAGGGGAAAGCCTGGGAAGAAAACCCTGGCAATCATCCAGGGTGAGGGCATCTCCTTGTTTGTGTCAGTTCAGCCTGGCTTGGGACTGGAGCAGTTCAGCCCAGTTTGGCCAAGTTCAGCCTAGTCAGCACTTTAATTAGTTTGGGCTGCTTGGTCCCACTTCAGCCCAGTTTGGGATTGGCCTTTGCCCTTGGGTGGGAAACAGAGGAGATGCAGGGGAGATGCCCAAAGGGACCAAGAGGATGGGATGTGGAGGCCCAAAAGGATGGGATTTGGGGGCAGCAGGGCAGGAAAGCAGTGGGGCTCTCCCAGGGAGGAGCCAGGTGTGACCATCCCGTGGGGAAGCCAAGCTCTGGCACCAGGAGTTGAATTGCGGGAAGGGGAAGGACAGAGGGAATCGTGGCAGAGAGAAAGCAGCACCATCAAGAGCCAGGGTGCCTGGTGGAGCCCCTGGATTGGGAAGAGCCCCCAGCCCTGAGCTGAGCCCACCCCGTGGCCTTGGAGCCTCACCTCGGTCTGTACTGGGAAGCACAGCAGGATGGAGAAGAGCAGAGCCACGCTGAGCACAGCCACCTTCATCTTCCTCTTGGAGTGGGGAGAGCTGGCTGAGGCTGCAGCAGGTGAGGAACACCTTTATCCCTGCTGGGACTCCTCCCTGCCCCCTCCCCAACAGCCCCCAGGCCAAATCCCGGCTTGGCACAGCCCCCAGCCCTGGCCACAAGCCCAGCCCTGGCACAGAGTCCATCCCACCTGTGGCACAGATCCAGCCCCTTGCCTGGTATCTGTCCAGCTTCCTGCACAGGGCAGCTGCCCGTGGAAGGGCTCAGGAAACTCTTGGGGCCAAGGGGGTTGGGCAGGGAGCCAAAAGCATCTGGGGACTCTGTGGGGACAATCCCCCACTTCAACCCAATCCATCCTCCTACAGCCCTCAGAGCCAGATGCTCCCATTTTCCAGTGCTCCTTTTCTCCCATAACTTTCCTTGCAGGTAACCCTGCAGCTGAGTCAAGCCCCAAACCTGGTGTGTCTGAGCAGAATTGTGCCTCGAGACCCGTGGCTGAATGCGGGGTTGGTTTGATCCCTCTTCTTGAGGCACCAGGACCCCAGGATCAGGGAAAATAGGGAGGTTGGGAGGACAGCAGGGTCACAGGCAATGGGAACAGCAGTGTAACTGGGATCTCCAGTCTCTGGAGGCACTGGGGAGCACTGGGGAATGGTGGCACTGGGACACCAGGGCTGGGCTTGGGGCAGTGCTGGGGTGCTCACAGTTCCTGGCTCCAGCCCATTCCTGGCACTGCAGCCCCAAACTGCTCCAGGCCCCGAGGAGAAGATCCCCTGCCCTGTCCCAGTTGAGGGCACTGTGTCCTGCCTGGTCACCCCAATCCTGTTCTGCTGAGCTGTCCCTTATGTGGGTCCCAGGCGCTCTGTCCCCAGCAGGGCTGTGGATCCAGACTGGGCTGGCACTGGGACACAGCTCCCACATCACTGCTGTCCCCAGGGATGTCCCTGTCCTGCCCTTGGCCCAGCACTGGCCCTGAGCAGGGGCTGACCTTCCCACCTCAGGGTCCCACACTGCTATCCCAGCTCAGTGGCTCTGCCAGGGTGACCCCGAGGGCACAGATCGATGACAGTCCCTGGCCAGGGCTCCCTGGAGCTACCAGTGCCTCCATTCTCCACTGACATTCCGTGACATTTCCAGGAGATGTTCCCTCCTTACAGGACACTGCCCACACAGAAGGGACCTGTTGTGGGGCACCTGGCAAAACACCTCAGGCACCTGCCCTGACTGTTTGTGTTGGATTTTCTCAAGGAGCCAGCAGTGATTTTCCTGGAGGATTTTCCTTTTGCCTGTTTGTGCTTTGTGCCTCCTTTGTTGGGGAATTGAGGAGCATTGACCCAGGAGAGACCCAAGGGAGGTGAAGCTGCTCAGCAGAGGCATTTCCAGCCCCTGGAAACCAAAGGGGCCATTCCAGATTATCCCAGCCACTGGTTCATGGAACATTTCATGGGAAAGAGTTGGAATAGTGGGAGCTGCTATTGTCTGGAGGACCCCCTGGAGCTGCAGGCTTTCAGGCTCATCCTACATTTTAATTCTGCTGCAGAGCTGCTCCTGCACACCAGACCCATCCCTCGCCCTGAGCCCATCCCTGGAGCACTAGGGACTCACCTGCGTGCCTGCTGGGGTGTCTTGCACAAGCCCAGGTTGCTCCAAGCCCCATCCAACCTGGCCTTGAACACTTCCAGGAATGTGGCATCTCACTGTACCCGACCAACCTGTGCCAGCCTCTCACCACCCTCATGATGCAGAAGCTCTTACATCCAACCTAAATCCAAGCTGTTTCACTTTAAGGCCACCCTGCCTTGTCCTGTCACTACAGGCAGGCTTCCAACTCTCTCTCCATCTTTCTTAGGAGCCCCTGTTCCATCTTTCTCATGCTTTAACCCTAGTGGGCAGCTGCGGCCATGCCACCCATCACTCATCACCCCTCTGACAGGATTATGGAGAGACTTGGGAGGGTAAAAGTGAGAAAACTCGTGGGTTTGGATAAAGGCAGATAATTAGGGAAAGAAAAAGCTGCTCACACAACCAAAGCAAAATTAGGAATTCATTCCTCCCGTGGGCAGGGATTCCCACAAGAGTAGGGCTCCACCACACATAATACCTGCTTGGGGAGACAGATGCAAGGACACTGAAGCTTCCTCCCCTTGCAGTTCTTCCCCCATTTTTATTGCTGAGCATGACGTCCTGTGATCTGCAGTCTTCCCTGGGTCAGTTGGGATTAGCTGTCCTAGCTGTGTGCCCTCCCACAGGCATCCCCAGCCTGCTCACTGGCGGGTGGGAGGAGCAGACCAGGCCTCAGGGTTGTGCTTGTGCTGATCAGCAGCCCCTGAACATCTCTGTGTTCCCAACTCTTGTTCCCACTGCATGCCCAAAGCAGTGCCTATGCATGGCTGTGAAAGAATTTGTCCCTGCCCAGTTCTCCAGTCCTTCATCCCAATCTCCATACACTTCCAAACCCATCCAGCAGCCCATAGGATAAGAAAAGAGTGCTCTGGTTTTGTGCTCTGCATTCAAGGGTGTGAGGAGAAGTATATTCACAAGACACAAGCAGGGGATCACAGGCTGGTGGTGAAAACTTGCTTTGGACTCTGAAGCAAAAGGGAGGTTTCCCTGAGCCACAATGAATCCCAGGTGTCCCTGGTTTTGTTTCCAGGATGATCCTGTCCCAGCTCAGTGGCTCTGCCAGGGTGACCCTGAGGGCACAGATCGATGACAGTCCCTGACCAGGGCTCCCAGGAGCTACCAGTGCCTCCATTCTCCACTGCCCTGCTGTGACATTTCCAGGAGATGTTCCCTCCTCACGCCACACTGCCCACACAGAAGGGAGCTGTTGTGGGGCACCTGGCAAAACACTTCAGGCACCTACCCTGACTGTTTGTGTTGGATTTTCCCAAGGAGCCAGCAGTGACCTGGAGGATTTTCCTTTTGCCTGTTTGTGCTTTGTGCCTCCTTTGTTGGGGAATTGAGGAGCATTGACCCAGGAGAGACCCAAGGGAGTGAAGCTGCTCAGCAGAGGCATTTCCAGCCCCTGGAAACCAAAGGAGCCATTCCAGATTACCCCAGTTTGGAGTTCGTGAGATCCTATTTCTGGATCAGCACGTCACTGGAACAGGGCTCAGGGCTGATTGAGTCTACCAGTACCAAATTCATGGAAACCACTAAGCTGGGTGGGAGTGTGGATCTGCTGCAGGGCAGGAAGGCTCTACAAAAGAATCTGGTCAGTTGGATTGATGTGCTGTGGCCAAAGGTGTGAGGGTCAACAAGGGCAAGTGCTTGGTCCTACACTACCCCATGAATGCTCCAGGCTGGGCCAGAGGGGCTGGAAAACTGGAAAAGGCCCTGGTGGTGTTGGTGACAATGGCTGAACAGGAGCCCTGGTGTGCCCAGCTAGGCAAGAGGCCAAGGGCACCTGGGCTGTCCCAGCCATGATGAGGCAGCAGGACCAGGGCAGTGGCAGTCCCTGTGCTGGTACTGCTGAGGCCCCTTGAGGCTGTGTCCAGTTCTGGGTCCTCATGGCCAGAGAGACATTGAGGAGCTGGAGTATGTCCAGGGAAGGGAACGGCGCTGGGGAAAGGGCTGGAGCACCAGGAGTGGCTGATGGAGCTGGGGGTGCTCAACCTGGAGAAAAAGAGGCTCAGGGGGACCTTCTGGCTCTCCACAACTCCCTGACAGGTGGGGTTTGGGCTCTGCTCCCAGGGAACAAGGACAGGATGAGAGGGAACAGCCTCAGGCTGTGCTGGAGGAGTTTTAGGTTGGACATCTGGAGGAATTCCTTCATGGAAGGGGTTGTCGGGCCTTGGAAAGGGCTGCCCAGGGAGGCAGTGGAGTCCCCATCCCTGGAGGTGTCCAAGGAATGCCTGGACATGGCACTCAGTGCTCTGGGCTAGTCACAGGATGGGGATCAGTCACAGGTTGGACTTGATGGTCTTGGAGGGCTTTTCCAACCACAGTGACTCTGGGATTCTGGGATTGTCCTAGAGCAATGCTTTTTGGCTTTTTTTCCTTCCAAGTTCTGTACTCAAGCTTCTAGTCTCCAGGAAGGTTCCCCATTCCACATCCTTCTTTCCAACCCCTGGTCCCCCAGACAGAACCACAGGGTGACACATGGGCTGTGCCATCAGTGCCCCTCCCTTGAGCAGAAACTCTTCATAGCTGAGACTGCAGTCAGCAGGAGCAGGAAAAACGTTCTTCCTTCGATGCTGGGATAACTGTGGGGACAGTTTGTGCACAGCTGAGATGCATTCCTGAGGGAGGCAGTGACATTTGCAGTTCCTGGAGCTGGGTGGCCTGTCCAGCTCATTATCCCCACACTCTTGGTGAACAACATCAGTGCACTTTGCACAAACTCTCTCCACATGGACAACATGTACCAGATTCCATCCAGGTATTGGGAGGGCTGGTTGTTCTCCAGATTGCTGTAAATTGCCTCCTCCACGGGTGATTCCCTCAGATCCTGGGTTCATCCCGCATGAGCAGCTCGCAAGATCTTCCTCAAAGAGATTCCTGTCCTTCCCAGTGAGCAGCAGTTGCTTCCAGATGCAGAGGACTGCTGCTCCATTCCCAATCCCACTGTCAGTGCCCATATCCCCAGCAAGGAATCCCCAGCTGGGCTCCATACCCTCAAATTCCTGACTCTTGGCCCCGGTATCCAGCATTGGAGTGACCAACTGATGGTTTGCCCTCCTAGAGAGTGGCTGAAATCTTTTAGCATCTCCCCCAAGTTAGCCTCTGCTTCCATGGATCCTTCCTGGCTCCAGGGCAGCCAGTGCAGCCGAGGGCCAAGGTCTGGTGTCTGTGTGCCTGGAGATCCAAAGCTGCCCTGTTCCCCTCCCTGGATGCAGAGCAGGAGCAGGATGGGCCCAGCTGTGTCGGACAGAGGTGGGGCTGGGGCTCCCTTGGCTCAAACCTCATGACACTCCCTCCCTCCTGAACTCGCTCGGGTTGAAGCCCCAGACTGTTGGAGCTGACAACTTTCAGAGGGACCTGCCTGTGTTCTCTCACCTTGTCAGCCACTACACTGCTTTGGGGTGGGGCAGATCCCTGGTGGATCTTCCTAAGGGGTTGGTGAACCTTAGGAAAAGCTGGGAAACACTTCTTGAGAAGCACCACCAGGAGGGTTGCAGTTTCACACAGATGTTCAAGACACTGAAGAATTGTTGGAATCAAGGAGGGCACACCTGCCAGGGAGGCACAGGTGTGCACAGGTGTGCACAGACACATGGGTCAGGTGCAATTTTTTGTGTCCTCTGCTGAAAACATCTCGGAAGACAAAAGGCAAAAAGTGAAGTTGGGAATTGCCTCCAGCCCCAAAGCAGAGGATGGCCTGAGGATGGTCTGATGGAGCAGAGCTCCAACACCAGAGGAAGATCAAGGCCAGGATTTTACAGCACTTCCCAGAAAGCCCCCACTGAGCACAGCAACTGCAGCCCAAACCCACCTGTCATAATTCCAGCAGGAAGAGGAGCACAGCACAGCTGGAGAAACTGATGGGGAGACCTGGCAAGGCACTGCTGTGGCCAGCAACTCTTCAGCAGCCAGCTATCCCAGCCAAACCAGCACAAGAGGACTGAGACCCCCTGCCCCTTTCCTGCCTCCCTCTACCACACACCACATCTACTGAGGGACTCTGGGAACTGAAGGGCTCTGGGAAATTTTGAAGAGAGATGTAAATGTGGGGAAAACAGGGCACTCATTTCCCTCCTGTGACCTACTGCCACTGTGGTCACAGCCTGAGCAGACCGGCCAGGCCAGAAATTGATTTGGAACCCAAGTGTGGAAAAAAATCCCTCAGAAATGATGACAGGAAAACCAGAAATTTCCCTAGGTGCTCCCAGTCCTGTTCAGGGAGAGGAAGTGACACTGTCCAGGATGGACCAGATGCAGCTCAGACCCCCCATGTCACTTCTCTAGTCCATCTCTCTGCCAGACACCAAATCTGGGACATTTCCATGTTCCAATGAGCTGCTGATCTTTAAAGAGGAGCACGTCTGTGCAGAGCCCATGAACCCAAAGCTGGGAGAATCGGGAACAGAGGCTTTGGTGTCCAGGGGCTGGAAATGTACCACCTCTCATGTGGCTTCACCCCCCCTGGGTATCTCCTGGGTCAACGCTCCTCAGTTCCCCAACAAAGGAGGCACAAAGCACAAACAGGCAAAAGGAAAATCCTCCAGGTCACTGCTGGCTCATTGGGAAAATCCAACACAAACAGTCAGGGCAGGTGCCTGAAGTGTTTTGCCAGGTGCTCCACAACAGGTCCCTTCTGTATGGTCAGTGTCCTGTAAGGAGGGAACATCTCCTGGAAATGTCATGGAATGTCAGTGGAGAATGGAGGCACTGGTAGCTCCAGGGAGCCCTGGCCAGGGACTGTCATCGATCTGTGCCCTCGGGGTCACCCTGGCAGAGCCACTGAGCTGGGATAGCAGTGTGGGACCCTGAGGTGGGAAGGTCAGCCCCTGCTCAGGGCCAGTGCTGGGCCAAGGGCAGGACAGGGACATCCCTGGGGACAGCAGTGATGTGGGAGCTGTGTCCCAGTGCCAGCCCAGTCTGGATCCACAGCCCTGCTGGGGACAGAGCGCCTGGGACCCACATAAGGGACAGCTCAGCAGAACAGGATTGGGGTGACCAGGCAGGACACAGTGCCCTCAACTGGGACAGGGCAGGGGATCTTCTCCTCGGGGCCTGGAGCAGTTTGGGGCTGCAGTGCCAGGAATGGGCTGGAGCCAGGAACTGTGAGCACCCCAGCACTGCCCCAAGCCCAGCCCTGGTGTCCCAGTGCCACCATTCCCCAGTGCTCCCCAGTGCCTCCAGAGACTGGAGATCCCAGTTACACTGCTGTTCCCATTGCCTGTGACCCTGCTGTCCTCCCAACCTCCCTATTTTCCCTGATCCTGGGGTCCTGGTGCCTCAAGAAGAGGGATCAAACCAACCCCGCATTCAGCCACGGGTCTCGAGGCACAATTCTGCTCAGACACACCAGGTTTGGGGCTTGACTCAGCTGCAGGGTTACCTGCAAGGAAAGTTCTGGGAGAAAAGGAGCACTGGAAAATGGGAGCATCTGGCTCTGAGGGCTGTAGGAGGATGGATTGGGTTGAAGTGGGGGATTGTCCCCACAGAGTCCCCAGCTGCTTTTGGCTCCCTGCCCAACCCCCTTGGCCCCAAGAGTTTCCTGAGCCCTTCCACGGGCAGCTGCCCTGTGCAGGAAGCTGGACAGATACCAGGCAAGGGGGCTGGATCTGTGCCACAGGTGGGATGGACTCTGTGCCAGGGCTGGGCTTGTGGCCAGGGCTGGGGGCTGTGCCAAGCCGGGCTTTGGCCTGGGGGCTGTTGGGGAGGGGGCAGGGAGGAGTCCCAACAGGGATAAAGGTGTTCCTCACCTGCTGCAGCCTCAGCCAGCTCTCCCCACTCCAAGAGGAAGATGAAGGTGGCTGTGCTCAGCGTGGCTCTGCTCTTCTCCATCCTGCTGTGCTTCCCAGCACAGACCGAGGTGAGGCTCCAAGGCCACGGGGTGGGCTCAGCTCAGGGCTGGGGGCTCTTCCCAATCCAGGGGCTCCACCAGGCACCCTGGCTCTGGATGGTGCTGCTTTCTCTCTGCCACGATTCCCTCTGTCCTTCCCCTTCCCGCAATTCAACTCCTGGTGCCAGAGCTTGGCTTCCCCACGGGATGGTCACACCTGGCTCCTCCCTGGGAGAGCCCCACTGCTTTCCTGCCCTGCTGCCCCCAAATCCCATCCTTTTGGGCCTCCACATCCCATCCTCTTGGTCCCTTTGGGCATCTCCCCTGCATCTCCTCTGTTTCCCACCCAAGGGCAAAGGCCAATCCCAAACTGGGCTGAAGTGGGACCAAGCAGCCCAAACTAATTAAAGTGCTGACTAGGCTGAACTTGGCCAAACTGGGCTGAACTGCTCCAGTCCCAAGCCAGGCTGAACTGACACAAACAAGGAGATGCCCTCACCCTGGATGATTGCCAGGGTTTTCTTCCCAGGCTTTCCCCTCACTCCATTGCCTTTCACCCTGCAGTGGTGTCCCTAAATCCCCCAGGCCCCCAAGCTCAGACCAGGGGACAGCCGTGTCCCTGAGGGGGCTGGGGACACCTGTGTCACCCCCCAACCCCAAGAGGGCCAATCCTGACCAATGCTTTGCTCTCCTTCCCCAGGCCACCTTCGATGGCAGTGGTGGAGCTATATGTGCTGGGGTAAGTCCTGGAGTGTGTGCACCAGTGTGGGAACTGGGGGCAGTTTGATTGCCCTCACCCTTTACTGGGACTGGGGACACCCCAGTGACCAGTGATGTCTCATGGTCTCTCCACAGAACGTTGGTGGCATTGGGAGTGACAAGGTGGGTACCCTGTGTTCTACTTCTGAGCCCAGACCCTCCCCTCTCATGGTCATGACCCCCAAGGGCATCCCAGTGCTTCCCAGAGCACAGCAGAGCTTCCCAAGGCTGCAATTCCCCCTTGAACCCCCATCCCAGTGCACCCCAGTGCAGCCCCACAGAGCATCCTGCCCAGTCCTTTTCCTCTCCTCTTTCCCTCCAGTCCTTTCCTTTTCTCACTGTCCATGACTGTGTTATCCCTAAATCCCCTCCTTCTCCCACTCCCAAAGCCCCTCCCAAACCCATCAGTTTTGGTCCTCTGCCCCTGCTTTCTCCTGCACCCACCCATACTCCACTTCAGACACCTTCTCCCCCCCACTGGAATGCCTGTCTCCCCACCTGCATTGCCCAATCCCTTCAACACCCCCAGCCCTGTCCCTTGGGGTCCCCAATTGCCTGTAATTCCCAGTCGTTGGAGCCCTGACATCCAATACATCCCCTCCTTCTTGGAGGCCTGATTTCCCCTCACTCTCCTTGTCTCCATCCCCACCGTGGTCCCTGCAAGAACAGGGATCAGGTGAAACTGGCCCCAGTGGGACAGGTGGGACCAGAATGGATTTTGCCCCTCCAGCTGGGGCAGCCATGGGGCTTGGGGACACCAGTGAGCCTCTGAGCCCCACAAGGTCCAATCCAAACTAAACCTTTACTCTCCTTTCACAGGGAGTCATAGTAGGAGGAGCAGGTGGATGCATTGCGGTAAGTCCTGAAATTGGGGCACCAGTGTGGGAACTGAGGGCCAGTGGAGCCCTCCATCCCTTGCTGGGACTGGGGACACTGCAGTGACCAGAGTCACCTCCCCATCTCTCTACAGGCAAAGAAAGGTTTGCATCGAGTGAAGAGGTCTGAGGTGAGTACCCTGAGCTCTGCTGGGCCCAGAGCCTCCCCTGTCATGGTCACAACCCTCCGGGGCACCCCAGTGCACCCCAGTGTGCCCCAGTACAGCCCAGTGTGCCCCAGTACAGCCCAGTGTCCCCCAGTACAGCCCAGAGTGGCTCTAACCCTGCATTTCTCCCCAGCCCCCCGTGGCTGAGCAGGTGGAACTTCTGCAGGAATGATGCCTGGCTGCCCCTCTGGATGCCCAGGTGAGAAATCTCAGGGGGTCTTCAGCCCCACAAAAGATCCTCGGGGGCCAGGGCGGATCCCTGAGCCCTTTGGGGAGGGCAGAGCTTGGGGATGGCAGAGGGATGTGGAGGGAACTGTCCCTGATTCATGTCCTGGGGTAGCTGGACAGAGCTGTCCCCAAGGCTTTCCTTGCTCTGGGGAGCTCTAGGGATGCCCAATGTCCCTGGGGGAGCAGCGAGGGCTCTGGGAGGTTTTGGGGTATTCCAGGGTGAGGGGCTCTGGGGGTCACATGGATCTCAGGAGCCAAGTCCTGTCCCAGGTATATCCAGGGCTCCAATTCCCTTCTCCTGCCACAGAACCCTGCAGAGAGAGGGGGGGGGACAAGGCCCCTCTCATGTCCCAGTGGACACCAGGGCTCATGATTTGGGCTCTGTCTTTCAGGCCTGGAACTGATGGTGGCACTCGGGTCCTGTCCCCCTTCAGCAGCATGAGGAGATGATCATCCCTGGATAACCCCCCTGATCCCTTGGGAGCCCTGGGAATTTCCCTGGAATAATCAATAAACAGCTTCAGCAAAGCAACTCTGTGTGTCCATGTGTGCATGTTCTCATGTCCATCTGTGTGTTCCATGTCCATGTGTGTTCTGTGTCCTTCTCACACCCCTGGGACTCTCCAGTCCCTCCCTCACCATGAGCACAGCGACAGTTCCCAGGGGTCTCTGCACAGGAGATTCTCTTCCCCCTCGTGTGCCCCGGACATAGCAGGTTGGGACACCTTGGAATGTCCCCCTGGAGCTGGGAGGGACAAGGGGCTCCCGAGTCAGCCTCTGGAACCCCCAGGGTTTGGGGCACAGAGGGAAACAGGTTCTGCCCAGGGCTCTGGGAGCCCCTTCCCCAGGTTGGAGTCAGGGCAGGAGCTGATGATGGACAGGAGCCTGGAGCCCTGGATCCTCTGGTCTATGTGGGAGTGACAGCACTTCTCTGCCCAAGGATCAGCACTCCAGGGCACATGGCTGTTGGCAATGAGAGCATTGAGGTCGCCTAAAGGATCTCTGGCTGTTGAGATCCCTCTGCCTGGATTCAGGGGCAAATAGGACCATGTGCCAAAGTCAGTAATACAGAATCTATTAAACAAGACCTGAGGGAGAAAGGGAGAAGGGAAGGAAGAGAGGGAGAAGGGAGGGAGAGAGCTCAACCAGAAGGTCAGTACCACTCATGGATCCACCAGCGTACTGTTGGTCCTCCTTCCCCCGGAGATTCTTGGTGGTGGGAACTGAGGTCACTCTGAACTTATCCCTATTTATCTGTTTGAGCAAATTAAGGAATTGGTACTTATCGGCTACACAGCCCTCTAATGCCACTGGTTAAACAATTCCCTGGTCTCTGCTGCTGATTAGTCCCAGCTCAGCCTGTCTCTTCTCTTCAGCTGGAGCTTTCTGGGCTCAGTGGCCATGAGTCAGTGGTCGCCATCTGCCCCTCTGGAATTGACCCAGTCAGAGCAGATTCCAGCACAGGTGCTGCATTGGCTTTCCTTGTCCTCCACCAGGGATCCATTCTGCTCTCCCAGCTTTGTTTACCTCCCCCAAGGCCTGAGACAACCCCAGACAATTGTCCCACCTTGATATTGTCCCAGGTTCCCATCTCAGGGACTGAACTTCCCAGCCAAGTTCCAGGTGTCAGTGGAGGCAGATTTGGGGGCCTTTGGTGGTCACAGCTGCACCTGTGCCATAACTCAGTGAGCTTTGTGTGACCAGCGATGTGCACGAGCAGCTGCTTCTTTACACACTTTGCCATGGGGGGAATTTTTGTGGGGATGCATTTCCCAGCATGTGTCAGCCAGATCTCACCTCAGCCAGGCCTGGTCTCAGCGCCTTCCTGTGCTCTGGTCTGCATTTGGCTCATGGCAAAGTCCTCCATGGTGACAGTGTTTGGGAAGAGCAACTGCTGCTCCTTCATCCTGACACCACTGAAGCCTCCCCAGCCCTCTGGTTGTCCCCAAGGCTTTCCCCCAGTGACCCCCTGCTGACCCCCCAGCCCCACTTCGTGCAGCTCCCAGAGCACAGTGTGGTCTTCGAGGGTCTCGACTGAGACATCTTTGAGGCTCTGGTGCCGATGGCGCTGGTGCTGCTGGTCCCCACTGAGATGTGCAATGCCCTCAACACGTGGTGGGGGGTGGCCTTTATTGTCACCATCATCTTCATCACCAGAACCACCCACACCATCACCCTCATCCCTCACAACATCATCATCATCATCATCTTCACCACTCACACCTCCACCATCATCAACCAACACCATCAACCGTGTCACAACACCAACATCACTGTCATCACTGTCATCTTCATCATCATCACCCATCGACATTATCACCATGACACCACTCACACCATCATCATCATCATCATCACCTACCTCGTCTTCATCACTCATGCCATCATCTACACTATGGTGAACTCCATCACCAATATCCTCACCATCCAACACAATCATCACTGTCATCATGACACCAGCAACTCTCACCATCTTTATCGTCTTCATCACCTTTTTCATCCTCATCAACTACACTTCTGTGTTCATCATTCCCACACCATCATCTGCATCATCTACACCTTTGTCTTCATCACCCACACCATCATCCTAACCAGCAACGCCAATTAACACCAACAAACACCATCATCATTACACACCATCAAGACTCTTACAACCAAACCACCCACATCATCATCACCATCTTAATCACCTACACCTTCATCTTCACCAATACCATCATCATCACAGTCAACTCCAATACAACCATCACCATTCAACACAATCAACACCATTGCCATGACACTGACAACACCATCATCACATCATCATCGCTGTCACCATCCATCATCGTCATCCACACCTTTGTCTTCATCAACACCACAGTGAACTCCATCACCCCCATTATCATCACCCAACACCATTGACACCATCACCATCTTCATCACTTAACACCATCATCATCATCATCACCACCATCTTTATCACCCAACTCCATCATCATCACATGACCACCACCATCACCATCACCATCACTACCATCCCCTCCATGATGCCCCCGTTTCCCCTCAATGTGTCCCCCCATGTCCTCCCCCATGGTGACCCATCCCCTCCCCCACCCTCCATCCCCTGTCCATGTCCCACTGTGTGCCCCACCCCCACAGTGACCCCCAGATGTCCCTGATGTACACCCAGCCTCTTGGAAAACCAATCCCTGGCCTGGGGATCACCCACCACCATGTCCCCTGTGTCCTATACCACATGTCCCCCCGTGTCCTCGTGGCACCCCTCATCCCATGGTCCCAACCTGTCAGTGACCCTTAATGCCCCAAATCCTCCCTCCCTGCTCCTCTCACTATCTCCTGGTCATCTCAACCATCTGATCCCTGTTCCCACCACCATCCCCATGTCCCAACTGCCATCTCCAGGTGACGTTGACCATCTCTGTGTCACCTCCACCATCTGCTGTCACCTTCACCATCTCCTCCTGGTTACCACCTCCATCCCCATGTCCCCTCTACCATCTCAATGTCCTCTCCGTGTCCCCAGCTCCATGTCCTGGTCCCACCTTGTCCCTGTCTCCACTGTCATCTCCATGACCCCTCTGCTGTCCCCTCCACCACGGCCTGGTCACCTCGATCTCCTCCCTGTCCTCACACCGTGTCCCTCTGGTCCCCTCTCCCCCTCCCATCTCCACCTTCTCCCCTCAGCCCAACCTTGTCCCACCCCTCGGCCCTGGCCCCGCCCACAGGGACACCCTTGTCACTGTCACCTCCTGTCACCACCACCACCCCCAGCCTTGTTTTCCCGTCAATGCCCAATGTCCCCTATCACAGGCACAGCAGGGACAGCCCTGCCAGTGTCACCACCTGTCACCCCCATGTCTCAGTCACCCCCCGATGCCACTGTAACCCCCACCCCACGTGACACCGAAGGGGAGGGTTAGCTGAATTGGGGGGGACAGGTTGGGGGAATCACCTGATGTCACCTGGAGTCACCTGATCTGACCCAAGTGTCCCCCAACGCCCCCCGTGCCCCCTGGCCTCGCTCATTTATTGTCAATAAAGGAAACTGGCCTTCCCCACCCCAAACCGCCTGGGGATTTTTTGGGGGGTGGGGGACCCCGGGGCAGCCAATCACAGCCCGGGGGCGGGCGCTTGGGCGAGGCGGGCCATGCCCACCCAGGTAAGAATCCCCTCCGACCCCAATTCGGGGCCCAGTCGCCTCCAAGTCGGGACAGGTCAGTCGGGCGCCCCTCCCCCACTAGGGGGTCAGGGGAAGGGGAGGGGGGAGGGGCGGGTGATGTGGCCAATCCGGAGAGGACTTTGGACCCCCTGAGCTGGGGGGAAGGGGCAGGAAGGGGGAGGGGGACCCATATTTGGAGGATGGGACCCACATTTGGGCTGTCCGTGGCGGGGCGGGACCCCCATTTGATCCCCTTCCTGGACTCCCAAATCCACCCCAGGACGCCATTAACCCCCAAAATTGCCCCTGGACCCAAAAATCTTCTCCAGAATCTCCTCAGGACTCCACTATCCCCTCCAGGACCCTCCTGGGACCCCCTCAGCTCCCACCAGGACCCGCCAAAAATCCCCTTCCCAGGACCCAGTAACTCCCCAAACGGCCCCAAGAATCCCTCCCCAAACTCAAAAATCTCCACTATGGTCCCCCAACCCCACCCCCAGGACCTCAACATCTCCTCAAGAACCTTCCTGGGACCCTCAAAAGCCCTCAAGACGCCCCCAAAATACTACTAAGGAGCCCAATAACCCCCCAAACCCCACCAGGACCCACCCCAAAACTCCCACAAGAACCTCCATATCCCCCAAACCCCTCACTTACCAACCCAAATTTTCCCTGCAGCACCCCGATAATCCCCCAAATCCCCTCCGGACCCAAATATCTCCCTGAAAATCCACCCACGGACCCAATATCCTCTCAGGGACCCTCCTCAGACCCCAAGAACCCCTGCAAGACCCCACAATCTCCCCTATGGCCCTCCAACCCCACCCCCAGGACTCCAATATCTCCTCAAGAACCCTCCTGGGACTCTCAAAACCCTTCAAGATGCCTCAAAATCCTTGTAAGGAGCCCGATATCCTCTCAAACCCCACCAGGACCCCTCCCAAAATTCCCGCAAGGACCCCCGTTTCTTCCAAACCCCTCAAAGAACAGCCCAAATTTCCCCTGGAGCACCCCAATAAGCCCCCAAATCCCGTACAGACCCAAATATCTCCCTAAAAATCACCCCGTGGGCCCTGATATCCCATCAAGGACACTCCTAGGTCCCCTGAAACCCCTCAGCATCCCCTGAAAAGCTCCCCAAGGATGCCTGTATCCCCCAAGCCTCCAAAAGACCAACCCAAATCTCCACCTCAGCACCCCAATAAGCCCCCAAATCCCCTCCAGACCCAAATATCTCCCTGAAAATCCCCCCACGGACCCCAATATCCTCTCAGAAACCCTCCTGGGACCCCAAGAACTCCTGCAAGACCCTTCCCCATGACCCCAAATGCCCCCTGGAAGGCCCCCGGTGACGCCACTGTCACTGTGCCCAGGCGGCCCGGGCACAGGGCTGGGCGGGGGTCGTGGGGGGCACCCGAAAAACCACGCCCGGCTTCCGCTTGGCGGAGAAATACGCGCTGGGTGTGGGGGGCGCCGACCCCCACCGGGGAGGTCTGGGGGGACTCCTTCTGCTCAAGGACAATCACCGAGCGCTGGCGGCGGCGGCCGGGGGGCTCGAGCAGGTGCGGACACCGAAATTGGGGGGCGAGGGGGGAAAACCCTTGAACTGGGGGCTTCTGGGTGGGGGGGGACTCCGGAATTTGGGCGGAAATGGTGGCAGGAGCCCTGGATTGTGGGGTGCTGGGCGGGGCAACCCCGAGACCGAGGGGAGCAGGACCCAAGCTGGAGGGGAGAGATGGATGGGGGGACCCTTGAATCGGTGCCTTCTGGGTGGTAGGGGTGCCAACCCCAGTTTTGGGGGTGTTGGGTGGGGGCAACATGGGTGTTGGAGGAAATGGGGGTTTTTGGTGGAGGGGGCTCGATTTTGGGTGATGTCTCAGGGTACCCTGAACTTTGAGCTAGGGTGGTGGGGAACCACCAATATTTCAAGGGGGTGTCAATTTTGGGAAGAACTCTTGGATTCGGCTATTCTGGGGGTTGACTGATGTGGGAGAGCCCCTGGATTGGGGAGGATGGGTGGTAAGAGTCCCAGTTTGGGGGGAAATTGGGGTGGAAGCCCTGAATTGGGGGTGTCCTGTGTTGGGTAAGATGAGCCTGGGGCTTCACACGGCGATTGGGGGTCAAAGGCTCGAGTACAGACCAGGTGCTGGCAGCTGGAGGGGCAGGGCCTGACATTGTCCTGCTGGACAGCCTGGCCCAAACCTGAACCCTAACATCCATCCCAGACCCCCACAACCCACCCTGGGACCCCGAAAACCCACCACAAATCCCCCCTGATATTCCAAAATGCATCCTAGAGATCCCCAAAACCACCCTGGGACTCCCTAGCCCTGGTGAGGGTGACCAGGAAATCCACTGGTGGGGCTTCCCAGTGACCAGGGGCAGCAATGCCTGAGACACCCCACCCTCCCACTGACCCATCCCTGTCCAGGGGACCCCAGATCTCCATCCTGGGGTCCCCAAGGTTCTCCCATCAGCTCCCCCATTGAGGAGCGACCCACCCACCACTCAGGCGATGCCAAAGATGCCAAAACCCACCCTGAAGAGCCCAAAGCTCAACCTGGGTGCCCTCCAACCCCCTGCTCCACCTAAGGGGGAGCCCAAAACCCACCCTGCGGACCCCCCATGCCCCTTATCTCTCTGTACTCCCAAATAAACCCCTTCCCTACATATCCTCCCAAATTTTTAATGGTGTCACGCCCAAAATCCACCATCAAGTGCAAAACCAACTACTTTATAACCAAGAAAATGGGGGTCACGGTCACAGACCCATTGACCCCATACTCCAAACCAGTGTCATTTGTGGTTGGGACCAGGATTGGCCTTTTGCAGGCACACCCAGCTCCTCCCCGAGAAACTGGAATGCAAAATAAGAAATACCTTGGTTTGGGGTAGAAACTTGGTACCCAGGGAATGAGCCTTCAGGCAGGACATGAGTTCCTAGGTACCAACCCCTAGTCTGTGGATCCCAAACTCCAGTCTGAGGGGCTCAAAACCCAGGATCTCGAGTGTCCAGGACAGGACAGGGGAGACATCAGCTTTCCTGGCCCATCCCTGGAGAAGACAAAGCTGAAATTCCAGGGCTGCATGCTGAAAGTCAAGGAGGAGCAGCTGGCAAGGGACAGGGAGGTGCTGCAGGAGGCCTGGCAGGAGCTGAGGCTGCAGGGGGAGAAGGAGCCATGCGGCTCATGTGGCAGCAGGAGGAGGAGATTCCAAGTCTGAGCAAGGGCAGTGAAGCAGCTGCACTGCAATTCCCAGCGGTGAGCAGAGCTGAGGCTCCACATCCTTTGCAAAACCTAATCCTGTCCCAGGAGAGAGAGAACAGGAGCCCAAAGGAGCTCTGGCCCTGATCCCCCTCCAGCTGCTCTCCACAGCAGTGATCCCATGGGATGGCCATTGTCAGATCCCATGGACTGGGATGCGTAAAAGAGCAGCTCCACCTGCTTCCTGCATCCCCCATACCTGAGGCACTGGTGCCAGGGCCAGGCTTCCCCATGGAATGTCCAACTGTTTCCTGCCTGGAAGGGTTCTGCTGGCCTCTTGGTACCATCACTCCTTCCTGAGACATCTCCCAGCTTTCTGGCCACAATCCCCTGTTCCCCATTTCTCCCTGGGGACACCTTCCCCAAGGACCCTCTGCTTTCCCTGCCTCCCAGCATATGCCAGGGCACCCAGGACCCCTTAGGGTGTGGGTGCAGTGCACATGAAACACAAGCAACAAAAATCAGGCAGGGCCAACTGCAAGAGAGAGCTTCCCAGGGGTGCAGGATGGATCCAAGAGCTCCCAGCATCAGTGGGATGTGAGCCATCCCACAGCTTGTCCCTGGAGCAAAAGCTGTCCCCAGTTCTGCCCCGGGGACTCAGCCAGCAGCTCCCAAGGACTGAGTGACACCTTGCACTGTGCAGTCCCAGCTCCCCAGGACTGAGTGACACCCTGTGCTGTGCATTCCCAACTCCTTGTAAATGGGTGCTGCAGACTCCAAGCTCCCCAGGAAGCTCTGGACAGGGTTTATGGGGAAGCCCTTTCTCTTTTGTCACAGGGTGCAGGAGGAACGCCCCAGCTTTCCAAATGCCTGAGAGGAGCCTGGGAGCAGATGGTTCCAACCCCAGCCCCAGACAGGATCAGGCCTTGTGTCTAGATCCCAGCTCTGGGCTGGCCAGAACGTCCCGGGCTCTACTGGAGACCTGCAAGAAGCACAAAACATTCCTGGTTTAGGGCCAGGATTGACCAGAGGTTCCAGTTCCCTCCCGCACACTCCCACCCGCACTCGCACCAGCCCAGCTGCACACGTGGAAGCTGCACAGCTCTGCCAGCACACGGGGGCTCAGGGACACCCCGAGTCAACATTCCCACATGCACCTGGCCACCAACTCCCAAACCAAGCAATTCGGGCCAGCTGAGAGCCCCTCCTGGGCACAGCAGCCACCACTCAGCCCACAGCTGCACCTGCCCACGCGGCAATGGGGCACATCCCAACCTGGGCCCTCTCTCCTCAAGCTGGCTCCGAGTTTGGGACGGCAACTTGATGCCACGACTGGGAAAAGCTCCACTGCCCGACGGATCGGCAGCTTCCCGGGCCTCAGAGTAATTCTAGAGCTAAAGCGGTGAGAGACATCAGCTCCGCTCAGATAATACATGCCAGCGCTCATCCCGGGCCCGGGAAGTGCCTCCTCCGGCCCGGCCCGGCCCGGCCCGGCGCTGCCGGCCAAGAGCCGCTGCTCCCAGCCGAGCGCGGGACGCTCCCTCCGCCTGCAGCGGTGCCCCGGCAGCGCAGCCCTTGGATCGGCGCAGCTGCAGCGCCGCTGGCCGCAAGGGAAACCTCCCCAGCAGCCGCTGCCCCGCCACGGCCCTTCCCGCGGCCCCGCCTCGGCGCCGCCGCCATCGGCCTGCCCATCCTCCCGCCGCCGCCTCGCCCGGCCCGGCCGCTCCGCTCTGAGCCGCGCCGTTCCGGCAGCGCCGCGCTCGGGGCAGGGCTGCGGCACCGCGCCCTTGGAGCGGCCCTTCCACAGCCCCGCCACCGGCACCTGCGGCGGCTCTGCCGGGGGGCTCCGTGCCCGGGGGGCTCCGTGCCCGCCGCTCCCGTCGCTCCCGCCCACGGCCCCTGCCAGCAACGAGACGCCCCGCGATCCCCCGGGACCCCACCTGCCCCCGGCCCGTCCCGCACCACGCGGCCGCTCCTGCCCGCCGTTCCGCCGCAAGGGACATCCGGCCGCGGCGGGCGGGAGGAGCTGCCGCCGGGATCCGCCCACATCCGCCTCCAACCGCTTCCATCCCCATCCCATCTCGCTTCCCTTCCCCTTCGTCTCCATCGATGGCGGGGCAGCAGCTTCGGCACCCCCGGCACGGGCACGGGGTGGGGGCAGTGCCCGCTGGGTCCATGCCCAAGCACTCGGTGAGATGTTTCATTTTAATCCTTTTCTCTCAGGCCCGTGCTGAGGATCCCCTTTGAGCAGGGAGCCTTTTCCATGTGCCTCTCTCACCTGGCCGTGGTCTTCCTATTCCTCAGCACTGCTGTCTCCAAACCATCGGGAAACACTTTTTAACACTCTAATGCCTATATTAAAAGCAGGCGTAGCTTTATTTCGGCGCTGGCATCAGACACCCCCAGCTATCTCACATACCAGTCAGTATCTATGTGACTAATACAGATCCATCCCATTTCCCAGACTCACACGGATTTGCTAAACGTTCCCACAAATTCACGTACATATTTAATCACTTGTCAGAACTCATTTACATCAGAGTAAAGGGTCTCTCAAGGCTTTCTGATGGTTGTTTGTGGAACATCCCATTCCTCAAATTATCCATTTGTGGTCATGAGCCTCCTAAACCCAGTTTGTTCCCTTTGAACGCGTCCCAGCTCTGTGATGTGGCCAAGACACTCCTTTTTTCCCAGCATCACTCAGACCTACAGTCTGTATTCTCATGGCTCAGGTACCACTTGCACACGGATATGGCTGAATCCAGGACTGAGCACTGTCTGGGAAAGTTAAAGGAATTCAGAGGACTAAACACTGTTACTTTGAAAGATTTTCCCAAGGTTTGTTAAAGATTGTCCCAACTCTGCCGTTTTTCTCCCTTAAGCCCCACTCCATATCCTCAGCATCCCTGGATCTTGATCAGCTCCGTGCCTTGTGGTGCCTCCAGCCTGAGGAACAACGAAGTCAAGGACACCTGGAAGAAGCTGATCTGCTCCTTGGTCTCTCCAGAGGAATAACCCTCTGTGTCTCCTTCTGTCAGTAAAATTAATCCACAAACACCAGAGGTTTATGTCCAAAAAAGAGACAGAGCAGTCCTGTAGCTTTATTCATTAATAAAGGGAGAGGTCATGGGGCAATTTCCCCTGGGGTCTCTCAAGTTGCTAGAAGACACAGCCTCCTTTTTATCCTAATTTCTCGTCTACATTTACCTCTTTCTTTTTCTATTGGCTGAGATACTCGAGAAGTACAGACTTCCCGAATCGCCTAATACAGATACCCTTCTAAAGTACATTCCCCCCCCCGCCTTTTGTTTTCTTTGTATCTCTGTTTTTTTCTCTAAGTCCAGGGCTTGGGTGAGCAACAGTCTGTGTCAATTAGTGGAATTCCTATGGAATTTATGGTTCCTCCCTTTGCGTTTTTCACCTATCAGTATCTGGCTTCATCTATCAGCAGACCCACGGTGTTTGTAGAGACACATCCACCTCACTCTTTTAACTTCCAAGACATTTCCAGTCCAAATCCAGAGTCTCCTCTGCTGTGGGTGCTGTACCTGTGATGATATTCCTGTTAGTTTGGGAATGTCTGCAGCTGCTCTGACTTCCCAGAGTCTGGAACCTGCCCAACCTCCAGCCCCCAGGATAGCTGAGCCCTGAGGCAGTGCCAGGGGATATGTGCTGGTCAGTTTGAGATGGGAATGTGCTCCAGGTAGTGCCAGGGGAGATGTGCTGGTCAGTCCGAGGTGGGGCTGTGTTCTGGGCAGTGTGGGGGTGGGGATGTGCTGGCTCATGGTCTGAGTCTGTTCCAGTTGAGCGCCCAGTGGGCAGGGAACCACAGCTGAACCCCATGCCCTGCTGCCCTGCACATGTGGGCACTAACACCATCCTCTGCAGCCACTTTCCACCCTCTGCCTCAAAAGCCATGGAGAAGGAGTCAGTGAGAGCAGAGGGGATCTTGCATTTTCCGTCCCTGCCAATGGGCATCTCCAAGCCCGTTCTCGTGGCTGGGAAGATGACGACCACACTGGTATGAACATGCCCAGCACCAGCTCAGTCACAGCCAAAGCCACTTCCAGTGGCCTCTTCAGGGTCCACTGGAGGCTGGGATATGTCTGGGGAACTTTGGCCAGTCTGAGCACATGCCTCAGCCTGAAGATTTTCTAGGGAGGGAGAGAGAGATGGGCCACTGCTGTGGCTGAGCTCCTGGTGAGAGAGCCACTGTCATGTGCAGGAGGATCCAGAGGAGGACTCTGCTCACATCCATGTGGGCAGGATGTTTCCAGCTGTGCAGGAACTAGGGGATCCAAGGGCCTGTGGCTTGGACAGGTGGTGCAGGCTCAGGGGGGCCCAGTTATGGCTTTGGGAAGGACCCAAGGAACCCTTAGTCCAGTACAGAGGGGACAGAGGACTGACAAAGACAGTAGGGGCACGATGTGCATTAAGGCAAAGGGAGGTAAATTTGGAGAGGAAAAATGATGGTCAGTCTCTACATGGGGACTGCTCTGGGGTCATTGGGTCACAGCCCATCACAGTGTCCCCTCCAGGAATCACTGCTGCCACCTCTGAGCCACCTCTGTGCCACCTCAACCACTTCCAAGAGAAGGAGCAGACACTGCAGAGAGCCATTCCCTATGGAATGCTATGCCTGGGCTGTTTTCTTCTCTGTGGATGCCGGGAGAAGAGTATCAGTATCCCATTGTGGGGTCGGGGAGCAAAAACACTGAGAAACTGCTCAGCAAAGCCAGGACTAAGCACAGGTGAGCAGGGGAGATGATCCTGCCCCACAGGAGCTGGGTCCAGGTACCCAGGTGGAGGTGAGGGAGCTGCAGAGTGGGTGTCTGGAGCCGACAGCATATCCAGCCCAGTATGGCTGCAGCCTCTCCCTCAGCATGTTCAACCTGCTGTGGTGAGCAGATGTATCAGAGCCACATGGACACACAGACCCACAGATGCAGGCACAGGACAGACAGATACACACCTGCCACCAGCAAGGCAGTCACCCACAGCTCCCCTGCACAGGACCTCCATCCCACACCAAGTGTCTACCCCATGACCACAATCTCCTATCCCACACCCCGTGGTTGTGATCAGAACACACCGTAGATGTGATCCCTGATCCTGGGAACAGCATCCATCCTGAGACTGTGATCCCTTATCCACACTAGAACCAGTGCCCATCCCAAGAGTGAGATTTCTTATTGCAGGACGAGCATTGACCCTGTCAGTGTGATCCCTTATCCACACTGGGACCTGCATTCACACTTCCAGCCACATTAATGCCTTCTGCACCCAGACTGTCTTGAAATCCCACTGTATCAGCTCATACCTGGGTCACAAATCTTGAGAGCTTGTTCCTTACAGAAGGGTTATTGATACTGACCTTGAAGGCACCTGGAAATATCATCTCAATTCTGCCCATGTTGTCCTGAAATCCCTCCCTGCAGCAGGAGCACCCTGGGTGGGGGGGTCCTCACAGGTGTTCAGGTACCTGAAGCAGCTGCAGCTGTTTGTGACCCAGGAGAGCAGATATTACCTGTGCCATTACCTTTTCATAGGGATACAGAAGCCCCCAACCTGCCTCTGTGGTTCTGGGGAGCATGATCCTGTTTAGTGAACTCCAGTGAACTCCATGCTGCTCATCAGAAAACCCACCTGAACCTTTCTCTTAAATGTGATGGAGAAATGTCTCTGCATCCCGGGGCTGTTGTGATGATGAATCACTTGAGGAGCATTGAGGTGTGCAGGAACTGTACAAATAAAGGATAAATAATCCATGGACAGAAGTTGGGCTGCCCAGGAATTGAACTCCCTGCTGCAGTCAGGAATGTGACCTGTGGAGCACAACCTGTGGTGCTGGAGAGGGGGTGTTTAACAGCCTCAAACTCACACATCCTGTGGGCTTGAAACTGGAGTTCAAATAGGAAGAGCACATGAAAATGTTCATTAAACATTGGACTGACATAAAGTTACAAATTAACTTTTACTTAACTACAAGGAGAAAGTCACAGAATATTCAAATAACTAAGGTTGGAAAAGACCTCCAAGATCAGTGAGTCCAGCCTTTGACCAAACACCTTACTGGCACTCAACCAGAGCACTGAGTGCCATGTCCAGTCAACCCATGAACACCTCCAGGGATGGGGATTCCACCACCCCCCTGGACAGCCCCTTCCAAGGCCTGACAACCCTTTCCATGAAGGAATTCTTCCTGATGTCCAACCTAAAACTCCCCTGGCACAGCCTGAGGCCGTTTCCCCTTGTTCTGTCCCTTGTTCTCTGGGAACAGAGCCCAGCTCCCACCTGGCTACAGCCTCCCGCCAGGGACTTGTAGAGAGGAAGGAAGTTCCCCCCTGAGCCTCCTTTTCTCCAGGCTGAGCCCCCCGCCCTGCTCCCTCAGCCACTCCTGGTGCTCCAGCCCCTTCCCCAGCTCCATTCCCATGTCTGGACGTGCATTCCACCGATACCGCAGTGAAAATCCAGCCGCGGTCGGAGCAAAGCCTGTGTGAGACCACGATCAGCTTCTTTTAACCTGCTTGTTTAACCCGAGAAGTGTCTGCCCAAGGCAGGGACCCGGGCCCGTTCCTGCCCGGGCAGTAACCCAAACTCTCGGTGAGAAACCCGCGAGCGAGACCCAAACCCACCGCGGGGGAAATGTCACACGGCAAAAGGCTGTTCCCAGGGAAATCAAAGCAGCCGATTCTCTGTCATCCCGACTAAACGGGGCAGAGGAAGGTGAGGGACGCGGAGGAGACCCCGGACCGCTCTGTTAGGGGCACACCGCCTTGCTGGGAGGGTGGCCACAGGGCTGTTCTGGAGGGGGTGCGCGACCGCCCCACTCTGCTCCGCCTCCCCCGCGCCCGACAGTGCTGGAGCGATCGCCGCGATGTCCGCGCTCAGCGCCAGCCGGGTGAGCGGGGCACGGGGGGCACAGGGGGACACGGGGGGACACGGGGGGACACGGGGGGAATAAGAGCAGGACGGACGGGGCCGGGGTCGTGCTGGGGCGGCTCTGCCAGCATCGACCCCGGAGGTCCCGAATCAGGGTCGGTGCGGGCTTGCCCTCCCGCTCCTCTCCGTTCCTCCCCCGGGGCTCGGTGTCCGCTGCTCCCCCGAGGGTCGGTGCCCATCCCGTTGGGAATTGGGAATATTCCTTATATCGGCATCTATCGGTCCCCCCCCCGAGAACTGCGTCGGCACTTCCAGTTCTCCCCGTCATTCCTGAATTAGGGGAAAGGTGAAGGCTGCCGGCTCTGGCGTATTCATCCAGTGTCCCTCCCATGCCCCTCCAGTGTCCCCCGGTGGGACGCGGCCACCTGCCCCAAGTGTCACAGTGACAGCGGAGGCAGCGGGGGGGACTGTGCCCGAGGGCAGGGGATCCCATGGATGATATTCCTGGCACTGGGATTGGGGGTTGAGTAGGGGCAGAGCAGCTGGAAGGCACAAAGAGCTGGGTCTGAGAACGGAGAGGGAAGCAAGGCTGATGGAGTGGGCAGGGGCTTGCCCAAATCCTTACACAGAATCCCAGACTGGTTAGGGTGGGAAGGGACCTAAGAGACCATCCAGTCCCACTCCACTGCAACTTGGAGCAACTAGACCAGGCTGCTCCAAGTCCTATCCCACCTGGCTGGGAACACTCCCAGCGATGGGGCACCCTCACTGCTCCAGCGACTCAACTCTGTGTGAGAACTTTGGTCCCTTGTCACTCTGTGCTCTCCCCTGCCCAACCCTCACATGCAGCTGTCCAAGGGTTTTGATGTGTCCAGACTCACCTCAATGACTCAAATGCCCTCGACCTCACCCAGCCCTGGAGCAGGAGAACCACGAGACTGAACATCTCCAACACAAACTTGGCAGCTCTTTTGCGGGGGATGTCACCTTCAGCCTTGTTGGGAATTCTGGGCTTTTCCTAGCTTTGTCTAAACCTTTTGGTGGAGATGCTGTGTAGGAGTGGATCATCCTTAAGAAAAAAACCAGCCAAACCAAACAAAAGCCCAGACAAATAAATACCCCATGATTGCAATACCTCGTCTTTTTTTCTACTGCATCTTTTTGTCAGTTATACCTCAAACAAGGTCAAAAACACTTGGGAGGGTTGTTTCCTGGTGTTGTTTTGTTTTCCTTCCTCACCTGTGGCAGCAGTTTGGTAAGAAAGCTCAAAGCAAGAAGGGAAAACCTGGGTGAGAAAGGACAGTTTTGCAACACTTGTCTTGTGAAAACCCCACAGATAAAATTTTACCCTGTGGACACCCCCAAGCTGTGCACACACACTGACTCAGCAGCTCAGCATTCCATGCTTGATCCCACCTCGCCCCACAGTTCACTTTTTGGCTTTACAGGTATTTTCAGTATTCTGTGACAATACCTTTTTTCCCTGTGTGCCACCTGTCACAGCTTGTGTCCTTTGTTGTGCTGTGGGGCTGCACTGGTACCTTTAGGACAGGTCCCTCGTTCCGGTCTGGGATATTCCCTCATTCTCAAGGCCCTTTTCTGCTGCAGCTCCTCCGGACCCTGGCTTGGCCTGGATGGAGGTCACACTCCAGCAAACCTGCCCAAAATGTCCCCCTGAGCAAACCTGGGAACGGGTTCAGCTTTGGTGAGTGCGGCAGGGCTGGGAAGGGAGAGAACAGGGAGGGACAAATGGCAGTGCAGGGGGGAAAAAGCAAACATAGGACCAAAATAAACAGACCAAAAAACTCCACCCCAAACTTCAACAAAACAACCGGCCAAAAAACACAAACAACAGCATCACAGTTCAGGAGGAATTTCCAAGACAGGTGTTTATTTGGAATAGATTTCTATTCTTTTTATAAAAACTATTTAAAAACCAAAAGCCTTTTTCTCTCCAGCTCAGGACAGCCAGGGCAGGGGGTGATATTTCAGAGACTTTCTTCTTTTTTGTAACTGTCTTGAGCTTTTTTTATTGCCCAAATAGCCTCAGCATTGAGCGATGATCCCCCATTGCCTTTTAAACCATTAAAATAACCATGAGCATCACCAGGGGAACATGGTGGGTCTAGGAATGTGACACAGAAATTCCTCCATACCTGGGCTATTACAGCAAATTCTCTGGGGCAGCAGCAGGTGCTTGACAGATGTTTTTGGTGAAAATATTTTTTTATCTGGCACTTTCTGCTCCATTTCCAGTAGTTTTAGAATAATTTTGTAAGTAATGGTGTTGTGGGCATTGCTCAGAGCTCAGGGGTCTTCAGATGAAAGGAGTAAGTTGAGCTTCTTTATGTCTTTTTTGCCTTATTCTTTCAATAGAACTGACGGATGAACAGAAAGAATTCCAAGCCACTGCCCGGAAATTCGCTCTGGAGGAGATTATTCCTGTCGCTGCACAGTATGACAGGACTGGGGAGGTAAATCCACCCCACAGGACGGAAAAACCAGATTTTTCTCTTAACCTTAAATTTGAAATGTTACCTGTGATAATCAACCGTGATTTTATCTGTTTCAGTATCCTGTGCCTCTCATCAAACGGGCCTGGGAGCTTGGGCTGATGAATTCCCACATCCCAGAGAGCTGCGGTGAGTGTGATCCCTTTTAATCCCTAAAATAAACAAAGAAAAGGCCTTGGAGGAGACTGAGGTGTGAAATTATGGATTATATATAAAATTACCTGTTGCACACTGGAGCAATCCCAAAGCAATCTGTGGGCAGGTTGGCACACATGGGTGTGATGAGGCTCGATGGGATCAGGCGAGGAATTAGATCCTGATGTAGTAATTTATGGCTGGATTTTCTCCCATGATCCCCATTCAGGAGTTCAAGGGTTTACTTTGATCCTGGCTCAGGCTGGAGGGATTTAAGGGCTCATTCCTGAGGATCAGTTACCAGTTTAGCCGAGGTGCAGCAGGTGCACAACCATGGATAAAAATGTTACATTTCAGATTCCATGTTTTACTTGAAAGTGGAATGGAGAAGTGTCCAGAGCAGGCCCTGTTGGGTCTTTTTGACTGATTTGGTGGATCTGGTATCAAAAATTGAGTTTCTGCAGCAGAGCCTGAGAGTCACAGAAAGGTTTGACTCAAGAGGGGCCTTTAAAGGTCTCCTTGTCCCACCCCCAGCAGAGAGATCGAGGGGCCAGGGAGGTGGAAGATACTAGAAATTCAGGAATGAGTTTGAAAAACCATCAGGTTTCTTAGTGGGAAATCATCAGCACAGTCTGGCTGGATATCTATAAATAGTCTGGAAAAGGAGGTACTGGTGAGACTGACGGTGGGTGTGGAAAATTTGAGGCTGGTGTGAAGAGCTGTGAGAGGGGATGAAACCGAGTGTTCAAATGAAGTCCAAAATGGGAAAAGAGATGGACACAGGAAAGGGAAGAAGGGATTCAAACTTCCCGGGTAAAATGGTGTCTGCTGTACTAATCCCTGCCTCTGGAAAAAGGGATTTGAGGGTTATAATTGATAGTTTTGGGAGACATCAGAGCCCATGCAGCCCTTTCTGCCCCCCAGGAGCTCCCCAGGGAATGCTCAGATGTAAAGCAGTGACAGATCCTGGTGGCACCTTCTGGCCATTTTGTGCCACTTGTCCCATCTTGAGCACAAAATTAACCCCCCTGAGAGTGGTGAAATGGGATTTTTAAATCATCTGATTGCAATGAAAAGAATGAAATATAATAACAAAAATATCAATCTGGCAGCACACTATTTCCCGAGGTGTTCCCAAGGGAGAACATCTGATGGAACATGGTGCCCATGGGGGACATTTGAGATAATAAGTGCTTGTAAATCATATAGTCTGCAACTGAGACTCCCCTGAGTCCCCTCTTATACCCCCACAGGTGGGCTTGGGCTGGGCACCTTCGAGGCATGTCTGATCACAGAGGAGCTGGCGTATGGATGCACTGGGGTGCAGACGGCCATCGAGGCCAATTCCCTGGGGGTGAGTCCTGCACCTATCTGGAACTGGGGCTGGGGCCCTCAAACTGCACTCTGGGTCCTCCAAACTGGGCTCTGGGCCCTTAAGGAGATGGGTTAATACTCTGAACATTACCTTCCAGCAAATGCCTGTGATCATCGCTGGCAATGAGCAGCAGCAGAAAAAATACTTGGGCAGAATGACAGAGGAGCCCCTGATGTGTGTAAGTGTGATCAGGGAATCCCATTAACAAGTACTTAATTAATGACAGAGGAGCCTCTGATATTTGTGCGACCAGATGTCGGTCATTGCCCACAATTCCACAATAATTTTGTGGTTTCCCAAACCCAGAATATATATTCCTCGGGATTTGGGGGTTGTTCCTCCAGGCTTACTGTGTGACGGAGCCGGGTGCAGGCTCAGATGTGGCCGGGATCAGAACCCGAGCGGAGCGGAAAGGGGATGAGTACATCATCAACGGGCAGAAGATGTGGATCACCAACGGCGGGAAGGCCAACTGGTGCGTTCCCTTCGTGGCCATACTGGTCTGTGCTGGTTTCTTTAAGGGCCCATCCCAAACCTGAGTGTTCCAATGTGTCACCAGCTCATCGGGAAGAGGCACCAGCAGCCCCAGCGCTGCGGGTGCCCAAAGAGAGAACAGGCTAATGACATCACATCTCGATGTCGTCACAGCTCCGCTCAGAATGCCGCCCATTTGGGCTGAAACCAGACACAATTCCCTCCGCCTTCCCTTGGGGCAGGGAGTTACTCAGGGTTAACTCCAAAACGCTCAGGTTACCGTGCCCTGACCTGGCTCCCAGACAGGGATCAGCTGCTTCTGACTCAGCCGGGAATGCCTCCCACTCACAGGGAAAACAGAAAAACTCTGGGATTTAATTGTCTCAAGGTAATACATTTCCAAGGAGTCCCAGAGCCAGGACTGTGCTGCAGGGTCGAGGGAGGGCAGCACAGACCCTTCCTTGGGGCTTACACTCTCCCCACCCCACCACATAAGCTCTTCTCAGTTCAAGAGAAAAGACTTTATACATTTACCTATGAAAGTTGGAATTTCTCACTGTTTAATTTCTTGTCCGAGACAGAACTATCACAAAGACTCTACCAGCATGTTCCTGACTCCCCGAAATGGGATTTAGAGCAATTGCTGACACAAAAACCTCATTTACAAATGATACTGGGAAGAGTAAAATGGAAGTATTTGCAATCGAGAAGAAAAGGCTTTGCACTGCTGCATTCCCTGTACAATAATCCTTACAGATGTGCTGGGAATTGGTTTATTTTGGGCTATTTGGGAGGCTGAGTGGAATATTGAGACTTAGGACACATGGAAAAAGTGGAGGTTTTGCAGGTTTACCTGAGGGAATTTCATTAAACCTTGACTTTGTGGGAAGAGATGCCCAGAAAACACTGACATGCCTTGCACTCCTTCCCCCTCATTTGGGGTTTTTTTTTTTGAAGGGCCAATTAAAAAGGGTTGTTACCTTATCACTCAATTTCCTGTGTGATACAAATACGGACAAAACCACTCAGGATTTTTGCCATGAATTGCTTGATTGTTGGGGATGAGCTGAGCCCCCATCTCTGTCCTCCCCAGGTACTTCCTGCTCGCCCGCACCGATCCTGACCCCCGGGCTCCGGCCAGCAAAGCCTTCACGGGATTCATCGTGGAGGCTGACAGCCCTGGGATCCAGATTGGCAGGAAGGTGATCATCAGGAATTATCGCTCCTTCCTCGACCAAGAACATGACAAATTGCCATGCAAGGGAAATGGATGAACCTTGTCAGGGCTCATAGGCAGGGACACTGGAATTCTCACAATGCCCAGAAACTGTTCCTAAGACACGTTTAATAATTATATTTACATATGTATAGAAAAATTATATATGCATATTAGATAGAAGATATAATTATATAATTATATCTTGTATATTATATATAATTAGATATAATAACAATAGAACTATAATTGTATGAATTCAGATAAATAATTACTCAGAAGGGCCTAAAGCAGATAACTTTGCACAGCTGCAAAAGAACCTTTGAGAACATGGAATTGCCAAGAGCCAATTGATGTGCAGGGGGAGCGAAGGTGTTGGCAGAACTTTCCCCAAAACCACCCAGTTTGCTGCAATTTCAACTGTTCAGGCCCATGTAAGGCACCATGGAGGCCCTGGTTTTCTGTCTCTTTAGAACGTGAAAACCTGATTTGTTGATGAATTTGTCTTTTGGCAGCACAGCTGGGTCTCGCAGCTGCTGCAAGTGGGTTCTTGACTGTTTCCTCTCCCATGTGAGAGGACAGAATTGAATTATACATAGAATTGAATCCTCCAGAGGATAAATTGAACCAGAAAAAGCCAAAGGAGGGATTCCAGTCCCAGAATTTATCTCCCCCATGGAGGCAGTGACCTACTCAGGTGTGACCGGTCAAGGGCTCACTGGGCTGGGGAGGCCAAACCAGTATGTCTTGTCTCCCTGGTGGGTTTCAGCTAAAACTGAGGTGGTTTTTAAGTAAAAAAAGCTTCCTTTATTCTTTGAGTGAACTAAAGGATGGAATCAGTTGTACCTGGGAAGATCTGATTCAGTGGCGCTTCCCTTTTCCAGGAGCTGAACATGGGCCAGCGCTGCTCGGACACACGTGGGATCGTCTTTGAGGACGTGCGAGTCCCAAAGGAGAACGTGCTGATCGCGGAGGGTGCTGGCTTCAAGATCGCCATGGGCGCCTTTGATAAGACCAGGCCCCCGGTGAGTGCCAGGAATGGGCTGTTCACAAAACTAACAGGAATTTCCACAGCTCATCCCACACTCTCCCCACCCAGGTGGCAGCGGGGGCTGTGGGGCTGGCAAGGCGAGCACTTGACGAGGCCACAAGGTACGCGCTGGAGAGGAAAACCTTCGGGAAACCCATTGTGGAGGTGCGTCCAAGAGATTTAGAGTTACACGTGGGAAAGTCTGATCCAACACTGATCCCAATTCCATAGAACTCTTTGAGAACAACTTCCCAAGTGCTTTGAATTTGCAAGTTAAGAAATGAAGATAAAATGATATATTAGGGAAGATTTATTCCCAGAAAGTCCTGGCTGTGGTGAAGTCCCCGTCCTGGTGGCACTTGAGCACACAATTTAGTGATGACCATGGCAGTGCCAGGGCAAGGCTTGGCCTTAATGATCTTAATGGTCTTGTCCAACCCCAGCAATTACATGATCCCAAGCAGAAGGCTCCTTCCCCTGGGGTGTCACATTCCTCAGAGGCTCACCTGGTGGATCTCTGCTCTCCCAGCACCAGGCTGTGGGGTTCCTGCTGGCAGAGATGGCCATGAAGGTGGAGCTGGCCCGGCTGGGGTACCAGCGCGCAGCCTGGGAGGTGGACGCCGGCCGCCGCAACACCTTCTACGCCTCCATCGCCAAGGCCTTCGCCGGGGATGTCGCCAACCAGGTGGCCACCGATGCCGTGCAGATCTTTGGGGGCAATGGCTTCAACACAGAATATCCCGTGGAGAAGCTCATGAGGGATGCCAAAATCTATCAGGTGAGTGGGACAGAATGAGGGGTCTCCATGGCAATGCGGGTGTTCAATCAAAGTAATTAATTGCTGATTAATTGCAATCAGGATGGACACAGGCTAAAAAGATTTGGAGGCTGAAAGGCATTAAATCAGAGAAGTTCTCAAATTATCACTTGCTGGGTAGGTGCTTCAGCTGAGATGCCACCAGCACTGAGGCCCATGGATTAATGAATTAGCACTCATTATCATGTGCTAATTAGCATGTGCTAATTAGCATGTGCTGCAGGAACAGCAATGGGGCACAGCAGACAGTGATTCACTTCTTCAAATATTTATTTATTGGTTTCTTTTTCAAAAGAACAAAACACAGTGATGTTTCCTCATTTTCAGCCCACAGACACCCCTAATCCCCAGTGCTTTTTCTGCAGTGTAATTGCCAAGAAATTATTCCATGCCAGAATTCCTCTGTTGGTTCCATTTTGTTATTCTTCAGGAATGATTTAATTTCATTAGGAAACCCAGCGACCTTCACCTTTTCCCTCTTTCCAACATTAACCATGACTGGCTGGAACTGATCCAAACAGGTCTCAGGGAACACATGTGAGCACTGGCTTGTTACCAAGTGACCACAGCTGCTGCGATTCCAGGCGGCTAACATTCCTTTTACAGCTGACTTTAAAATTCCAACTGTTCTCACAAACCAGGAATTTTTCCCTCTCCAAGGACAGAAAGCAGATGTTTGGAATTGAAAAGTTCTCAGTCTTGATTTCAGTCCTGCCAGGGAAGAACTGAACAAGCTATGAGACTTTGTCAGAATTGGGCTCTCTTCCTGTTCTGTTTTTTTTTTTTCCACCAAGATCCTAGTAATCCAATTCTCTATCACACTGCTCCATTGTCAATGCACGGCCAAACAGGCTGAGGTTTTGAAATTGTTCATATTTTTCTGATTTAGTATGAAATTTTGGGTGTTTTTCCTCTTCCACTTCAGCCCTGAAGGAACTTGGGAAAGGGGTGGGCCTCACAGTTCCAGCAGCTTTATTTGGAGAAGCTTTGTGCAGTTTGGGGAATATTAGCCTGATTTTGTGACAGCAAAGAAAGTGGATTTGCAGGTGTGGGAGTGATTTGCCAAAGCAACTTTGGGCAGAATTGGGAGCTGAAATGCTTAAATCCCCAAATTCTGCTGTCCTGGAGCCACCCTGGGCTGTACCTGGCAGAACCCTGGATCCCTCCTGTGCTGAGCGCACACAGGTGTTTGGATACCTGGGGGATTCCTGGATCCCTCCTGCACTGGACACGTACCTGTATGTGCTTATTGCCTGTTATGGGTCATTGTCACACTAATTTTTCCCAGTTTTCCCTCTTCCCACCCCCTGGCTTGCTGCTGGGAGGGGTCACAGGCAGACTCTGGTCAGACATCTTTCCCAGCTCGCGGCTCATCTGGCTCTGGTTTTCTCTGCAGATTTACGAGGGCACAGCACAGATCCAGCGGGTGATCATCGCCCGTGAGCACCTGAGCAGGTACAAGGCCTGAGGGATACGGCGGCTCCGGGACAGGTGTTCCAGGGAAAGGGATTGTGCTGCATTTCTCCATTAGAAAAACAGGGGAAAAACCATTTTCCATCAAACTCCTGTTCTTGTGCCTGATCCAGCACAGGCTCTCTCACAGGGACCCCATCCATGCCCTGAGCCCATCCCACTGACTGATCACCCCAAACATCCCTAAATCCCACAGGAATCATATCGCTCTTCCCAAATCTCCCTTTGGCTTTCATCAGCAAAGGAGACAAAACCCTTCCCCAGCAAATCTGGATGAGCAAAGAGTGAACCAAATTCTCATTTTTTTAAATTTCTTTTTGCCAGTGAAAGCAAAAATTCAGCATGCCTCTGGGGTTGGATTTGGGGTGTTTCTGTGTTTTTAATGGCACCGATCCACTCCCTTTGTTTATCCCTGATGCTTGGGTGATGGCAACTGGATCAATCTCAGGGAACCTAAAAAACCTGACTTTTCCTCCTGCGGAAGGGCCCAGCTGGCTCTGACACTGGAGCTCCAGAGCCCAGATTCCCAAGATCCATAGGAAATGCTGTGGGCTTATCACATTTCAAGAGCCAGATCTAAAGAAAAACTAAAGTGAAATGAAAACTAATGTTTCTCGTGCCTTGAGCCAGAATTCCTTGTTATGGGTGAGTGATAATGATGGTGTGTGAGAGGGGCTGCATGTGTCCTGGGAGGAAAGGACTGGGATGGGGCAATGGGAATGTGAATTACCTGATCCTGTGGAAAAGTGTGCAGGAAATGGGCTGGGTTTGGGCACTGCAGCGTGCGCTGAGCTGGGCCTCGCCCTGATGCCCTGATACGGGCCAGGAACAAGCCTTGTGTAGCACAGGGGATTTCCCTGGAAAAGGGCCTTTCTGGAGTTGCTGCCACATCCCAATAGAAGCTGTTGGTGCTTGTGGGGTGAGGGCGGCTGATCCTGCACCCCTTGCACGCTCTGCTGGGATCCGCTGCCGTGTGCCAGTACCAGCATGGGATGAGCTTGCAGGTGGGACTGATACGGGCTGTGAATGGGAAGGTGAGGATGGAATGGGGATGGAAGTGGATGGGGACTGTGCAGAAAAGCCACACTATGAAAAGGCAGTGTCCACAAAGGAGACAGAGGAGTCCTGCAACTTTGTTCGAATAGAGGGAGAGTCCACTGGGGCATACACCTGTGAAAAATGAGGTTCACTCTCTTGTTAGGATTTAAAAGTTTAATAAAAGACAATAGGGGACAGATATAAAGCAAATGTACAGCGCTGGGTGCTTGGCATTCAGCTAGAAAGCACATTTGGTATGGACAGAGACACCCTTTACATACCCTTCAGCCTAATGCATATTCATAAACAATTATGCATATTCAAACTTTTTCCCAAACTAGTTTGCATTCCAGGAACTGCTTAGCCTAACTCCTTTTTGGCTATGCCTCCTCGGAGCTGGAACAGTCCTCTTTAATTGATTCTGTTATCACTCTTAGATTGTAGTTTCTGCAAACAACAGGTGCTGATAGTTGGAATGTCAGTGGCAAGGTCCGTTCATCGGATGTTATCCAGTTCAAGCAGGCAATTCAAAACCTGTAACAGTGTGCCGGGTTAATGATAAAACTCTCTCTCCTCCGAGAGCGAAGGGCCCCGACACCCCCTCCCCCACCCACAACAGAACCTCTTAGATGGAAGTGAAGAAAAAACTATTTATTTGACAAAACCACGCAGAGTGCCCTGCAAGGCACAGGGGAAGGGGAAAACCAAGGTGAAAAGGAGTTAGTCAACCTGATTAAAAAGTCCTTTTCTCAGACGCAGCCCCTCTCCTCCTCGCCCCCCCCCCCGGGCTGGGTGGAGCTCCCTGGAGAGCTCTGCTGTCCTCTGGCCCTCCTGGGTCTCCAGGTGGCAAAGCAGATCGAAGAGAAGGGGTCCAAACGAGGAAAAAGAAAAAATTGGAAAAAATGGAAAAAACGGGAACAGAGCTCACTCCGACCCCCGTCCAGCACGCAGTCTCTGCCGGGCGACGAATCCTCCCCCGGAGCGAGGCTTGGGGAAAATGTTTTCAAAACAACCCGCGTTTCTCTCTTCGGCTGGGTGTAGTTAAAGAGACAGGACCACACATTTTTACACATTTTTTTCTTTCTTGGGCATCTAAGCCAACGATAGGGGATAAAGGATTATCATAACATCAATCCAAGACATTCCACCCCTTATTCCATAGCGTTGGCTTAAGGCCCACCCTAACATCTTCCAACTTTAAACACACACACACATATATACACATACATACATACATACATACATACACATATACATATATACATATATACACATATACATACATACATATAACTATGTACAAATAATGTCATTCGGTGAACAGTGGTATGTTGCCATCCCAACCTTACATGTGGCCTTCACCCAAAATTAAATTTCCCTGAGGGATACATTGTGTTTTTCCATCTTCCTGCATTATCCACCAAGTGCACCCTGGTCCCTCAGCAAAGACAACCCCACGGATGGGTTTGTCTTTATGTGAGGCAGAATCAATCCAGACAGTTTTCCCTAACAAGCCTCTGGCATGTACTGCTGGGACCTTATCTCCATCCACTGTATGCAGAAGCTCAGATTGGGCAGGACCTGCTCGGTTGATGGAGCCTCGGGTATTGACTAACCAGGTGGCCTCTGCTAAATGTCGCTCCCAATTCTTATAAGTTCCCCCACCCAATGCCTTTAGGGTGGTTTTTAACAATCCATTATACCGTTCCACTTTGCCAGCGGCTGGTGCATGATAGGGAATGTGGTACACCCACTCAATGCCATGGTCTCTAGCCCAGTTGTTTATGAGGCTATTTTTAAAATGAGTTCCGTTATCTGACTCAATTCTCTAAGGGGTACCATGCCTCCACAGGACTTGGTTCTCAAGGCCCAGGATGGTGTTATGAGCAGTGGCATGAGGCACAGGGTAGGTTTCCAGCCACCCCGTGGTGGCTTCTACCATTGTGAGCACGTAGTGCTTGCCATGGCGGGTTTGAGGCAGTGTGATGTAATCAATCTGCCAGGCGTCTCCATACTTATATTTAGACCACCTTCCACCATACCACAGGGGTTTCACCCGCTTGGCTTGCTTGATGGCGGCACACATTTCACAGTCATGGATAACTTGAGAGATACAGTCCATGGTTAGATCCACCCCTCGGTCTTGTGCCCACTTGTAGGTGGCATCTCTGCCCTGATGGCCTGAGGCATCATGGGCCCATCGAGCTAGGAATAAATCTCCTTTATGCTGCCAATCCAAGTCTACCTGGGACACCTTTATCTTTGCAGCCTGATCTACCTGTTCGTTGTTTCGGTGTTCCTCATTAGCTCGACTCTTGGGGACATGGGCGTCTACATGGCGGACCTTCACAGGTAGTCTCTCTGCCCCGCTAGCGATGTCTTTCCACTCTTCAGCTGCCCAAATTGGTTTTCCCCTACGCTGCCAACCAGCCTTCTTCCACTTTTCCAGACAACCCCACAGAGCATTGGCTACCATCCATGAATCAGTATAAAGGTAGAGCTTTGGCCATTTCTCTCTTTCAGCAATGTCCAGGGCTAACTGAACGGCTTTGAGCTCAGCGAATTGGCTCGATCCACCCTCTTCTTCCCTAGCTTCTGCAACCCGTCGTGTGGGGCTCCACACAGCTGCTTTCCATTTTCGTTTTGTCCCTACAAGATGACAGGAACCGTCAGTGAAAAGAGTGTAGCGTGTTTCGTCTGCTGGCAGTTGGTTGTATGGTGGGGCTTCCTCTGCACGGGTCATCTGTTCCAGCTCCTCTTCCTCAATCAGACTAAAATTTTCACCTTCAGGCCAATTTGTAATTATTTCCAAAATCCCAGGGCGATTCAGATTTCCCATACGGGCGCGCTGTGTGATAAGGGCAATCCATTTGCTCCATGTACCATTGGTGGCATGATGAGTAGAGGGAACCTCTGCTTTAAACATCCACCCCAGCACTGGTAGTTGAGGTGCCAGGAGAAGTTGTGCTTCTGTGCCAATTACCTCTGAGGCAGCTTGGACTCCTTCGTATGCTGCTAGGATTTCTTTCTCTGTTGGGGTGTAGTTGGCTTCAGACCCTCTGTAACTTTGGCTCCAAAATCCCAGTGGTCGGCCTCGAGTCTCACCAGGCACCTTCTGCCAAAGGCTCCAGGACAGGCCATGGCTCCCAGCTGCAGAGTAAAGCACATTCTTTGCTTCTGGCCCTGTCCTGACTGGGCCAAGGGCTACTGCATGAGCAATCTCCTGCTTGATCTGGGTGAAAGCTTGCTGCTGTTCAGGGCCCCAGTGGAAATAATTTTTCTTAACGGTAACCAGGTAGAGAGGACTCACAATCTGGCTGTACTCAGGGATGTGCATTCTCCAAAAGCCTATAGCTCCCAGGAAAGCTTGCGTCTCCTTCTTGTTGGTTGGGGGGGACATTGTGATGATTTTATTGATAACCTCAGTAGGAATCTGACGCCGTCCATCTTGCCACTTCACTCCTAGGAACTGGATCTCTTTGGCAGGCCCTTTGACTTTGCTCTTTTTTATAGCGAAACCGGCTTCCAGGAGAATCTGGATGATTTCCTTTCCTTTCTCAAATACTTCTTCTGCTGTGCTCCCCCACACAATGATGTCATCAATGTATTGCAAATGTTCTGGAGCTCCACCCTTTTCCAATGCAGCCTGGATCAGTCCATGACAAATGGTGGGACTGTGTTTCCACCCCTGGGGCAATCGGTTCCACGTGTACTGCACGCCCCTCCAGGTGAAAGCAAACTGAGGTCTGCACTCTGCTGCCAGAGGAATGGAGAAAAATGCATTTGCAATGTCAATAGTAGCATACCACTTTGCTGCCTTGGACTCTAGCTCATACTGGAGCTCCAGCATGTCTGGCACAGCAGCCCTTAGAGGTGGAGTCACCTCATTCAAGGCACGATAGTCCACAGTCAATCTCCATTCTCCTTCAGATTTTTGCACAGGCCAGATGGGGCTGTTAAAGGATGAATGGGTCCTGCTGACCACCCCTTGGCTCTCCAGCTCACGGATTAGTTTGTGAATGGGAATCACGGCATCACGAGTTGTCTGGTACTGTCGGCGGTGCACAATCGAGGTTGCAATTGGTACTTGTTGCTCTTCCCCTTTCAGGAGTCCTACTGCAGATGGGTTCTCTAACAGTCCAGGCAAGGTGTTCAATTGTTTTATGCCCTCTGTCTCTACAGCAGCTATTCCAAATGCCCACTTGAGTCCCTTTGGGTCTTTGAAATATCCATTTCGGAGGAAGTCAATACCCAAAATACATGGAGCCTCTGGGCCAGTCACAATGGAATGTTCTTTCCACTCTCTTCCAGTCAGGCTCACCTCAGCTTTCACGAGGTTCAAGTCTTGTGATCCTCCTGTAACGCCGGAAATAGAAATAGGTTCTGTCCCCACATGTCTCGATGGGATTATCGTGCATTGTGCACCAGTGTCAACTAAAGCCTCGTATTCTTGTGGCTCTGATGTGCCAGGCCACCGAATCCACACTGTCCAAAAAAATTCGGTTTTCCCTGGCCTCTACCTGGCTAGAGGCAGGGCCCCTCTAACCATGGTGGGTATTTGTGTTAGAGGTTCCTTCAAAGGAATCAGACATATTGAGTAGAGCTACTTCCCTTCTGGTGGAGTTCCTTCTCTGAGTCTTGCCCTCCTTCAATTCACGCACTCGTCGTGCCAGGACAGAAGTGGGTTGTCCATCCCACCTGTTCATGTTTTCTCCACTGTCACACAGGAAATACCACAACTCATGTCGAGGGATATATCCAGTTCTCATAGCTGAGGAGCGTCTGCGTGGGGTAGCAGAACCTCTGATCTGTACTGCTGGGATTTGGAGAAGGCTGTCTTTAATCTCTTTACTGAGTTTCTCATGATTCTTCTCTATCTTATTTTCTAGTTTCTGCAGATTTGTTTCCACAGCTGAGATTCTTGCATTCATTGGGCTATGCACGACATCTGCATACGCTCGGAGTTTCCTTGTCATATCACGCACAGTCTCATGCCCGTCATCTTGCTTCATAATGGCTAAAGCAGAAGCATACCCTGATGGCCCAAGCTTTTTCCGCCACATCACAGGTGTACATTCTGTCCTATCTGGGTCTATAATTGGATCTGGGTTTGCTATGTCCTCTGAGAAGACAATTTCTACCACCGCCATTTCTCTCAAGCATTGAATCTCTTGTTCTATGGTTCTCCACTGGGTTTATTGCGAATAGAGATCGTCGGGATGTAGGTATCTTTCCCTCGCAGCTCTGATAGCTCGTCTCCAGAGGCTGCTGCAGTCAGGCCCATCTCGTATAGTTTGGTTGATATCTGGGTCACATGACACAGTCCCTAAATGCCTTGCCTCAGTAGGATCTAGAAGGGTAACATCGCCTGCGGCATCCCAAAGACGGACTAACCAACTAATCACAGATTCATCATCTCGTTGGACATAATCTTTTCTTAGGTTGTGAAGGTCTCTCACATTCATGGATTCAACAATGACCTCTGACTCAGTTGCTGACCTTGAGGGTCCCTCCCCACTGTCATCTGGGCGATCAGTCTTAAATTGGGCTTTCCTGCTCCTTGTAACAGGAGCAACTGCCACTGGCTTAGGCTCCCTTACTTCCTGTTCTATAATATCCGACAGTGTACGATAAGCATATGCCAGGGCCCAACACATTGCACTGCAGTTGTCTCTGCACTTCTCTTTCAAATACTTCCCCACTTCAGCTGGTCTCGGGATTTGTCCAGGGGGAAATTCCCAGTCTATTGGGTCAGAGAATTTCTTTAAAGTTTTACCTATGTCTTCCCATACTCCACACCATTCAAATTTCCTCACATCTGGATTAGGTGCCTGCTCCTGCTCAGCCCCTCTGGACTTCTCAGCCCTCATTCTGGTAAAACTGAACATCATATACATGGAACCTCCTAGGTAAAGCACCTGTACTACCAAGTTAATGGTCTCTTTAACATCCAGGGGAAACTGAATATTCTCAAAAGATGATATACCAGATTTAAAGGGAAAGAGATGGGTGAGGAGCCAGGAAGCTTGACCCTCTACTTCTCTAACAGGTTGGGTAATATTACTAACAAAACTCCAAAACAGGTTACTAAAACTAGAGGAGGAAACTAACAGAGCATGTACATCTTTAACTGTTTCCCATACCTTCTTACAGATCGTCAGTATCACACACATTACTATAACAAGCTGGAGTCGTGTCCCTGATTGGTGGAAATTATACATTAGGGACAAGATTGCTCCTACCTGTTGGTAGGGAAACAAACCTATGTGCCAAACAGACAGTATTACATCAAACAACCTCCCATCAAACAGCATAGTGACTACTGATGGCTGTAATTCAATACCAAGCGTTTAAAACCAGAATGCAATTATTAGGGTTTTTTCTTCACTTTCTCTAACCCCACAAAAGGTGTAAAACAAGTAATCAAGGCCCCCTAAGTTGGGCGCCAAATACCGTCCCAGGTTAATGATAAGAGTCTCTCTCCTCCGAGAGCGAAGGGCCCCGACACCCCCTCCCCCACCCCCAACAGAACCTCTTAGATGGAAGTGAAGAAAAAACTATTTATTTGACAAAACCACGCAGAGTGCCCTGCAAGGCACAGGGGAAGGGGAAAACCAAGGTGAAAAGGAGTTAGTCAACCTGATTAAAAAGTCCTTTTCCTCAGACACAGCCCCTCTCCTCCTCGCGCCCCCCCGGGGCCGGGTGGAGCTCCCTGGAGAGCTCTGCTGTCCTCTGGCCCTCCTGGGTCTCCGGGTGGCAAAGCAGATCGAAGAGAAGGGGTCCAAACGAGGAAAAAGAAAAAATTGGAAAAAATGGAAAAAAAAAAAAAACGGGAACAGAGCTCACTCCGACCCCCGTCCAGCACGCAGTCTCTGCCGGGCGACGAATCCTCCCCCGGAGCGAGGCTTGGGGAAAATGTTTTCAAAACAACCCGCGTTTCTCTCTTCGGCTGGGTGTAGTTAAAGAGACAGGACCACACATTTTTACACATTTTTTCTTTCTTGGGCATCTAAGCCAACGATAGGGGATAAAGGATTATCATAACATCAATCCAAGACAAACAGCTATTTCACTACTACATCTAAGCTTAGCTAGCACCAAAAAGAAAGACATTAGTCATCATTACACAACTATTTTTCACAGCAAGGCTACTTTGTAAAAAAGAATTAAAATTATACACATAGTATCCATTGTAATATTTGCGAAAAGCCAACATTATGATATGTATTTATCACAAGCCCGTGGGGTTTTCTTGCTCAAGGTTTCAGAGGGCACAGCCTCCTTTTATTCTAAACTCCCGATTGCATATTGCCTTCTTCCTTTCCTTATCGGCTGAGGCACGAGGAAGGTACAACCTTCCAGAACCGCCTACCACATACCCAGCCCCTTGAACGTGTATCGCCATTTCCCCCTGAATTTCAGAAGTTCAGGCTGTCTGCGTTCTGCGGGTCCACCAGAAGTTCACACTGTCTGCAACAGGCTTCGCAGTTACCCGTTTGTCCTATTGCCCCAAAGTTCAGGAGTTCACACTGTCTGCGTCAAGCCGCCTGGGGTCTGTAACAAACTTGTCCGGGTCGATGTTCATAGCGCCATTAAGACCCATTTTGAAGAAACTAACACCTATTCTAAGACAATCGTGAAGAACGCCCACACCTATTATACCACGTCGACTTTTTTGTGAAGATATAAGAACCCATTTTTCCTATCGAGATGAACGCGATTGGGATGTGGATGGAGACAGTGACGAAGGAACTGGCTGGGGTAGGGGAGGTTGCGATGGGAATGGAGGCGGATAGGGATAGAGGCGGTCGACATGGGGCTAGAGGCTGATGGTATGGGGATGGAGGAGGATAAAAGGGGAAGAAGGCGGATGGGATGGGGATGAGTGACGAAAGAGGTGAATGGGAGCAGACAGAAGTGGCTGAAATGGGGATGCAAGCCAACCAGGCCGCATGGAGAGCGGATGTGGGCGGATCCCGGTGGCAGCTCCTCCCGCCCGCCGCGGCCGGATGTCCCTTCCGACGGAACCGAGGGCAGGAGCGGCCGCGTGGTGAGGTACGGGCCGGGGGCAGGTGGGGTCCCGGGGGATCGCGGGGCGTCTCGTTGCTGGCAGGGGCCGTGGGCGGGAGCGGCGGGATCGGCGGGCACGGAGCCCCCCGGCAGAGCCGCCGCAGGTGCCGGTGGCGGGGCTGTGGAAGGGCCGCTCCAAGGGCGCGGTGCCGCAGCCCTGCCCCGAGCGCGGCGCTGCCGGAACGGCGCGGCTCAGAGCGGAGCGGCCGGGCCGGGCGAGGCGGCGGCGGGAGGATGGGCAGGCCGATGGCGGCGGCGCCGAGGCGGGGCCGCGGGAAGGGCCGTGGCGGGGCAGCGGCTGCTGGGGAGGTTTCCCTTGCGGCCAGCGGCGCTGCAGCTGCGCCGTTCCAAGGGCTGCGCTGCCGGGGCACCGCTGCAGGCGGAGGGAGCGTCCCGCGCTCGGCTGGGAGCAGCGGCTCTTGGCCGGCAGCGCCGGGCCGGGCCGGGCCGGGCCGGAGGAGGCACTTCCCGGGCCCGGGATGAGCGCTGGCATGTATTATCTGAGCGGAGCTGATGTCTCTCACCGCTTTAGCTCTAGAATTACTCTGAGGCCCGGGAAGCTGCCGATCCGTCGGGCAGTGGAGCTTTTCCCAGTCGTGGCATCAAGTTGCCGTCCCAAACTCGGAGCCAGCTTGAGGAGAGAGGGCCCAGGTTGGGATGTGCCCCATTGCCGCGTGGGCAGGTGCAGCTGTGGGCTGAGTGGTGGCTGCTGTGCCCAGGAGGGGCTCTCAGCTGGCCCGAATTGCTTGGTTTGGGAGTTGGTGGCCAGGTGCATGTGGGAATGTTGACTCGGGGTGTCCCTGAGCCCCCGTGTGCTGGCAGAGCTGTGCAGCTTCCACGTGTGCAGCTGGGCTGGTGCGAGTGCGGGTGGGAGTGTGCGGGAGGGAACTGGAACCTCTGGTCAATCCTGGCCCTAAACCAGGAATGTTTTGTGCTTCTTGCAGGTCTCCAGTAGAGCCCCGGACGTTCTGGCCAGCCCAGAGCTATGATCCAGCATCTTGGAGAGTCCCCAGGGCTACAGGTCCCAGTGGGCTTTGACAGGTGAGGTTTGGGGTGACCCAGGTGCTGGCGTTGTCCCTGTTCCCAGGGCATTGGATCTGCAGACAGATCTGCCGCCGCTGGGAAGGTGTCACTGGGTGTGTGCTCAGGGACACGTGGCTCCTTGTGGCTGTCCTGGCTCATGTCAGCTCCCGAGGTATTGATTCATGAGCAGGGAAAGGAAAGAGGCCAAGGGCACTTTTTTGTTCATGTCCTTTTGTGTCTGTAAAACCCAGCTGGAGCATTTGTTGCCATATTTTCCAAGGCAGTGTGACGTTTTTCTTTATTTAAGTATTATTTGTTTCATTTCTGCATCCTGGGATGCACAGTGATCCTCATTCTGGCTCAGACTGAGAAAAGAGCATGAGCCCCCGGTGACTGCAGGGTGGAGGTGGTGCAGAGCAGGATGGTCACAGGGGTTTCACACGGGTGTCACAGGGTTCTATCCATAGTGATGATGTTTCCTGTCTCTCCCATCATGGCACACGTCCCATGTCACACCGGAGGTATTGGTCCCAGCCTCCCTGATGAGTGTCCCCTGTCCCAAGTCACACAGGGAGTGCTGGTCCCCAGCCCCTCGCTGATGTCCTTTGAGGCCTTGTCCCTGTTTCCCACCCACCCCTTCCTTACAGTGAGTAAAGAAGCAGGCAGAGAGACCTGAGCAGCTGGGGGGGACACTGGAAGGAAACCAAAGGCAGCCCATGGATATTCCTAAACTAGAGGACACAGCCTTCCCTCTTCCCACCTTGGAAAGATTTGAAAGTCCCTGTTCTTTGGGAAGTTTGCAAAGCTGTTTCCTGTCAGAGGTGCTGAGGAGGTCCCTCTGCACTTGCAGCAGCCTGAGGAAAGGGACCCACTCTGGAGAAGTTGGTGGAGAACTGTCTGCTGTGGGAGGGATCCCAGGCTGGGGCAGGGGAAAAATTGCCAACTGCTCTTCCTGGCAGCGGCAGGAGAGGATGGTGTTACAGTCTGCTTATTAAAAGTTTTGGAGAGATGCTTTTGCCTGAATTAAGGTGTCCATGAGACCATAAGCCAAGGTCAATGTTATGTATTTTATTTCACAGTAAACGAGAGAGATGGAAAAAGGAAGAGGGGTAGAGAAAGATGGTGGCAGATTAAGTAGAAAATACCAGCATGGGATCCATGGATCCCAAGGGCATTCCATTGTTCTTTCCATCTTGGTAGCGAAGTTTCCCCCAGGAGTTCAGTGGATTAATACACATTTGGGCCACGTGGGAACGAATGCCCAGGTACCTCCCTGGGGGGAGGGGCAAGTTTGACACTGTCTCTCACAACCGTCTCCGAATCTGTTATGCCACTTTGCATCACATGCAGTGCTCTGGTGGATGGCCTCAGGAAATGAATCTGAGGAGCTTCAGGGGACTTTGATGGTATCTGACCCTCCCTGAGCTGCCCCTCACCTGAATGTATGGGGTGTGTGGCCTTCCCGGGGTGGGGATTTTACAACTGAACCATTTTGTGTAAGAGAGGATGGGTTTTCACTGCCTCTGAGCAGAAGTGCCACCCACCAAAAACCTCTCCTTCAGCCCCTTGGTTGGAGGCAAGAGGAAAGCTCAGGTAATTTGGTCTGTGGACTATGGCCTTAACCACCCCAAAACAAACCAGAGCTGATTTTCAGGACAGCTGCTGGATTTGGCTTTCTGGGGGATAGTTTCTTCTCCCTCAGCCTTGTGTAGTTCTCTCTAGACCTGAGACAATCAAACAACTGTGTCACCTTTATGTTATCTCACGTTCCCTTAGGTGGCTTAACTCACAGTCCAAAGCTCCCCTCAGGAGGCGCCTTCAGGGAGGGGTGGGCTTCGGTGGTCGCAGCATCTTTATACCGTTTTGCCATAATAGGCAAAAAGTCCTTCGCTGGCAAAGTTTGAGGCAATAACCACAACATTTCAGTGTGCGGCAGACAGGAATGGAGGGGGATGAGGATGGAAGCCGATGGAGGCGGATGTGGGCGGATCCCGGCGGCAGCTCCTCCCGCCCGCCGCGGCCGGATGTCCCTTGCGGCGGAACGGCGGGCAGGAGCGGCCGCGTGGTGCGGGACGGGCCGGGGGCAGGTGGGGTCCTGGCGGATCGCGGGGCGTCTTGTTGCTGGCAGGGGCCGTGGGCGGGAGCGGCGGGAGCGGCGGGCACGGAGCCCCCCGGGCACGGAGCCCCCGGCAGAGCCGCCGCAGGTGCCGGTGGCGGGGCTGTGGAAGGGCCGCTCCAAGGGCGCGGTGCCGCAGCCCTGCCCCGAGCGCGGCGCTGCCGGAACGGCGCGGCTCAGAGCGGAGCGGCCGGGCCGGGCGAGGCGGCGGCGGGAGGATGGGCAGGCCGATGGCGGCGGCGCCGAGGCGGGGCCGCGGGAAGGGCCGTGGCGGGGCAGCGGCTGCTGGGGAGGTTTCCCTTGCGGCCAGCGGCGCTGCAGCTGCGCCGTGCCAAGGGCTGCGCTGCCGGGGCACCGCTGCAGGCGGAGGGAGCGTCCCGCGCTCGGCTGGGAGCAGCGGCTCTTGGCCGGCAGCGCCGGGCCGGGCCGGGCCGGGCCGGAGGAGGCACTTCCCGGGCCCGGGATGAGCGCTGGCATGTATTATCTGAGCGGAGCTGATGTCTCTCACCGCTTTAGCTCTAGAATTACTCTGAGGCCCGGGAAGCTGCCGATCCGTCGGGCAGTGGAGCTTTTCCCAGTCGTGGCATCAAGTTGCCGTCCCAAACTCGGAGCCAGCTTGAGGAGAGAGGGCCCAGGTTGGGATGTGCCCCATTGCCGCGTGGGCAGGTGCAGCTGTGGGCTGAGTGGTGGCTGCTGTGCCCAGGAGGGGCTCTCAGCTGGCCCGAATTGCTTGGTTTGGGAGTTGGTGGCCAGGTGCATGTGGGAATGTTGACTCGGGGTGTCCCTGAGCCCCCGTGTGCTGGCAGAGCTGTGCAGCTTCCACGTGTGCAGCTGGGCTGGTGCGAGTGCGGGTGGGAGTGTGCGGGAGGGAACTGGAACCTCTGGTCAATCCTGGCCCTAAACCAGGAATGTTTTGTGCTTCTTGCAGGTCTCCAGTAGAGCCCCGGACGTTCTGGCCAGCCCAGAGCTATGATCCAGCATCTTGGAGAGTCCCCAGGGCTACAGGTCCCAGTGGGCTTTGACAGGTGAGGTTTGGGGTGACCCAGGTGCTGGCGTTGTCCCTGTTCCCAGGGCATTGGATCTGCAGACAGATCTGCCGCCGCTGGGAAGGTGTCACTGGGTGTGTGCTCAGGGACACGTGGCTCCTTGTGGCTGTCCTGGCTCATGTCAGCTCCTGAGGTATTGATTCATGAGCAGGGAAAGGAAAGAGGCCAAGGGCACTTTTTTGTTCATGTCCTTTTGTGTCTGTAAAACCTGGGGTTTGCTTTTGTTGTTATATTTTCTTTGGGGATTTGAGCATTCCTTTGTTTTTATTAAAACTATTTTTTGTTTAATTTCTGCATCTTGGGAGATACTATAATCATCATGTGGGCAGGAGGGAGAGCTCAGGAAGTAGGGAGGGATGGGGGGAAGCTGCTTTTAAGATATCCTCAATAGCATCTGGTTTTTTGTCAATAACTTCAGGTAATTTTCCCAAGTTGAATGTGTTTTCTTAGTGGTTGGTGAGGGATTTTTCCCCATGGTTATCTCAAGGCATGAGCCTTTCGTAATATTTTTTTCTCCCCATTCAGCTGATAAGAGCAGTAATAAAGCAGCTTTGGTGTGTACCTGGCATCCAGCCAGCATCCCACCAGACAGATCCTGTGACACTGCATGATCTTGTGGTTTTGTATCTCTTGTGATAGTTGTGTGCATCTACAGGGAGGCAAAATAGGGGATCCTGAGCCTCTTGATCCAGAATATTCTCATCTCCATATGGGCGTGTGCCTGGTAACAGAGATACCACGTGTTCCTTCTATTCATGGGGGCATGTGGATCTTTTTAGAGGTGCTGATATCACCAGGCAGGACCCTCATGGACCCTTCCTAACATTCATCCAGCTTCCTGCGCGGAGCAGCTTTCCCTGGAAGGGCTCAGGCTCTGGGCATGGCTGGGGTTGAGGAGACCAGCCCTGAGCACTGGGCAAGCTGTACTGGTGAACCCACAGCTCCAGCATGAAGTCACCCACCAACAGGTCCCAGAAAGAGATCCCCCTATCTCCAGGGCCCCTCATCTCCCAGCACAGCCTTCCCCTCTGGAATTCCCCTGGAGCTGACCCCAGCCTCAAACCCAGTGTCTCCAGGCGTCACCCTTGACTCCTGTCAAATCCCTTGGCTCAGTGGGGCTGGACCTTCTTGAGGCATCAGGACCCCAGGATCAGGGAAAATAGGGAGGTTGGGAGGACAGCAGGGTCACAGGCAATGGGAACAGCCAGGTGACTGGGATCTCTCCAGTCTCTGGAGGCACTGGGGAGCACTGGGGAATGGTGGCACTGGGACACCAGGGCTAGGCTTGGGGCCGTGCTGGGGTGCTCACAGTGCCTGGCTCCAACCCATTCCTGGCACTTCAGCCCCAAACTGCTCCAGGCCCTGAGGGGAAGATCCTCTGCTCGACCCCCTCCCATCCCACCTGGGGCCACTGTGTCCTGCCAGATCACCCCAATCCCGCTCAGCTGAGCTGTCCCAGACAGGGGGTCCCAGGGCTCTGTCTCCAGCAGGGCTGTGGCTCCAGACTGGGCTGATACTGGGACACAGCTCCTGCAGTGTCCCTATCCCCAGGGATGTCCCTGTCCTGCTCTTGTCCCACTGCTGGCCCTGAGGGTGTGACCCTCAGGCTGGGGCCTGGCTGGAGCCCTGTTCAGGATCCCTCCTGGAGCAGGAACCCCTCAGGATATGGGGTCCCCATTAAGGGTTGGGCAGAGATGCAGCTGTGGCCACCTGTGACCTGTACCAGCACCTTTCCATGAAGATTCCATCCCTGTCTGGTGGAACCCCAGGCCATGTACTCCAGTGAGATTTAGCTGTTCATGAAGCCCCAACTGCTGGAACCTTTCCTGATGGCACAAGAGTTGAGGGGATGTCTCTTCATCCTGGGATAAAGGACTCCAGGAATCCTGAGGTGCTGGAAGGGATCCGTGACCCAGGGACAGAAAGTGGCTGTGCAGGGACAGAACCCCCACCCTGGATCAGGGACTGAATTCCCACACCTGGGTCAGGGACTGAACTCCCACACCTGGGTCAGGGGTTGAATTCCCATCCCAGGTCAGGAGCTTAATGACCTTGAGATGACCATGACCATGAAATGAGTGTGACAGCAATAGTGATAAGGAGATAACCATGGGATCATTGTGACATGAGATGACCACAGCACAATCAGGACATGCCTGCGACAATGAGATGAGCATGACATTATCATGACCAAGAGATGACCATGAAGTGATCATGGCATGACCATGACCCAGATCCATCTCTGAGTCTCAGGAGGACACCCAGGGTGTTCTAGTTCCAGGGAGTTGTTTTGACTGATTCTGTGACCTCTGTTTTTGGCTTCACTGGATAATTTGTCCCATCCCACCCCATCCCTGCCCACATCCTCCAGGGCCAGTGGGGGGATTTGGTCCAGTACTTCAGTGGACACTGGGATCAGAACCACGAGGATCATTTGGAGCCTCCCTGCCCCTGCTCGCCCTGGGGATGACCTTGATGCTGGAATGATCTTGACCTCGGCCTGACTCCCTCCTTCCTTCTGCCCCAGTTCCAGGTTCACCACAGGACAGGGGAATGACCATCAGCTTTTATTACCCCCCAATAAAAGTTTCACCTTTGAGCCTCCTCAAGTGCCATCTGGGATCCCCCCAGCACCCAGGGGGCCCCCCAGATCCTGGAATTCCCCAACACTCAGGAGGCCTCCCCAGCCCCCTCAGCTGCGCTGCGGTCGCAGCTTCATCTCGGTGAAGGGGATGGAGACATTGAAGCCTTTCCAGGGGAACCAGTGGATGCCCTGTGGGGAGGGGAGGTCAGGGACTCCCAGAGACCCCTGTAAGTCCTCACAGACCCCCATAGACCCCCACAGACATCTACAGGCCATAGACACCCCTGTAGACCCTGTGGATCCCCACAGACCCTGTAGAACCCCATAGATCCTACAGACCCCTAGAGACCCCATAGGCCTCCATAGACTCCAGCGGACACGCATAGACCCCTGCAGATCCCCAAAGACCCTACAGACCTTCATAGATTCCTGTGGATACTTGTGGACCATCACAGATCTCCACAGACCCCCAGAGACCCTACACATCCCCACAGGCCCTGTAGAATTACACAGATCCCCCATAGATTGTGTATCCCACAGAGCCTTATGAAACCCTGTAGACTTCCATAGACCCTTAGAGACTCCCACAGAAGCCCTATAGACAGATTCCCTATAGTCCTATAGCCCACTCAAAGGCCCCTCAGACCTCCCTATCCACTCCCATAGCCCCCCCGCCTCCTATAAACCCCCAAAAGCCCTCAACAGCCCCTTGCAAAGTGCTCCCAAACAGACCTGTATACCCCCAGTCCTCCCAAATTGCTCCATAGTCCCTCCATACCCCCCTAATCTCCTACCCCATGGCACCCCCTCTCCCTGGTACCTGGTGGTCTCGGGTGGTCCCGTAGCGCCCGTTCAGGTTGGCGTAGTGGCAGTTCCGGTACCACCAGGCCCCCCCGTAGGCCACGGCGCATGGAGGGGGCCGGGGGCGCCCCGAAGGGTCACGGCGGTCCCGAGGGTCCCGGGAGTCCCGGTCCCGTGTCGAGAAGGGGCTGCCCGAGTGGTAGGAGAGGGCATCCCCTGCGGAGGGTGCTGTCAGTACCCCCAGGAACCACCAAAACCCACCAGAAACTCCAAAAGCCCCAGGGACCCCCAAATGCACCAGGGGCTCCCAAAACCCAGCAGGGACCCCCAAACGCACCAGGGACTCCACAGACCCCTGTAAGCCAGTGGGCCCCAAAACCCCCAGGGATCCAAAATCCCACCAGGTACCCACAGAAATTTCCAACCTCCCAAGGACCCCCGAGCCCCACTCCGCTCACCGGCGGTGCCGCTGAACGCCCCTACTCTGAGCCGATATCGCTCCTCGGCGCTGCCGACGGCGAAGTCGCGATAGAGCGCAAAGGCCGAGTCGCGGGGGGTCTGCAGGTCCACGCGCAGCTCCGTAGGGGTCACGGCCGTCAGCTCGTGCAGCGCCTCGTTCCCTGCGCCCCAAAATCGTCCTGCATCCCCAGAAGCCCTGTGCCCCTCCCCAACTCCTGCATCTCCGCTGAAATACTGGGGATTCCCCAAACGTCTGGGGACCCCTCAAGTGCACCCTGGGCCCCTCGACCTCCCCCATAACTCCTGAATGTCTCCCCCTCAAACTCCTGGAGACCCTCGAAGTCCTTCCTGGACTCCTGGGGCCCCAAAACTTCCTGGGATCCCCAAATGTCTGGGGACCCCCCCCAAGTCCCTCCAGATCCCTGGGCAAACCCCCTGGACTCCTGCGTCAGTGCCTCGTTCCCTGCACCCCAAAACCTTCTTCCCAATTGCCTGGACCTCCCCTGGATCCTAGGAGTCTACCCTGGACCCCTGGGGAGCCCCCAGGTTCTGGGGCCCCACCGAGCCCCCCCAGTGCCCCCCAGGAACTGGCCGTCCTCAAAGTTCCCCCTGCCCCCCAAACCCCCGGAGTGCCTCCGTTGCCCTACGCCCCTCGAATTTTAATGGGTCTCCCCCAAGCACCGGCTTCCCCCCAACCCCCCAGGGCCCCCCCTCACCGAGCCAGAACTCGCCGCTGACGTTGCCGAAGCCGCGGGCATACGACTCCCACCCCCGCCAAAAGTCGGTGCCCCCATCCTGGCGGCGCTGGAACACCTGGGGGGAGTCAGGGGCACCCCTGATTGCCACCCCAAAACGCTCCTGACCCCTGATTGCCCCCCCAAACCCCTATTTCCCTCCCATACACCCTATAGAAGGGCCCAGGCCCTCCCAGTGCCTTGCCATCATCCCTCAACCTTCCCAATGCCCACCAACACCCCCTGGTTCTCCTGCAGGACCCCGTATCCCCCCCAAAGTCCCCCCATTTCTCCCCCAGAATTCCATAGAGCCTCCTAAACCCCTGCCCCCCACCCAGAAGTTTCCCCGCTAGTGCTCCCAGTCCCACCAGCCAGCCGCCGCCGTCCGTCTCCATGTCACAGAAGACCCTGAGGGGCCGGGCAGGGTCCCCCCGGAGGAAGATGATGGTCTCCCGCGAGGGGCCTGGCCCGTTCAGCTGCTCCTCGGCGCAGTCCCGGGGGTGCGGGTGCGGGAGGGGTGCTGGGGGGGCACGAGGGGACCCCTCAGACACACCAGTGGCTTCTGGCAACTCAGGGGTGTAGGTGCCCCCTCCCCGAAAGGACCCAGAACCCCTGACTCAATAACACCCCCACCTCTATCCAGGGACCCAGGGGCACCCCCACCCAAAGACCCATTCCCCCCCAAAAGGGCCCAGGGGGTGGGGTGTCCCCCACTCAATAAATGCCCCCCAGGACCCAGCCTGAATTCCCAATATTCACCCCCAACAAAGGACCCCGCTCTCCCAAAAGACCACAGGCACCCCCCACTGCTTCCCTTCGAGACTCAGGTATCTTGGTGCCACCCCCCCAAGATCTCAGCTGCCCCCAGATGATCTAGGGGTCCAGCCATCCCTTCAAAGGACACAGTTTCCCCAAAAAAGAACCCGGGATACAGGTGTCCCGCCAGTGAGTTTCCCCCTCCCCAGGGACCCAGGTGTCCGTGTCCCAACCCCCCAAAACGACACCCCCTTCTCCAAGAACCCAGACCCCCAAACAGACCCAGGTAACCGGGTGCCTCTCTCAAGGACCCACCCCCGCCCATCAACCCAATCCCCCCCAAAGGACTCAGACACCTTCTCAAATAACCCCCACAAAGGACCCAGATATCCAGGTGTCCCCTCACTACAGGACACCAATCCCCAAGAGACCCAGATGTCTGGTTGGGTACCCATCCCCCCCAATAACCCCCACCCTCCAAAAGGACTTAGGCACTTGGGTGTCCCCACACCATAACCCAACCCCTCCCCCAGGTGTCCCCCTCCCACGGACCCACCAGTCCCCCCAAAAGCACCGTGGGTCCAGATGCCCCCCAAAGTTCCAGCCCTCCTTCCAAGGGACACAGCTTCCCCTGCCAATAACCCCACCCCCTATAAAAGCACACGGGGGTCCAGGTGCACCCCCAGTGATCCCTCCACAGCCCCTGCACAGCTGCCCCCACTCACGAGTGTCGAAGGTGGCCTCGAGGGGGGTGGTTTGGGAGCCTCCCCCTCGGCCCCACAGCCGTACTCCATAGTGCCCCGCCGGCTCTAGCCCCCATAGCTGCTGCGACGTAGCCTCAGGAGGCAGTTGCAGGGTCTGGGAGCATGAGGGGTATTGGGGTACCCCAAGGAGATATTGGAGTCCCCGGGGAGGTATTGACTTGCCCAAAGCTGTTATTGGAGTCCCCCAGGGGTGTATTGGGGTGCCCAAAGGAGGGTAATGGGATTCCCTGAGGTGTTATTGGGGTCCCCAGGGGTGTTACAGGGGAGTATTGGGAGTTCCCAAGGGGATATTGGGGACCCCCAAGGAAATATTGGTGGGGACACCCTGGGTGTTCCCGGGGTTTTTAAGCTCCTTTGAGGGGCCATTACCTGCTGGGGTCCCCCGGGGGGGCCGTACTGCAGCTCATAGCCATCATGGGGGGTGCGCGGGGGGTCCCAATGCAGCTGAGCACTGCGGGGCCACACAGAGCCCACCCAGAGAGTCCCCGGGGCGCCTGGGGAAGGACATGCTGCTGACACCCCAACCCCCCCCTGCTGACACCCCAAAACCCTCACTGATACCCCAAAACCCAGTGCTGATACCCCCAACCCCCTGCTGACACCCCAAAGCCTCCTACAGGCCCCCAAGCCCTGCCCACACACTGTGCCCAATGGAGATGCTGCAGTTCCCCCCCTTTTCCCCAGACCCCTAAGACCCATTCCCCCCAGCTGCCAGTTTCCCCCAATGCCTGCCAGACCTGTTTCCTCCAGTCCCTCCCAGATCCCCCTCAGTTTCCCAGTCCCCCGAGTTCTTCCCAGTGCCCACTTTACCCCAGTCCTCACTAGTCCCCAGCACCACCCTCGTCCTCAGTCCCCCCTGGATGCAGTTTCCCCCCATTCTCCAGTTTCCCCCTGTCACCCCCATTCCCCAGCTACCCCCAATCTCCCCCAGCCTTATTTACTCCAGTCCCTTCAGTCCCCAATTCCCTCTAGTTCCTTCCAGTTCCCCCCAGACCCAGTTCCCCCAGTGCCTCACAACTGCCTCCCAGTTGTCCCCAGGCCTCCAAGTCCCCAGTTGCTCCCAGTTCCCCCCAGTTCCCCACACCACCCAGCTGTCCCAAGTTGTCCCCAGTTCCTCAAGTTCCCCCAGTCCCCAGTTCTCCTGCCAGTTGTTCCCAGTGCTACATTCCTCCTAATTTCCAGTCCCCCGGAGTCCTCTGGTTACCCCCAGCTCCCAGTTTCCCCCAGTTCTCCCCAGTACCCTCAGCTCCAGCTGATCCCAATACTCCTCTGTTCCAGTGCCCCACTGTTCTCCCTGTGCCCCACTGAACTGTCCCAATCCCCCCAGCTCCCAAGTTGCCCCCAGGCACCCCAATCACTACTCCCCTGTTTCCCCCGTTCCCCCAAGTCCCCAGTCCCTCCTGGTTCCCAGATCACCACAGCTACCCCCAGTACCCCTCAAATTCTCCCCAGTGCCCAGTTTCCCCCAGTACTTGCCAGTCCTCAGCTCCACCCCAGCCCCAGCTCACCCCAGTTCTCCCCATTCCCCAGTTCCGCCCAGTTTCACCCAGGCCCCAGATTACTCTAGGCCGCAGTTCTAGCCAGTCCCCCTAGTTGTTCCCAGTTCCTCCCAGTCCCCAGCAGATCATAGTCCCTTCAGGTGCTGCACTCCCCCATGTCTCCAGTCCCCTCCAATCCCTGGATGCCTCCAGCTCCCACTTTCCCCTGAATTCCCCAGTCCTCAGGGCCCCCTGATCCCCCAAGCTCCCTAGTCCCCCCCCAGTTCTCTGACTCTGCCAGTACAGCTCAGTTCCCCAGTTCCTCTCAGCTCCCCCTGGGCCCCACTCCCCACCCTGGCTCCATTACAGCTCCATTCACTGAGGGGCCTTTCGGGGGTCCCTGCAGTCCCTCACCAGTGATGGCCTCAGTGGAGATGTGGTCAATCCTTTTCCCACCCCGCAGCCCATAGAGGTGGAAGCGGTACCGGTGGGATGGGGACAGCCCTGGCACTGTCACCGAGCGGGACCCGCCATCGATGGGCAGGGCCTGGGGCTGGCCTTGGGCATCCCGGTACTGCAGCATGAAGGAGTCGAAGGAGCCCTCAGAGACACTCCACTGCAGCTGCACGGAGTTGGGTGTGACACTGGAGACCCTCAGCTCCCCCAGCACTGCCCGTGCCAGGGGGTCCTCAGATGAGGGGACCTCCGTTTGGTCTTTTGCTTTGGGGTCCACAGGTTGGGGCTCCTCTGAGGGCAGGGGCAGCTCCTCTGGCTTGGCTATGGCTGCAATGAAGAGGGGATGATGATGGGTGTGAGAATCCATGTGTCCATCCAAATGTCCATCCCACCATTTATCCATTTATCCATTTATCCATTTATCCATTTATCCATTTATCTATTTATCCATTTATCCATTTATCCATTTATCCATCCATCCATCCATCCATCCATCCATCCATCCATCCATCCATCCATCCAATTGTGTTTCTTTCCATGCACCTTTTACATCAGCTGGTTCTTTAACCTCTCCCTCCACTGGATCATCCAGTCACCCGACCACTGACCTGATCCTCCAAACCACCAACAAATTTCCCCAAAATCCATCATGCATCATCCATCTTTATCTATTCATTATCCATCATCCATCTACCATCCATCCATCATCCATCTTTTTACCTTCAGTTACTTCTTGAATCCATTCCTACATCTATCCCACTCCCCCCTGCACTTACTCCCTCCTTCACCCAGGGCAGAAATCAGCCATGGGCTCAGCCACTCATCCATGCATCCATCCATCCATCCATGCATCCATCCATCCATCCATGCATCCATCCATCCATGCATTCATCCATCCATGCATCCATCCATCCATCCATCCATCCATCCATCCCACTCTAGAGCCCCCATCCATTCTCAATCCATCCAACAATCACTTCCTTCAACCCTCCATCCATCCATGCATCTTTCCCTTTAATGTGGCATCTCTCTATCCCCACATCCAGCCCTCCAACCATCTATGCATGCATGCATCCATCCATCCACCATCCACCAACCAACCAACCAACCAATTCAGGAGCCCTCCATCCATAATCCATCCATCAATTGATCTATCCTCCATCCACTCAGTCCTATACCTCTCTATACCTTCCTTCACCTACATGTTCTCTGTCACTTGATCCTTCCATCTCTCCCTCCATCCATCATCCTTAATTCATTCCTCCATCCACCCTCACCCCTCTGACCTTACTCCACACCTGTGATCACATCAGTAGAGACACGGTCAATCCTTTTCCCTCCCCGCAGCCCATAGAGGTGGAAGCGGTACCGGCGGGATGGGGACAACCCTGGCACTGTCACCAAGCGGGACCCTCCATCGACAGCCAGGGCCTGGGGCTGGCCTTGGGCATCCCGGTACTGCAGCATGAAGGAGTCGAAGGAGCCCTTGGGGACACTCCACTGCAGCTGCACGGAGTTGGGTGTGACACTGGAGACCCTCAGCTCCCCCAACACTGCCTGTGCTAAGGGGGCTTCAGCTGAGGGGAACTCAGTTGGGGGGTCCTTAGGTTTGGGGTCCTCAGGTTGGAACTCCTCTGAAGGCATGGGTGGCTTGTCCAAGCTGGTTGCAGCTGCAATGAAGAGGGGATGGTGATGGGCATCCATGTATCCATCCAAATGTGCATTCATCATCCACAAAACAAGCCGTCATTCATCATCCATCCATCCATCCATCCATCCATCCATCCTCCCTCCATTTACCCATCCATCCATCTCATCACCCACCCAAAACCCAACCCAATGCCCCACCCGATCCCACAATCATCTCTCCGAATCTTTCTCTCTACATCCACTCAAACCTTCACCTCTCCTACGCCCCATTTTCCATGGACAGTCTTGCATCCTTCAAGGCATCCAACCTGTCACCAGGAACCCAACATCCATTTCTGTTTCCACAAATTCCATCCAACCACTCATCCACTTCTCCACCTTCTTCCATCAATCTGGGAAGAAATCAACTCACAATCCAGTCCAGAATTGGACTGGATTTAATCATTCAGTTCTTCAGTTCTTCAACCATCATAGATGGATCATGATCATGATGGAAGATGATAATAATGAAGATTATGGTGATGGATGACAGATAATGAGGATGATGACAGTGATGGTGGATAATGGTAGGTGCTGGTCAATAGGTTGGGAGAAGGGTTGATGATTGATTGGATGATGCTGGGGTCTGTGGGTAATCAATGACAGGTGCGGATGAGATGGCCATGATCCCTCAATCCATTCATACTGTGATCCATTGGTTCCTCTGACCATCCCCCTCACCTGTAATGCCTTCAGTGGCGGTATGGTCAACTCTCTTCCCGCCCTGCAGCCCATAGAGGTGGAAGCGGTACCGGTGGGATGGGGACAGCCCTGGCACTGTCACTGAGTGGGACCCACCATCGATGGGCAGGGCCTGAGGCTGGCCCTGGGCATCCTGGTACTGCAGCATGAAGGAGTCAAAGGAACCCTTAGGGATGGTCCACTGCAGCCCCACGGAGTCAGGGGTGACACTGGAGACCCTCAGCTCCCCCAGCACTGCCCGTGCCAGGGCGGCCTCAGATGTTGGGGCCTCAGTTTGGCGTTTCTCATCTGGGGGTTCCTCTGAGGGCAGGAGCAGCTCCTCTGGCACTTCTGAAGCTGTGGTGGACAAGGAATGGTGATGGACATCCAAACATCCATTCATTCATCCATCCATCCATCCAATCATGTTTCTTTCCATGCTTTCCCTTCAACTGGTTCGTTAATCTCTCCCTCCATTGGATCATCAAACCACCCAAACACTAATCTGATTTGTGAAACCGCCAACAAACAGCCCCAAAACCCATCATGCATCATCCATCTTCCTTCATGAATCATCCATCATGCATCTTCCTTCATCCATCACCCATCTTCATCCAACCATTACATCTTCATGCATCCATCATCTATCTTCATCCTATATTAACCTTCTTCTGCAATTCCATCCCTTTCTCTTACCACCATTTCATCCATCCCTTGACCCATCCCTTCATCCATCCATCCATCCATCCATCCATCATGCTTCATCTACCCATCCATCCACCCACCCTCAACTCTCTGACCTTCTCCATCAGGTATGAGAATGTCGGTGGAGACACGGTCAATCCTCTTCCTGTCCCTCAGTCCATAGAGGTGGAAGCGGTACCGGCGGGATGGGGACAGTCCTGGCACCGTCACCGAGCGAGACCCTCCATCAATGGGCAGGGCCTGGGGCTGGCCTTGGGCATCCCGGTACTGCAGTGTGAAGGAGTCGAAGGAGCCCTTGGGGACACTCCACTGCAGCTGCACGGAGTTGGGTGTGACACTGGAGACCTTCAGCTCTCCCAACACTGCCCGTGCCAAGGGGGTCTCAGATGGGCGGTATTCTGCTTGGTGGTCCTCAGCTGGGGGTGCTTCAGTTGTGGAGGCCTCATTTGTGGGATCCATTGAGGGTGGGGACAGATCCTCTGGGTTGGCTGCAGCAGTGACAGAGAGGGGACAGTGATGGGTGTGGGCATCAATATGTCCATCCACATGTCCCTCCATCATCCACCCAACTATCCATTATCTATCATACACCATTTGCTCCCACTCCCTTCTCACTATCCCCCCCTCGCCCATCCTTGAGCACCCATTGACACTAGCCCCATCCAATCAACCATTGACTCATCCATGGACTTAGCGACCAGCATCTGCCATCATCCAACATCTTCATCATCATCATATCAACATCTTCCATCATCTTGATTCATCCAATATCCACCATCATCCATCCATCCATTCATCCATCCATCTATCCATCCCTTCATCCATCCACCCTCCCATGGTCCCAGCCATCTTTCCATCTCCAAGCTCTCTCCAGTTTCCCTGCCGAATTCCACCCATCGCTCCTTCCCCTCCAAATCACCGTCCACCATTGGGCAGTCACAAATCCCAGAAAACATCTGCTCAATGATTAATACTTCCCACCTGCCTGGTGACCAACAACCACCATCACCCATCACACAACTACCCAACCCTCCATCCATCTTTTCACTATCCATTTCTGCAGGCATCCAATGATATTCATGTCCATCGTTCTACTCATTAATCCATCCAACGTTCCAGGCATCTATCCATAATCCACATTTTTGTCTATCTTTCCATCAATTTCCCCATCCCTAGCTCCATCTTCCCAACCCTTCCACCCTCTGAGCTTTCTCCTCACCTGTGACAACATCGGTGGAGACATGGTCAATCCTCTTCCTGCCCCGCAACCCGTACAGGTGGAAGCGGTACCGGTGGGATGGGGACAGTCCTGGCACCGTCACTGAGCGGGACCCGCCATCAACAGCCAGGGCCTGGGGCTGGCCTTGGGCATCCCGGTACTGCAGTGTGAAGGAGTCAAAGGAGCCCTTGGGGACACTCCACTGCAGCTGCACAGAGTTGGGTGTGACACTGGAGACTCTCAGCTCCCTCAGCACCACCTGCCCCAGTTCAGCCTCAGTTTGGGGCTGCTCAGTGTGGGGCTGCTCAGGTTTGGGGTCCTCAGGTTGGGGCTCCTTTGAGGGTAGAGGCAGCTCCTCTGGCACTGCTGCATCTGTGATGGAGAGGGGCTGATGATGGGCATTAAAATCCATGTGTCCATCACACCATCCATCGCACCAGTCATCTATCTGTTCATCCATCCACACTTTCATCTCCTGGACCATTCATTCCAGCATCCATCATCCACCCATCCATCAATCTGGCTATGTGGCTTTCAATTTACCTTTTCCTACAACTGTTTCCTACAACTGATTCTTTAGCTTCTCCCTCCAATGGACCATTCAATAACCAAACCATTGATCAGATCTGTCAAACCACCAACAAACTGCCCCAACACCCATTATCCTCATCATCCATCTGTCATCCATCCGTTATTCTTCCATCCTTCAGCCATCCTTTTTTCTTCAGTCAGTTCTTAAATCCATTCCTCTATCCCACTTAACTGCCCTCACCTCCCAGCCCCCATCCCAACACCCCCACTCTTACCAGGGCACAAACCAGTCACAGGCTTAACCACGCATGCACCCGCCCAGCCACCTGTGCATTCATCATCAATCCATCCAAGCCACACAGGAGCCCTCCATGCACTGATCCATCACCCCTCCATCCTCACCATCCATCACCCACTTCCCATCACTCTAACCCTGAGCTGTTTCCACTTCCCCAACTCTGGGGTGCAGGACAGGTGAGAGCATGGGAGGGAGGAGAGATGGATGACGGATATTGGATGACAGAGGGATGATGGATGATGATGATGATGGATTACAGAGGGTGCTGGTCACTATGTCATTAGAATGGTCAATGGCTGATTGGAAGGTGCCAGGGTCAGTATTTACTCAATGGGCATCCATCCATCCATCCATCCATCCATCCATCCATCCATCCATTCATCCATCCATCCATCCCTCCACCCTCCCATGGTCCCAGCCATCTTTCCATCTCCAAGCTCTCTCCAGTTTCCCTGCCCCCTCCTTCCCCTCCAAATCATCATCCACCATTGGGCAGTCACAAATCCCAGAAAACATCTGCTCAGTGATTAATACTTCCCACCTGCCTGGTGACCAACAACCACCATAATCCATGTACCCATTCATGCATCCATGTCTCCATGCAACCATCCCTCTCAAACCCAGTGTTCACAGTGGAATCTCACTGTCCATCCATCCAGACTTTTTCACCCTCCCACACTCTCACCCATTCATCAATGTGTTCGTTCAGTCACCATGCATCCATCCACCCAGCTCTCCATTCATGTAATCATCCAGTTCTTCAGGCATCCAATGTTCCTCATGTTCATCTGTCTGTCCTACTCATGATTCAACCCAATCCTAGACAAATGCATCCATCATGCATCTCTCCATCCATCTCTATGTCAATCTCTCCATCCCTCCAACCATCTCTCCAACCCTTCTCCACTCTAAAATCTCCCCTCACCTGTGATGATATCGGTGGAGACACGGTCAATCCTTCTCCCACCCCACAGCCCGTAGAGGTGGAAGCAGTACTAGCGGGATGGGGACAGCCCCAATAACATCACTGAGTGGGAGCTGCCATTGACATGCAGGGTGTGGGATGGGCCAAGGGCATCCCGGTAGTGCAGCATGAAGGAGTGAAAGGGGCCTTTGGGGACAGTCACCTGCAGCTCCACAGAGCTGCTATGACATTGGAGACCCTCAGCTCCGCTAACACTGCCCACACAAATGGGGTTCCAGAGAGCGAAGCCTCAGTTTGGAGGTCATCAGGTTGGGCCTACACTGAAGGTAGGGACAGCTCCTCTAGCTCTGATGAAGCTTGCGATGGAGAGGGGATGGTGATGGACATGGGAATGCCTATGCCCATCAAAACACCCATCCCATCACCCATCAACCACTCTATCCATCCATGCATCCATCCATGCATGCATACATCCATCCATACTTTCATCGCCCAGATCATTAATTTTGGCACTCATCATCGACCCACCCATCCATTCATCCATTCATTTATAGATCAAGACATCCATCCATCCATCCGTCCATCTGTCCATCCATCCATCCATCCTGTTTCCTCTACCACTCCAACCTTTCCTCCACTCCCCCATGCCTTCATCCATTGATCCTTCCATCATCTGATATATCCATCATTCTTTAACCATACATCCACCCACCTACTCATCTTCCCTTTCATTCTGGCACCCACCATCCATCTATCCATCCATCCATCCATCCATCCATCCATCCATCCTCCAATCATGTTTCTTCTGAAAAACTTTTACCTTCAACTCCTTTAGTCTCACCCTCCATTGCATCATCCAATCACCCAAACACTGATGTGATGTGATCTGTCAAACAACTATCAAACTGCCCTAACAAACATCATACATTATCCATCTTCATCCATTCATCATTCATCCTATTTTCTGCAGTCAGTCTTGGAATTCAAGCCTCCATTCACACGCCCACTGCCATGCCCCTACACTCAACCCCTCCCTCACCTAGGACACAAAGCAGCCACTGGATCAGATATAAATGCGCTTTCCATCCATCCATCCATCCATCCATCCATCCATCCATCCATCCTATTTCCTCCACCACTGCATCCTTTCCTCCACTCCCTCATGCCTTCAAGCCTTGATCCTTCCATCTCCCAATATACCCATAATTGTTTAAACATACATCAAAATACACATCGTCCCCCTGACCTGTCCCCTTACCTGTCACAGCCTCGGTGGAGACGTGGTCAGTCTTCTTCCTGCCCTGCAATCCGTAGAGGTGGAAGCGGTACCGGCGGGATGGGGACAGCCCTGGCACCGTCACTGAGGTGGAACCACCATCAATAGGCACAGTCTGGGGCTGGCCATGGGCATCCCGGTACTGCAGCAAGAAGGAGTCAAAGGAGCCCTCGGGGACGCTCCACTGCAGCTGCACAGAGTTGGGTGTGACACTGGAGACTCTCAGATCCCCCAGCACAGCTCGCACCGGAAGTGCCTCAGATGCTGGGGACTCAGTTTCAGGCTTCTCCTGTTGGGGCTCCTCTGAGGGCAAGGGTTCTTCACTGGCTGCTTTGGAGAGGAGATGGTGATGGGCATGGGCATCCATGTGTGCCTCCATATGTCCATCCCACCACCCACCAAACCATCCAACCACCCCTCCATCCATCGAATACATCTAAATTTCCATTCATCCATCCATCCATCCATCCATCCATCCATCCATCCATCCATCCATCCATCCATGTCTCTAACCATCAAACCACACATATACATATATATGTCTGTTCTTCACGTCACACACTCAAAATCCAACACAACTCCCTGTACAATTCCATGTCCATCTATCTGGTTCCTTCTTACCACCTCTCTCCAGGCCTTGACCACTCCCACCCCCATTTCCCATGGACAATCTTCCATTCCTTCATCATTCCCTCCATCCCTGATGGATAAAGGATAAGGGAAACATGGAAGGATAGATGCATGGAAGATGATTGATTGATGATGGTGATAAATGGTGGAAGAAGATGATGGATGAAATTAATAATTGATGGTTGCTGCTGATGATGGTGGATGATGGCTGATGGATGATGGAAGGTGCTGGTCAGTCGGTTAGTGGAAGGGCGGATGGTCGATTGGATGCTTCTGAGTCAATGGATTCTCGCTGCTGGGTGCACATGGGATGGGCATGGGATTCCTCGATGCCTCCATTCCTGGATCCTTCCATCCCTCTGACCTGCTGCCTCACCTGTGACAATGTCAGTGGAGACACGGTCAGTCCTTTTGCCTCCCTGCAGCCCATAGAGGTGGAAGCGGTACCGGCGGGATGGGGACAGTCCTGGCACCGTCACTGAGCGAGACCCGCCATCGACAGGCACGGCCTGAGGCTGGCCCTGGGCATCCCGGTACTGCAGCATGAAGGAGTCAAAGGAGCCCTTGGGGACTGTCCACTGCAGACCCACGGAGCTGGAGGTGACGCTGGAGACCCTCAGCTCTTCCAGCACCGCCCGTGCTGGACTGGCCTCAGACGAGGGGGCCTCCGTTTGGGGTTTCTCATGCTGTGGTTTCTCTGTGGGCAGGGACAGCTCCTCCGGCTCTTCTGTAGCTGATATGGAGAAGGGATGGTGATGGGTGTGTCTATCCAAACATCTGTTCATCCCCTACCAACCAACGCATCCATCCGTCCATCCATATTCTGGACCTTTCATTCTGGCCCCCATCATCCATCCATCCAATCAAGTTTCTTCTCAAACACTTTTTCCTACAACTCCTTTAGTCTTACCCTTCATTTCGTCATCCAACCACCAAACCACTGATGTGATGTGATATGTCAAACAACTATCAAACTGCCCTAACAAACATCATACATTATCCATCTTCATCCATTTATCATTCATCCTGTTTTCTGCAGTCAGTCCTTGAATTGAAGCTTCCATTCACACTTCCAGTGCCATGCCCCTACACTCACCCCCTCCTCTCCCAAGACACAAACCAGCCACGGCTCAGCTACATATACTCTTTCCATCCATCCATCCTGTTTCCTCCACCATTCCATCCATTCCTCCACTCCCTCATGCCTTCATGCCTTGATCCCTCCATCTCCCAATATACCCATAATTGTTTAAACATACATCAAAATACCCATCGTCCCCCTGACCTGTCCCCTTACCTGTCACAGCCTCGGTGGAGACGTGGTCAGTCTTCTTCCTGCCCTGCAATCCGTAGAGGTGGAAGCGGTACCGGTGGGATGGGGACAGCCCTGGCACCGTCACTGAGTTGGACCCACCATCAATAGGCACAGCCTGGGGCTGGCCATGGGCATCCCGGTACTGCAGCAACAAGGAGTCAAAGGAGCCCTCGGGGACGCTCCACTGCAGCTGCACAGAGTTCGGTGTGACACTGGAGACTCTCAGATCCCCCAGCACAGCTTGCACCGGGAGTGCCTCAGATGCTGGGGACTCAGTTTGAGGCTTCTCCTGTTGAGGCTCCTCTGAGGGCAAGGGTTCTTCACTGGCTGCTTTGGAGAGGAGATGGTGATGGGCATGGGCATCCATGTGTGCCTCCATATGTCCATCCCACCACCTTCCAAACCATCCAACCACCCCTCCATCCATTGAATCCATCTAACTGTCCATCCATCCATCCATCCATCCATCCATCCATCCATGTCTCTAACCATCAAACCACACATATACATATATATGTCTGTTCTTCACATCACACACTCAAAATCCAACACAACTCCCTGTAAAATTCCATGTCCATCTATCTGGTTCTTTCTTACCACCTCTCTCCAGGCCTTCACCACTCCCACCCCCATTTCCCATGGACAATCTTCCATTACTCCATCATTCCCTCCATCCCTGATGGATAAAGGATAAGGGAAACATGGAAGGATGGATGGAAGATGATTGATGATGATGGTGATAAATGGTGGAAGAAGATGATGGATGACAATTAATAATTGATGGTTGCTGCTGATGATGGTGGATGATGGAAGGTGCTGGTCAGTCGGTTAGTGGAAGGGCTGATTGTTGATTGGATGCTTCTGAGTCAATGGAATCTCGCCACTGGGTGCATATGGGATGGGCATGGGATTCCTTGATGCCTCCATTCCTGGATCCTTCCATCCCTCTGACCTGCTGCCTCACCTGTGACAATGTCGGTGGAGACACGGTCAGTCCTTTTGCCTCCCTGCAGCCCATAGAGGTGGAAGCGGTACCGGCGGGATGGAGACAGTCCTGGCACTGTCACCGAGCGAGACCCGCCATTGACAGGCACGGCCTGAGGCTGGCCCTGGGCATCCCGGTACTGCAGCATGAAGGAGTCGAAGGAGCCCTCAGGGATGCTCCACTGCAGCTGCACAGAATTGGGTGTGACACTGGAGACTCTCAGATCCCCCAGCACCGCCCGTGCTGGACTGGCCTCAGACGGGGGGGCCTCTGTTTGGGGTTTCTCATGGTGTGGTTCCTCTGTGGGCAGGGACAGCTCCTCTGGCTCTTCTGCAGCTGTGATGGAGAAGGGATGGTGATGGGTGTGTCCATCCAAACATCTGCTCACCACCTACCAAGCACCCCACCCATCCACACTTTCATGTTCTTAATCTTTCATTCTGGCACCCATCATCCATCCATCCATCCATTCTCCAATCATGTTTCTTCTTAAACACCTTTTCCTTCAACTCCTTTAAACTCATCCTCCATTTAATCATCCAGCCTCCCAACCACTGATGTGATCTGATCTGCCAAATAAATGTCAAACTGTCCTAACAAACATCATACATTATCCACCATATTCATCAGTCCGTGAATTCAACGCTCCATCCACACTCCCACCGCCGTGATCTTACACTCACCCTACCCTCACCACAGACACAAACAGGCAGCTGGCTCAGCCACAAATGCACTTTCTATGCATCCATCCATCCATCCATCCATCTGACCATCCATCCATCCATCCATCCATCCATCTGCCCATCTGTCCCTGCATTCGTTCGTCACTCCATCCATCCATCCATCCATCCGTCCATCCATCCATCCATCCATCCATCCATCTTTCCATCCATCCATCCATCCATCCATCCATCCATCCATCCATCCCTCCATCCATCCATCCATTCCTCTACCACACCATCTGTTCCTCCACTGCCCCATTCCTTCATCCCTTCATCCCTCCATTACCCCACATATCCATCATTCGTTAACCATATATTCACCCACTCATCTTCCCCCTGCCTGTTACCTGTCACAGCCTCGGTGGAGACATGGTCAATCTTCTTCCTGCCCTGCAACCCGTAGAGGTGGAAGCGGTACCGGCGGGATGGGGACAGCCCTGGCACCGTCACTGAGTTGGACCCACCATCAATAGGCACAGCCTGGGGCTGGCCATGGGCATCCCGGTACTGCAGCAAGAAGGAGTCAAAGGAGCCCTCGGGGACGCTCCACTGCAGCTGCACAGAGTTGGGTGTGACACTGGAGACTCTCAGATCCCCCAGCACAGCTCGCGCCGGGAGTGCCTCAGATGCTGGGGACTCAGTTTGAGGCTTCTCCTGTTGAGGCTCCTCTGAGGGCAAGGGTTCTTCACTGGCTGCTTTGGAGAGGAGATGCTGATGGGCATGGGCATCCATGTGTGCCCTCAAATGTCCATCCCACCACCCACCAAACAATCCAACCACCCCTCCATCCATCTAATCCATCTAACTGTCCATCCATCCATCCATGTCTCTAACCATCCAGCCACACATGTACATATAGCCAGTCTTCCCATAACACATCCGAACATCCAACACAACTCCCCATACCCTTCCATGTCCATCTATCTGGTTCCTTCTTACCACCTCTCTCCGGGCCTTCACCACTCCCACCCCCATTTACCATGGGCAATCTTCAATTCCTTCATCATTCCACCTATCCCTGATGGGTAAAGGATAAGGGAAACATGGAAGGATGGATGCATGGAAGATGATTGATCGATGATGGTGATAAATGGTGGAAGAAGATGATGGATGACAATTAATAATTGATGGTTGCTGATGATGATGGTGGATGATGGATGATGGAAGGTACTGGTCAACAGCTTAGTGGAAGGGCGGATGGTTGATCAGATGGTGCTGAGTCAATGGATTCTCGCCGCTGGGTGCATATGGGATGGGCATGGGATTCCTTGATGCCTCCATTCCTGGATCCTTCCATCCCTCTGACCTGCTGCCTCACCTGTGACAATGTCAGTGGAGACACGGTCAGTCCTTTTGCCTCCCTGCAGCCCATAGAGGTGGAAGCGGTACCGGCGGGATGGAGACAGTCCTGGCACCGTCACTGAGCGAGACCCGCCATCGACAGGCACGGCCTGAGGCTGGCCCTGGGCATCCCGGTACTGCAGCATGAAGGAGTCAAAGGAGCCCTTGGGGACTGTCCACTGCAGACCCACGGAGCTGGAGGTGATGCGGGAGACCCTCAGCTCTTCCAGCACCACCCGTGCTGGACTGGCCTCAGACGGGGGGGCCTCCGTTTGGGGTTTCTCATGCTGTGGTTCCTCTGTGGGCAGGGACAGCTCCTCCGGCTCTTCTGTAGCTGATATGGAGAAGGGATGGTGATGGGTGTGTCCATCCAAACATCTGCTCACCACCTACCAAGCACCCCACCCATCCACACTTTCATGTTCTTGATCTTTCATTCTGGCACCCATCATCCATCCATCCATCCATTCTCCAATCATGTTTCTTCTTAAACACCTTTTCCTTCAACTCCTTTAAACTCATCCTCCATTTAATCATCCATTCTCCCAACCACTGATGTGATCTGATCTGCCAAATAAATGTCAAACTGTCCTAACAAACATCATACAATATCCACCTTCATTCATCAGTCCGTGAATTCAACCCTCCATCCACACTCCCACTGCTGTGTGCTTACACTCACCCCTCCCTCAGGCAGCTGGCTCAGCCGCAAATGCACTTTCCATGCATCCATCCATCCATCCATCCATCTGACCATCTGTCCATGCATTCGTTCGTCACTCCATCCATCCATCCATCCATCCATCCATCCATCCATCCATCCATCTATCTTTCCATCCATCCATCCATCCATCCATCCATCCATCCATCCATCCATTTATCCATTCATCCATTCCTCCATCCCTCCATCCATTCCTCCATCCCTCCATCCATCCCTCCATCCATCCATTCCTCTACCACACCATCTGTTCCTCCACTGCCCCATTCCTTCATCCCTTCATCCCTCCATTATCCCACATATCCATCATTCGTTAACCATATATTCACCCACTCATCTTCCCCCTGCCTGTTACCTGTCACGGCCTCGGTGGAGACATGGTCAATCTTCTTCCTGCCCTGCAACCCGTAGAGGTGGAAGCGGTACCGGTGGGATGGGGACAGCCCTGACACCATCACTGAGTTGAAACCACCATCAATAGGCACAGCCTGGGGCTGGCCCTGGGCATCCCGGTACTGCAGCAAGAAGGAGTCAAAGGAGCCCTCGGGGATGCTCCACTGCAGCTGCACAGAGTTGGGTGTGACACTGGAGACTCTCAGATCCCCCAGCACAGCTCGCACTGGGAGTGCCTCAGATGCTGGGGACTCAGTTTCAGGCTTCTCCTGTTGGGGCTCCTCTGAGGGCAAGGGTTCATCACTGGCTGCTTTGGAGAGGAGATGGTGGTGGGCATGGGCATCCATGTGTGCCTCCAAATGTCCATCCCACCACCCAACAAACAATCCAACCACCCCTCCATCCATCTAATCCATCTAACTGTCCATCCATCCATCCATCCATCTGTCCATATATATAGAACCATCCAGCCACACATGTACATATATCCATTCTTCCCATCACACATCTGAACATCCAACACAATTCCCCGTACAATTCCATGTCCATCTATCTGGTTCTTTCTTACCACCACTCTCCAGGCCTTCACCCCTCCCACCCCCATTTCCCATGGCCAATCTTCCATTCCTCCCTCATTCCATACATCCCTGATGGATAAAGAATAAGGGAAGCATGGAAGGATAGATGGATGGAAGATGACTGATGGATGATGATGACGATGATGGTGAAAAATGGTGGAAGAAGATGATGGATGACAACGGATAATTGATGGTTGCTGATGATGGTGGATGATGAATGATGGAAGGTGCTGGTCAACAGCTTAGTGGAAGGGCAGATGGTTGATCAGATGGTGCTGAGTCAATGGGTTCACGCCGCTGGGTGCATATGGGATGGGCATGGGATTCCTTGATGCCTCCATTCCTGGATCCTTCCATCCCTTTGACCTGCTGCCTCACCTGTGACAATGTCGGTGGAGACACGGTCAGTCCTTTTGCCTCCCTGCAGCCCATAGAGGTGGAAGCGGTACCGGCGGGATGGGGACAGTCCTGGCACCGTCACCGAGCGAGACCCGCCATCGACAGGCACGGCCTGAGGCTGGCCCTGGGCATCCCGGTACTGCAGCATGAAGGAGTCGAAGGAGCCCTTGGGGACTGTCCACTGCAGACCCACAGAGTTGGACGTGACGCTGGAGACCCTCAGCTCCTCCAGCACAGCCCGTGCTGGACTGGCCTCAGACGGGGGGGCCTCTGTTTGGGGTTTCTCATGGTGTGGTTCCTCTGTTGCCAGGGACAGCTCCTCTGGCTCTTCTGTAGCTGTGATGGAGAGGGGATGGTGATAGGTGTGTCCATCCAAACATCTGCTCACCCCCTACCAAGCAACCCAGCCATCAACACTACCATATTCTGGACCTTTCATTCTGGCACCCATCATCCATCCATCCATCCATGCATCCTCGAATCTTTTTCTTCTCAACAACCTTTCCGTCAACTCCTTTAGTCTCACCCTCCATTGCATCATCCAACCACCCAAACACTGATGTGATGTGATCTGTCAAACAACTATCAAACTGCCCTAACAAACATCATATATTATCCATCTTCATCCATTCATCGTTCATCCTATTTTCTGCAGTCAGTCTTGGAATTCAAGCCTCCATTCACACGCCCACTGCCATGCCCCTACACTCAACCCCTCCCTCACCTAGGACACAAAGCAGCCACTGGCTAAGATATAAAGGCGCTTTCCGTCCATCCATCCATCCATCCATCCATCCATCCATCCATCCATCCATCCTATTTCCTCCACCACTCCATCCATTCCTCCACTCCCTCATGCCTCCATGCCTTAATCCCTACATCTCCCAATATATCTATCATTCTTTAACCATACATCAAAGCACCCATCGTCCCCTGACCTGTCCCCTTACCTGTCATGGCCTCGGTGGAGACATGGTCAGTCTTCTTCCTGCCCTGCAACCCATAGAGGTGGAAGCGGTATCGGCGGGATGGAGACAGCCCTGGCACTGTCACTGAGTGGGACCCACCATCGATAGGCACAGCCTGGGGCTGGCCATGGGCATCCCGGTACTGCAGCAAGAAGGAGTCAAAGGAGCCCTCGGGGATGCTCCACTGCAGCTGCACAGAGTTGGGTGTGACACTGGAGACTCTCAGATCCCCCAGCACAGCTTGCACTGGGAGTGCCTCAGATGTTGGGGACTCAGTTTCAGGCTTCTCCTGCTGGGGCTCCTCTGAGGGCAAGGGGTCTTCACTGGCTGCTTTGGAGAGGAGATGGTGATGGGCATGGGCATCCATGTGTGCCTCCAAATGTCCATCCCACCACCCACCAAACAATCCAACCACCCCTCCATCCATCTAATCCATCTAACTGTCCATTCATCCATCCATCCATCCATGTCTCGAATCATCGAGCCAGATGTGTACATATATCTATTCTTCAAATCACACACACAACATCCAGCACAAATCCCCACACATTACCACTCTATCTTTCTGGCTCTTTCTTACCACCACTCTCCAGGCCTTCACCCCTCCCGCCCCCATTTCCCATGGACAATCTGCCATTCCTCCATCATTCCCTCCATTCCTGATGGATAAAGGATAAGGGAAGCATGGAAGGATAGATGAATGGAAGATGACTGACGGATGATGATGATGATGATGATGGTGATAAAGGTTGGAAGAAGATGATGGTGATAAATGGTGGAAGAAGATGATAGATGACAACGGATAATTGATGGTTGCTGCTGATGAATGTGGATGGTGGATGATGGATGATGGAAGGTGCTGCTCAACAGGTTAGTGGAAGGGCGGATGGTTGATCGGATGCTTCTGAGTCAATGGATTCTCGCTGCTGGGTGCATATGGGATGGGCATGGGATTCCTTGATGCCTCCATTCCTGGATCCTTCCATCCCTCTGACCTGCTGCCTCACCTGTGACAATGTCGGTGGAGACACGGTCAGTCCTTTTGCCTCCCTGCAGCCCATAGAGGTGGAAGCGGTACCGGCGGGATGGGGACAGTCCTGGCACCGTCACCGAGCGAGACCCGCCATCAACAGGCACGGCCTGAGGCTGGCCCTGGGCATCCCGGTACTGCAGCATGAAGGAGTCGAAGGAGCCCTTGGGGACTGTCCACTGCAGACCCACGGAGCTGGAGGTGATGCGGGAGACCCTCAGCTCCTCCAGCACCGTCCGTGTTGGACTGGCCTCAGACGAGGGGGCCTCCGTTTGGGGTTTCTCATGCTGTGGTTCCTCTGTGGGCAGGGACAGCTCCTCCGGCTCTTCTGCAGCTGTGATGGAGAAGGGATGGTGATGGTTATGTCAATCCAAACATCTGTTTACCAACTACCAATCCACCCATCCATCCACACTTCCATGTTCTCAGCCTTTCATTCTGGCATCCATCCATCCATCCATCCTGTTTCCTCCACCACTGCATCCTTTCCTCCACTCTCTCATGCGTTTATGCCTTGATCCCTACATCTCCCAATATATCCATCATTCTTTAACCATATATCAAAACACCCACTCATCTTCCCCCTGACCTGTCCCCTTACCTGTCACGGCCTCGGTGGAGACATGGTCAGTCTTCTTCCTGCCCTGCAACCCGTAGAGGTGGAAGCGGTACCGGCGGGATGGGGACAGCCCTGGCACCGTCACTGAGTTGGACCCACCATCAATAGGCACAGTCTGGGGCAGGCCATGGGTATCCCGGTACTGCAGCGTGAAGGAGTCAAAGGAGCCCTCGGGGACGCTCCACTGCAGCTGCACAGAGTTGGGTGTGACACTGGAGACTCTCAGATCCCCCAGCACAGCTCGCACTGGGAGTGTCTCAGATGCTGGGGACTCAGTTTCAGGCTTCTCCTGCTGGGGCTCCTCTGAGGGCAAGGGGTCTTCACTGGCAGCTTTGGAGAGGAGATGGTGATGGGCATGGGCATCCATGTGTGCCTCCAAATGTCCATCCCACCACCCACCAAACCATCCAACCACCCCTCCATCCATCTAATCCATCCAACTGTCCATCCATCCATCCATCCATCCATCCATCCATCCCTGCCTCTAACCATCCAGCCACACATGTACACATATCCACTGTTCACATCACACACCCAACATCCAACACAACTCCCCGTACAATTCCATGTCCGTCTATCTGGTCCTTTCTTACCATCTCTCTCCAGGCCTTCACCCCTCCCACCCCCATTTCCCATGGGCAATCTTCCATTCCTCCATCATTCCATCCATTCCTGATGGATAAAGGGTAAGGAAAGACGGATGGAAGATGACTGATGGATGATCATGACGATGATGGTGATAAATGGTGGAAAAAGATGATGGTGATAAATGGTGGAAGATGATAGAGGACAAGGGATAACTGATGGTTGCTGCTGATGATGGTGGATTATGGATGATGGAAGGTGCTGGTCAACAGCTTAGTGGAAGGGCGGATGGTTGATCAGATGGTGCTGAGTCAATGGATTCTCGCCGCTGGGTGCATATGGGATGGGCATGGGATTCCTTGATGCCTCCATTCCTGGATCCTTCCATCCCTCTGACCTGCTGCCTCACCTGTGACAATGTCAGTGGAGACACGGTCAGTCCTTTTGCCTCCCTGCAGCCCATAGAGGTGGAAGCGGTACCGGCGGGATGGGGACAGTCCTGGCACCGTCACCGAGCGAGACCCGCCATCGACAGGCATGGCCTGAGGCTGGCCCTGGGCATCCCGGTACTGCAGCATGAAGGAGTCAAAGGAGCCCTTGGGGACTGTCCACTGCAGCCGCACGGAGCTGGAGGTGACGCTGGAGACCCTCAGCTCTTCCAGCACAGCCCGTGCTGGACTGGCCTCAGACGGGGGGGCTTCCGTTTGGGGTTTCTCATGCTGTGGCTCTTCAGTGGGCAGGGACAGCTCCTCTGGCTCTTCTGTAGCTGATATGGATAGGGGATGGTGATAGGTGTGTCCATCCAAACATCTGTTCACCACCTACCAACCCACCAATCTATTCACACATCCATATTCTGGACCTTTCATCCATCATCCATCCGTCCATCCATCCATCCATCCATCCATCCCCCAATTATGTTTTTTCTTAAACACCTTTTCCTTCAACTCCTTTAGTCTCACTCTCCATTTAATCATGCAGCCTCCCAACCACTGATCTGATCTTTTAAACTGCTATCAAAGTGCCCTAACAAATATCATACATCTTCATCCATTCATCGTTCAACCCATTTTCTGCAGCCAGTCCTTGAATTCAACCCTCCATCCACACTCCCACTGCCATGTCCCTACACTCATCACTCCCTTACCACAGACACAAACCTGCCCCTGGCTCAGCCACAAATGCGCTTTCCATCCATCCATCCAGCCATTCGTCGGCCCGTCCGTCCATCAGTCCGTCCATCCATTCATCCATCCATTCCTCCACTACTCCATCCATTGCGCCAGTCCCTTAGGCCTTCACCCCTTGCTCTCTCCTTGTCCCCACATATCCATCAATCTTTAACCGTATATCCACCCACCCATATCCCCCCTGTCCTGTCCCCTTACCTGTCACGGCCTCAGTGGAGACATGGTCGGTCTTCTTCCTGCCCTGCAACCCATAGAGGCAGAAGCGGTACCGGTGGGATGGAGACAGCCCTGGCACTGTCACTGAGTGGGACCCACCATCGATAGGCACAGCCTGGGGCTGGCCATGGGCATCCCGGTACTGCAGCATGAAGGAATCAAAGGAGCCCTCGGGGACGCTCCACTGCAGCTGCACAGAGTTGGGTGTGACACTGGAGACTCTCAGATCCCCCAGTACAGCTCGCACCGGGAGTGCCTCAGATGTTGGGGACTCAGTTTCAGGCTTCTCCTGTTGGGGCTCCTCTGAGGGCAAGGGTTCATCACTGGCTGCTTTGGAGAGGAGATGGTGATGGGCATGGGCATCCATGTGTGCCTCCAAATGTCCACCCCACCACCCACCAACCAGTCCATCCGTCCATCCATCCATCCACCTTTTTACCTTTTGGACCATTCATTCTGACACCCCTCATATACCCTTCCCCTCAACAAGTCGTCACCCCAGGCGTCTTGATCTTCAACTCCTTCAACTCCTTCCTTAATCTCACTCTCCATTGGATCATCCAGACAGACAACCCTTCATCTGATATGCCTAACTACCAGCAAACTGCCCCACAACTAATCACCCATCATCCATCTAATTCTGGCACCCATCACACACCAAACATCCAAAACAACTCCCCGTAAAATTCCATGTCTATCTTTCTGGCTCTTTCTTACCACCACTCTCCAGGCCTTCACCCCTCCCGCCCCCATTTCCCATGGACAATCTGCCATTCCTCCATCATTCCCTCCATTCCTGATGGATAAAGGATAAGGGAAGCATGGAAGGATAGATGAATGGAAGATGACTGACGGATGATGATGATGATGATGATGGTGATAAAGGTTGGAAGAAGATGATGGTGATAAATGGTGGAAGAAGATGATAGATGACAACGGATAATTGATGGTTGCTGCTGATGAATGTGGATGGTGGATGATGGATGATGGAAGGTGCTGCTCAACAGGTTAGTGGAAGGGCGGATGGTTGATCGGATGCTTCTGAGTCAATGGATTCTCGCCGCTGGGTGCATATGGGATGGGCATGGGATTCCTTGATGCCTCCATTCCTGGATCCTTCCATCCCTCTGACCTGCTGCCTCACCTGTGACAATGTCGGTGGAGACACGGTCAGTCCTTTTGCCTCCCTGCAGCCCATAGAGGTGGAAGCGATACCGGCGGGATGGGGACAGTCCTGGCACCGTCACTGAGCGAGACCCGCCATCGACAGGCACGGCCTGAGGCTGGCCCTGGGCATCCCGGTACTGCAGCATGAAGGAGTCAAAGGAGCCCTTGGGGACTGTCCACTGCAGACCCACAGAGTTGGACGTGACGCTGGAGACCCTCAGATCTTCCAGTACAGCCCGTGCTGGACTGGCCTCAGACGGGGGGGCCTCTGTTTGGAGTTTCTCATGGTGTGGTTCCTCTGTTGTCAGGGACAGCTCCTCTGGCTCTTCTGTAGCTGTGATGGAGAGGGGATGGTGATGGGTGTGTCCATCCAAATATCTGTTCACCCCTACCAAGCAACCCAGCCATCAACACTATCTTTCATTCTGGCACCCATCATCCATCCATCCACCAGTTCGTCCATCCATCCATTCATCCATCCATCCATCCATCCATCGATCCATCCATCCATCCTCCCTCCAATCATGTTTTGTCTCAAACACTTTTACCTTCAACTCCTTTAATCTCACCCTCCGTTGCATCATCCAACCACCCAAATACTGATGTGATGTGATCTGTCAAACAACTATCAAACTGCCCTAACAAACATCATATATTATCCATCGTCATCCATTCATCGTTCATCCTATTTTCTGCAGCCAGTCCTTGAATTTAATCCTCCATCCACACTCCCACCACCATGTGCTTACACTCACCCCTCTCTCACCTAGGACACAAACCAGCCACTGTCTCCAATACAAATGCACTTTCCATCCATCCATCCATCCATCCATCCATCCATCCATCCATCCTGTTTCCTCCACCACTGCATCCTTTCCTCCACTCCCTCGTGCCTTCATGCCTTCATCGCTACATCTCCCAATATATCTATCATTCTTTAACCATACATCAAAACACCCATCGTCCCCCTGACCTGTCCCCTTACGTGTCAGAGCCTCGGTGGAGACGTGGTCAGTCTTCTTCCTGCCCTGCAACCCATAGAGGTGGAAGCGGTACCGGCGGGATGGAGACAGCCCTGGCACCGTCACTGAGTGGGACCCACCATCAATAGGCACAGCCTGGGGCTGGCCATGGGCATCCCGGTACTGCAGCAAGAAGGAGTCAAAGGAGCCCTCGAGGACGCTCCACTGCAGCTGCACAGAGTTGGGTGTGACACTGGAGACTCTCAGATCCCCCAGCACAGCTCGCACCGGGAGTGCCTCAGATGTTGGGGACTCAGTTTCAGGCTTCTCCTGCTGGGGCTCCTCTGAGGGCAAGGGTTTTTCACTGGCTGCTTTGGAGAGGAGATGGTGATGGGCATGGGCATCCATGTGTGCCTCCATATGTCCATCCCACCACCCACCAAACCATCCAACCACCCCTCCATCCATTGAATACATCTAAATTTCCATCCATCCATCCATCCATCCATCCATCCATCCATCCATGTCTCTAACCATCAAACCACACATGTACATATATATATCTGTTCTTCACATCACACACTCAAAATCCAACACAACTCCCTGTACAATTCCATGTCCATCTATCTGGTTCTTTCTTACCACCTCTCTCCAGGCCTTCACCCCTCCCATCCCCATTTCCCATGGACAATCTTCCATTCCTCCATCATTTCACCCACCCCTGATGGATAAAGGATAAGGGAAGCATGGAAGGATAGATGGATGGAAGATGATTGATCGATGATGGTGATAAATGGTGGAAGAAGATGATAGATGACAATTAATAATTGATGGTTGCTGATGATGATGGTGGATGATGGATGATGGAAGGTGCTGGTCAACAGCTTAGTGGAAGGGTGGATGGTTGATCAGATGGTGCTGAGTCAATGGATTCTCGCCGCTGGGTGCATATGGGATGGGCATGGGATTCCTTGATGCGTCCATTCCTGGATCCTTCCATCCCTCTGACCTGCTGCCTCACCTGTGACAATGTCGGTGGAGACACGGTCAGTCCTTTTGCCTCCCTGCAGCCCATAGAGGTGGAAGCGGTACCGGCGGGATGGGGACAGTCCTGGCACCGTCACCGAGCGAGACCCGCCATCGACAGGCACGGCCTGAGGCTGGCCCTGGGCATCCCGGTACTGCAGCATGAAGGAGTCAAAGGAGCCCTTGGGGACTGTCCACTGCAGCCGCACGGAGCTGGACATGACGCTGGAGACCCTCAGCTCTTCCAGCACAGCCCGTGCTGGACTGGCCTCAGACGAGGGGGCCTCCGTTTGGGGTTTCTCATGCTGTGGCTCTTCAGTGGGCAGGGACAGCTCCTCTGGCTCTTCTGTAGCTGTGATGGAGAGGGGATGGTGATGCGTGTGTCCATCCAAACATCTGCTCACCACCTACCAACCACTGCACCCATCCATCCATCCATATTCTGGGCCTTTCATTCTGGCACCCATCATCCATCCACCAGTTCATCCGTCCATCCATCCATCCATCCATCCGTCCGTCCATAAATCCATCCACCCTCCCTCCAATCATGTTTCTTCTCAAACACTTTTTCCTTCTTCAATCTCACCCTCCATTGCATCATCTAGCCACCCAATCACTGATGTGATGTGATCTGTCAAACAACTATCAAACTGTCCTATCAAACATCATACATTATCCATCTTCATCCATCCATCATTCACCCTATTTCCTTCTGTCAGTATTTGAATTTAATCCTCCATTCACACTCCCACCGCCATGTCCCTACACTCACCCCTCCCTCAGTCAGGACACAAACCAGCCCCGGCCCAGCCACAAATACGCCATCCATCCATCCATCCATCCATCCATCCATCCATTCTTTCATCCGTCTGTCCATAAATCCATCCACCCTCCCTCCAATCATGTTTCTTCTCAAACACTTTTTCCTTCTTTAATCTCACCCTCCATTGCATCATCCAGCCACCCAATCACTGATGTGATGTGATCTGTCAAACAACTATCAAACTGTCCTATCAAACATCATACATTATCCATCTTCATCCATCCATCATTCACCCTATTTCCTTCTGTCAGTATTTGAATTTAATCCTCCATTCACACTCCCACCGCCATGTCCCTACACTCACCCCTCCCTCTGTCAGGACACAAACCAGCCCCAGCCCAGCCACAAATACGCCATCCATCCATCCATCCATCCATCCATCCATCCATCCATCCATCCATCCACCCAACCACCCATCCACCCATCCACCCATCCACCTATCCTTCCACCAACCCAACTAACTAACCCACCTGGGATCATCCATCTATTTTTCATCATCCACCCATCTCTTCCTCCAATAATCCGTTCATCCGTCTCTGCCTTTGACCCTGCAGCTATCCATATGATGTCCACCCCTCCAATGATCCTCAACCACCCATCCACCCGTCAATCCTCGAAGAAACCAACCCAGGAGCCTCCCATGTATCATCCATCCACCTACTTCTCCACCTCTCTGTCCTTCCTTCATCCACCTATTCCTCCCTTCCTTGATCCCACTGTCTATCCATCCACCCACCCTTCCTCCTCCTACCTTTCCTGCTCACCTGTGATAACTTCAGTGGAGACGTGGTCAATGCTTCTCCCACTCTGCAACCCGTAGAGGTGAAAGCGGTACCGGTGGGATGGGGACAGCTCCGGTACCATCACCAAGCGGGATGTGCCATCAACAGGCAGGGCCTGGGGCTGGTCCTGGGTATCCCGGTACTGCAGCATGAAGGAGTCAAAGGAGCCCTCAGGGACACTCCACTGCAGCTGCACAGAGTTGGGTGTGACACTGGAGACTCTCAGATCCCCCAGCACTGCCTGCACCATGGGTCCCACAGATGTGGGGTACTCAGTTTCAAGCTTCTCCTGTTGGGGCTCCTCTGAGGGCAGGGGCAGCTCCTCTGGCTCTGCTGCAGCTGTGATAGAGTGGAGATGGTGGTGGGCATGGAAATGGCTGTGTCCATCAAAACATCCATTCTACCACGCACCAACCAATCCATGCATCCATCCATCCATCCATCCATCCATCCTTTCATCTCCTGGACCATTCATTCCAGCACCCATTATCTACCCATCCATCTTACCATGGGTCATGCCATACACCTTTTCCTTCAACTCCTTTTTTAATCTCACCCTGCCTTGGGTCATCCAGCTATTCAACCACTGATCTGACATGTCAGACCACTAAGAAAACACCCTCAACAACAATCATACATCATGCATCTGTCATCATCCATCCATCCACACATGTACATCCGTCCATACATCCAACACAACCTCCAATTCCATATCCATCTCTGGTTCTTTTTTCCTGCCTAGCTCCAGGCCTCTGTCCCTCCCAACCCCATTTCCCATGTACAATCTTTCATGAATCCATCTGTCCTTGACCGATGAAGAATGATGGATTGGTGGATGGAAGAATGGATGGATGGAAGATGATTGATGAATGATGATGATGGCAATATATGGAAGATGAAAATGATGGAGAATAACGATGGATGATAGATGGATGATGATGATGACAGTGGATGGCAGATGTTGGTCACTAGGTTAGTGAAAGTGTCGATGGTGTATTGGGTGGTGCCCAAGTCTGTGGGTGCTCACTGATAAATGGGGATGGAAGAGAGGTGGACTCTCTTAACCCATCCACCTCTTGACCCATCCATCCCCTGACCTTCCATCTCACCTGTGATAATGTCGATAGAGACACGGTCAGTCTTCTTTCTGCCCCGCAGCCCATAGAGGTGGAAGCGGTACCGGCGGAATGGGGACAGTCCTGGCACCGTCACTGAGCGGGACCCACCATCAACAGCCAGGGCCTGGGGCTGACCCTGGGCATCCCGATACTGCAGCATGAAGGAGTCAAAAAAGCCCTCAGGGACGTTCCACTGCAGCTGCACGGAGCTAGGTGTGACACTGGAGACCCTCAGCTCCCCCAGCACAGCCTGCACCGGGGGGGCATCAGATGGGGGGGCCTGAGTTTGGAGTTTCTCATGTTTTTGCTCCTCTGAGGGCAGGGGTAACTCCTCTGGCTCTTCTGTGCCTGCAATGGATGATGGGATGGGTATCCCTGTGACCATCCAATCATGCATCCCATCACACACCAGTCAAGGCATACATCCGTCCATCTACGCTTTCATCTGCAGGACTATTCATTTCAGCACCCATCATCTACCCATCCACCTAACTACATGTCATACCATGCACCTTTTCCTTCAACTCCTTCTTTAATCTCACCCTGCATAGAGTCATCCAACCACCCATTCACTGATCTTACATTTCAAACCACTGACAAACTGCCCCAACAGCTAAAATCCATTTTCCATCTTCATGCATTAATCTATCATCCATCTTCATCCTACATCCATCATCATCCATCATCCATCTTCTTCCATCCATCCATCCATTCACTATCCATCCTGTTTTCTTCAGTCAGTCCTTGAATACAATCCTCCATCCACTCTCCCAACCCCATTTCCCTACACTCATCCCGTCACTCATACAGAGCGAAAACCAGTCATGGGCTCAGCCATACATGCACCTGTCCAGCCACGTGTCCATCCAGTATTCATCCATCCAATCCCCCCAGGAGACCCTCCTCCATTGTTTTAACATCCATCATTGTTCATGTATTCCCCACCATTCCCCCATCCTTCAATTTACCCAACCAACTAACCCACCCAGGGGCCGTCATCCATTTTTAATCATCTACCTGTCATCTCTTCCTCTGTCCATCCATCAATCCATCCACCAATGCACCCATCTCTCACCTTAACCATGCATCTATCCATCCATTCATGCAACCCTCCAATCATCATCCATCCATCCATCCATTCATCCAGCCTCCATCTTTCCACTCCTGTACCACTCTATCCCTTCCATCACCACCAATTCCTCCATCCTTAATCCCTCCCTCTTTCCTGCCATCCACACACCCTTACCCTCCCAGCCTTCCCTCTTACCTGTCATGGCCTCAGTGGAGATGTGGTCAGTCTTCTTCCTGCCCTGCAGCCCATAGAGGTGGAAGCGGTACCGGCGGGATGGGGACAGTCCTGGCACTGTCACTGAGTGGGATCTGCCATCAACAGGCAGGGCCTGGGGCTGGCCCTGGGCATCCCGGTACTGCAGCATGAAGGAGTCAAAGGAACCCTTAGGGACACTCCACTGCAGCTGCACAGAGTTGGGTGTGACACTGGAGACCCTCAGCTCCCGCAGAACTGCCCGCACCAGGGGTTCCTCAGATGCAGAGGACTCAGTTAGACCTTTTTCCTGGTTTTGCTCCGCTGAGGGCAGGGGCAGCTCCTCTGGCTCTGCTGCAGCTGTGATAGAGTGGGAATGGTGATGGGCGTGGGAATGTCTTGTCTCCATCAAAACATCCATCCCACCACCCACCAACCAATCCATCCATCCATCCATCCATCCATCCATCCATGGGGCATCCACCATGCACCTTTTTCTTCAACTCCTTTTATCTCACCCTGCATTTGATCATCCAACCAACCAACCACTGCTCTGATGCGTCAAGCCACCGACAAAAAGCCCCCAAAAACAATCATACAGCATCCATCTATATGATGGATCCATCCATCCATCCATTCATCCATCCATCCAATCCTGCACCTCTCTACCCTTTCTTTAACACACCCATTCTTCCATCCCTTGATCCATCCATCTCTCAGTCCGCCCATCATCCTTCATCCGCCTATCTACCCACCCTCACCCCTCTGGCTATCCCCCATACCTGTCATGGTCTCAGTGGAGATGTGGTCAATCTTCTTTCTGCCCCGCAACCCATAGAGGTGGAAGCGGTACCGGCGGGATGGGGACAGCCCTGGCACTGTCACTGAGCGGTACCCACCATCGATAGGCACAGCCTGGGGCTGACCCTGGGCATCCCGGTACTGCAGCGTGAAGGAGTTGAAGGAGCCCTCAGGGACACTCCACTGCAGCTGCACAGAGTTGGGTGTGACACTGGAGACCCTCAGCTCCCCCAGCACTGCCCGTGCTAGGGGAATATTAGATGCTGGGGCCTCAGTTTGCAATTTCACGTATTGGTGCTCTTCTGTGGGCAGGGACAGCTCCTCTGGCTCTGTGGCTGTGATGAAGAGGGGATGGTGATGGGTGTGTTCATCTGAACATCCATCCACAATTTCATCTCCTGGACCATTCATTCCAGCTTTCATCATCCACACATCCATTCAATCACGGTTCTTTACATGCACCTTTCCCTTCAACTCATTCTTTAATTTCTCCTTCCTTTGGATCACCCAACCACCTAACTACTAATTTGATCCATCAAACCACCAACAAATTGCCACAACAGCTATCATCCTTTCACCATTCATCATCATCTTTATTATCATCACCATCCATCATTACCCATCACAGTCACATTACCCATCATCATCCATCCATCCATCCACCCATCCACCCATCTACCCATCCATCCTCCCATGCTCTTACCCATCCTCCAACCCCTGAGCTGGGGAACTTGGGACTGGGGGAAACTGGACAGCTTGGGTGGAAGAATGGGGGATGGGTGATGATGATGGTAACAATGGTGATGGGTGATGAAGATAGTGGATGACAGCAGGCAGATCAATAGGTCAGTGGAAGGGTGATGCCGGGGTCAGTGGGTGCTTGATAGCGGGCGGGGATGGGATGAGATGGGATATGTTGATCCCTCCATTCATCATCCATTCATGTATTCACCCTCATCTGTGGTGACATCAATGGAGACACGGTCGATCCTCTTCCCACCCTGCAGCCCATAGAGGTGGAAGCGGTACCGGCGGGATGGGGACAGTCCTGGCACCATCACCGAGCGGGACCTGCTATCAATGGGCAGAGCCTGAGGCTGGCCCTGGGCATCTCGGTACTGCAGCATGAAGGAGTCGAAGGAGCCCTTGGGGACACTCCACTGCAGCTGCATGGAGCTTGGGGTGACACTGGTGACACTGAGGTCAGCCAGGACTGGCCGGGATGGAGGCAGCTCCTCTGGCTCAGCTTCAACTGCAATGGAGTGGGAACAGTGTGGGCATGGGCATCTGTATGTCCATTCACATGGCGATCTATCACCTATTTCTCCAGCCTTCCCTCCATCTGTCCCTCCCTCATGTCTCCATCTCTCCATCCATCCCTCCCTCTATTCATGTCTCCACTCATCAGTCTCTCCATTTCTCTATCCATGTTCCATCCATCCATCCATCCATCCATCCATCCATCCATCCATCCCAGGTATCACAGAATCACAGAATCTTCTGAATTGGAAGGGACCCACAAGGGTCATCAAGTCCAGCACCTGAGCTAATCCCATCCTTCACCCCCCATGTCAGTACCTGTTTTCCCGATGTCCCTCCATGGCTCCATCAGCTCCATCCCATCCAAGTCCCCCCATTCCAGTACTGGCTCCTGGTTTTCACCATCCCCTGCCCCCAGAGCATGTGTTACAGGGCACCCCTTCCACTCCATCTCTCTCATCCCCCTCCCCAGAATGTCCCTCCTCCTGTCCCCGGTCATCCTCATTCTCAGGATGCGCCTTCCACCCATCCATCCCATCCTCCCTGTTCCCCTTCCCCAGCACCCTCCATCCCACCCTCCCTGGAATCTCCCTTCCCTGTCCTGTCCCACTCGCACCATCACCCCACCCCCTTTCTGCATTCCCCCCACTGGGATATTCCTTTCTCCCCCTCCCCTGTTCTACTCTCCAGGATGTCCCTCCCCTTGTACCCCCCATCTCTGAAGCATCCCTTTCCCCATCTCCCTCCCCAATGTCCCCACTACCTCCCAGTTCAGTCCCCACCATGACATCCACCTGTGGGTCCCTGTCTCCTCCCCAGAGCTGGATGCCGGCGCAGGATGTAGGCCAGGATGGCACGGGCCACTCCTGGCACTGTCTGGTTGCCACGGAGTGGGAAGTTGATGGCCCGGAGGTGGCTCTCAAGACGCTGGAGCAGGGATCCACTGTATGGGGACAGCCGGGCCACAAGCTCCTGCAGGGAGGGGATGCCTGGGGACAGTGGGGACCACGGGGGTGGAGGGGACCCTGGGAACTCTGGGGACTCTGGGGACAGTGGGGACTCTGGTGACACTGAGAAATCTGAGAAATCTGGTGACACTGATGACCTTGGGAATTCTGGTGATGCTGGTGACTCTGGGGATTCTGGTGACACTGATGACCTTGGGAATTCTGGTGATGCTGGTGACTCTGGGGATTCTGGTGACACTGATGACCTTGGAGGTGCTGGGGATCCCAGGGACCCTCGAGCTACGGGGGATGCTGGAATCTTGGGGGATGCCGGTGACCCCAAAGACCCAGGTGACCCCAATGATATGTCTGGTGATATGGGTGACACCGGTGACCCTGTGGACCCCAGTGACCCTGGGGATCCTGGAGACTCTGGGGGCCCTCGGACTGATGGTGCCACTGCTGGGGAGCCCAGGGAGCCCTGAGGCAACCCTGGGGACCCCTCATGGTGAGGCACAGCTGGGATGAGTGCTGTGGAGAAAAGGGGACCCATGTCACCAATCCATCCTAGAGAGTCCCTGGGGGACATCCCTGTCTCAGCCCTATCCACAACCCTTGGCCATCTCCACCCCTGTCCCCATGCCCCTGTCACTCCCTGTACCCATACCCGTAACACCCCTATCCCTGTTCCCCTGGCATCCCTGTTTCCATCCTTGTCCCCACCCCCTTGGCCACGTCATCGTTGTCCCCATCCCCATCCTTGTGCCATCTCATCTCTGCTCAATGCCACACTGTCCCCATGCTGTCCCCATCCCTGTCCCATTCCCACCTGTGCCATTCCTGACCACATGTTTGGGCTGCCCCTTTGACTGTGACACTACGTTATCATTGTCCCCATCCCTCTCATCATTGTCCCCATGCCCATGCCACCCCCAACCCCATCCTTGTCCCTTTGCCATCCCTGACCCCATGGTGATCCCATGTCATCACTGTCCCCATCTCTTTGTCAACCTTGTTGCCCTGCCTGTGTTGTCCCTATGCCTTGGCCATCCCCCACCCTTGTCCCCATCTCCCTGCTAATGCCACCCCATCCCCATCCCTGTGCCATCCCCATCCCCATCTCCATTCCCATTCCCATGCCACCCTGTCCCTGTCCCCATGCCACCCTCTGTCCCCAGTTCTGTCCCTCCATCCCCACCCCCATTCCTGTCCCTACTGTGTCCCCAGCTCCATCTCTGTGCCCCCGCCTTGTTCCCAGGTATCCCCACCTGTGCACAGGTGCAAGACCCCGGACCCTCTCTATCCTCATCCCCATACCACTCCCACTCCCACCACTGTCCCCGTTGCCTTATCTCCTTCCCTGCTCCCACAGTGCTCCCAGGTGTCCCGGTGGTGTCCCCAAGTGTCCCCACCTGTGCGCAGACGCAGGACCCCTGGTGCCCCCAGATGCGGTCCCCGCCGGGCTTGGACCAGCAGCTCAAAGGGGCGGCCTGGGGACAGGCCTGTCACTGAGAAGGCGACAGCAGAGCTGGGCAGTTCGTGTGTTGTCATGGCCACAGGGTCATCCTGGGGACAAGGGCAGTGTGAGGGGGCGGGGTAGAAACCATGGGGACACCAGGCGGAAACCCTGGGGACACACTGAGGACACACTGGGACACCTTAGGAACATGGTGGGAACTTCAGTGACACATTGGATACATGCTGGGGACACACTGAGGACACAGACACAGTGTGGTGACTCACTGGGGACGTGTTGGAGGACACATTGGGGACACCATGGGTACACATTGGGAACATGGTGGGGACACAGTAGGGGACACTGGGAACATACTGGAAACAGGTTGAGGACACCGTGGGGACATCATGCTGGGGTCACATTGGGAACATGTTGGGGACATGTTGGGGGGTTGCATGGGACATATGTTTGGGAGACACTGGGGGACTCATGGGGTATACACATGGGACACGTAGGGAATACCATTGAGGACACAATGGGGACACATGGGGATGATTTGGGAACATATTGGGGCCATCCCACTGTGGCTACACAGGTGGCACTGGGGTCTTGCCCCTTCCATGTCCCTGTTCCCCTCTGTGTCCCCCCCAGTCCCTGTCCCCTCCCCATGTCCCCACCCCCATGTCCACTGTGTCCCCACTCACCAGGGGGACAAGTGTCACTCGGTAACCATCGGGGGGAACGAGGGGCTGGGGCCAGGTGATGCGCAGAGATGTTGCAGTGCGGGAGGCCAACCGTGGTGTTACCCAGGGCACCTCTGTGGGGACAGTGCAGGGACACCATGGGGATACCAGGGGACACCCATGGGATGGGGATGCCCTGGGATGGGGACACCCTGGGGACATCACCTAGGACGGGGCAGCTAGGGGATGGAGACACCCTGGGAACACAACAGGGACACCGTTGGACACACTAGGGACATGCTGGGGACACCGTGGAATGGGGACACTCAGGGATGTGGCACTGGGAGGCACTGGGCAGCACTGGGGGTGGCACACGGGGACATTGGGGACACACTGAGGTGTCATGTCATGAGAACCTGCCATAAATGGGAGAGAAGTGGGGGTGTACTGGGAGCACTGGGATGGGAGCATTGGGGGAACTCTGAGGGGCACTGGGGAACAGTTGGGTATGCACTGGTGTCACGGTAGGGCCCACCAGGATGGGAGGGAAGGAGTGGGGGCATTAGGAGCACTGAGGTGGGGAAGTCACTGGAGGAACACTGCGGGGCACTGGGAACACTGGGAAGCCACCAATGTCGCAGCAGATTCCCTCCCATCCAGGGGTGCAGGCGGGGATACCGCAGTGGGAGCACTGGGGGCATTGGGACGCACCGATATCGCAGCGGGCTCCGCCCCAGCCCGGGGCGCAGGTGGGGGTGGCGCAGTCGGGGCCGCTGAACCCCGGGAAGCAGCGGCAGCGGCCGCGCTCGCACCGGCCCTGGTCACTGCAGCCGCGCGGACACGCGGGGGGCGGGGCCGGGGGCGGGGCCTCGGCCGAGGGGGCGGGGCAGGCGCAGCCGCCGCCGGCAGGGGGCGCACAGAGCTGCACCGACCGACCTGGGGGGACACGGGACACAGGCGTGACCCCCATCGACCCCCACCCCGACCTCCTCAGTGATCCACCACTGATCGCCCAATGACCCCCCCACTGACCCCGATGACTGCCAGTGACCCCCCCCTGACCTCCTACTGACCCTACCAGTGACCTCCCATTCAACCCCCCCTGAACCCCCCAATGACCACAAGGACTATCACGACCCCAATGTCCCCACAAATTACCACGTCAGTGACCCCCCAATGACCCTTCAGTGACTCCCCAGTGACCTCCTAATAATCCTCTAGGTCCCCCCGTCCTTCATTCTCCCCTCTCTCCTGCATTCCCTCCATGTCCCCAGTCTCTGTAACCTGTTCCAGCATAGGGTTCCTCCATGTACCCTCATCATGCCTATGAGTCCCATGTTCCCCCATGTCCCCATACCCTCCCTGTGTTCCCCTGTCCCAGCCTGGGGCTCTCCCGTGTCCCCCCTCCTTGACCCTGTTACCTGTCCCGGCCTGGGGTCCCCCCGTATCCCCACAATGTCCCCTCAGTGCCTGCACATGTCCCTCGAGCTCCCGCAGCCGCCTCAGCACATCTGCCAGCGCTGCCCCGCACGTCTCGGAGGGGGACTCGGGGGGGGGCATGGGGGGGGACACTGGGGGGAGCACTGGGGGGGCCCCTGCTCCCCCCCGCAGCGCCAGTGCGAGCAGCAGAAGCCGCAGCTCCAGGGTCGCCGGCATCGTCCTGGGGGGAAAACAGGGGGACATGGGGACACCCAAAGGCACCCACAGGGGCACACGGACATTGTGGAGAGACACAGGGACAACCGTGGGGACACTCAATGGGGACACAGGCACACGTCGGGGGGAACACTGGGACACCCATGGGGACAGCTAGGGCACACAGGCACACGGCCAGAGGATGCAGGAACATCCATGGGGACAAACAGGCACCAATAAAGGACACAGGGACAGCTGTGGGGGCATAGAAGTTTCGGAAACAACCCACGGGAGAGATGTGGAGTCATCCTGGGGTCATACAAGGGACACACATGAAGCACAGAGAACACTCATGAGGGGATGCAGTGGGATAGAAAAATCGTGGAGGATGCCCACGGTGACACAGAGGGGGAAGAGGGACACCCACAGGGGACACCCGAGGGATACACAGACCCACAGGGAACACCACTGGGAACATCCCCAGGGACACATGTGCACCAGGAGGAGACACAGGAACGTCTCTGGGGATACCTGACGGACACAGGGACACACACGGGAGGGGGGCACAAGAAGACATGGTGATACAGGACATGGGAGACACCTGGAGACACACAGACAACCCAAACCACAGCACTTCCCAGTAACCCCCCCGTGACTCTCCAGTAACCACCACTAATCCCCAGTGACTCCCCCAGTAACCCCTCAGTGACTCCCAGTAAACCCCAGTAATTCCCAGTAATCCCCAGTGACTCCCTCAGTGACTCCCAGTAACCACCAGTGACCCCATCAGTCCTTCAGTCCCCCCAGTTCCCCCAGAGCTGCTAGTGTTCCCGTTCCCCCCAGTGCACTCCAATTCCTCCAGTCTCCCACAGTGCCCCCTTGCTCCCCTCAGTACCTTCCCAGTGCCCCCCACTTCCCCCAGTGACCCCCCGGTTTCCCCCAATCCCCCCCGTTCACACAGCGCCTCCAGTTCCCCCCTGCCCCTCCCAGTCCCTTCTAGTCTCTCTCAGTTCTCCCAATACTCCCCGGTCTAGCCCAGTGCCCCCAATTCCCCCAGTTTCCCCCAGTTCTCTCAGTGTTCCCCAGTTCTCCCAAGCCCCGCCCAGTCTCCCCCCCAGTGACCCCAGTTCTCCCAGTCCCTCCTGTGCCCCGCAGTGACCCTGCCAGTCCCCCCAGTTGCCCCAGTACCTCCGGCCGGTCCCGTTGCGTTCTCGCTCTGGGTCGGGCGGGGCGGCCCGTCGGGGGCGGGGCCGGGGGCGGGGCCTGGACCACACCCTCCCCGCTACCCCAGGGGAGCCGCCCCCGCCCGTGTTTGGGGCGTCGCCATGGAAACCAAACAACTGAGAGGGAAGCGCTCCCAGTGCTCCCAGTGACACCAGTAACGTGCCTCAGATTGACCCCCAGCTCACAGGAACACCAGCAGAGTCCATCCCAGTGACACCAGTAACACCAGTAACACGGCACAGCACATCCCAGTGCTCACCCCAGTCGTGCCAGTAACATCAATAACACAGGACACCTCATCCCAGTGCTGCCAGTAACAACAGTGATATGGAGTAGCGAGACCCATGGCTCCCAGTACCACCAGTATGGCCCATCCCAGTGACACCAGTTACGTGGGACAGCCCATCCCAGTACTCCCAAGAACCCCAATATATCTGGTCCCAGTGCTCCCAATAACACCAGTGTGGCCCATCCTAGCGCTCCCAGTAAAACCAACAATATCAGTATTGTTTGTCTCACTGCTCCCAGTAACACCAGTAATGCAGCACAGCACAACCCATCCCAGTGCTCTCAGTTACACCAGCAACCCCAGTGCCACCTGCCTCGCATATCCCAGTGCTCCCAGTAACATCAGTATAGCCTATCCCAGTGCTCCCAGTGACACCAGTAATGTGGCACAGCCCACCCCAGTCCTCCCAGTAACACCAGTATGGCCCACTCCAGTGACACCAGTAAACCCAAAAATCCCAGTAAGCCTAACCCACGACTTCCAGTGACAGCAGTAACCCCAAAAACCCCAGTAAGCCTAACCCACAACTCCCAGTAACACCAGTATGGCCCATCCTGATGCTCCCCGTGACACCAGTAACAGGGCACAGTCCACCCCAGTCCTCCTAGTTACACCAGTACAGTCTGTCCAAATGCTCTCAGTAACACCAGTAATGTGGCACAGCCCGACCCACGGCTCCCAGTATCACCAATATGGCTCATCCCAGTGCTCCCAGTGCCCCAGCACAACCCCTCCCAGTGCTCCCAGTCCGGGCGTGGCCGTGACTCACTGCCCCGGCAGCAACAACAACAGTGGGGGGGGAGTCTCCTGGGAGCCCCAAAAGGCCGGGGGGGGGGCAGACGTGGGCGGGAGCAGAGTGGGGGAGCACCCTGTGTCCACCCGATGTTCCCCCCGTGTCCTCCCCCTTTTCTCCCCCGCGTGTCCCCCCCCCCCAACCGCGTGTCCCTCCCGCCCCCGCCAAGGAATTTTCTCCATCAACACGATGAGCTCATGGGGGGGGGAGGGGCGGCGGGGCCCCGCCGGGGGGGTCCCGGCCCCAGCCCCACTCCCGCCGCGTTTATTGTTTGATTTATTGATTTGTTGATGTATAGATTTGTTGATTTATTAGTTGATTTCACATTCGGTCACTGTCACAGCCCTGGCCTCAAAATCCTCCTCTCCCCCACGGTGTCCCCATCCTTGTTCCCAGTGCCTCCATCCCCAGTGTCCCACTCCCAGCCCTAGTCGTCCCCCTCCCCATCCCCAGTGTCCCCCGCTGTCCCCCATGGGAGGGTCTTTAGCTCCCCGGGGGTCCCTAGCTCCCGCAGCCGTCCTCCCTCCAGCAGGGCCACCCGCGGGGCCCGTTGGGCCAGGGCCACCCGCCCTGTCACCAGCAGCACTGCCGGCCCCTCCCCTGCCTCGGGACCACCGGGACACAGCAGCTCCCGCTCCACCTGCCGGGACAGGAAGGGACGTGGTGGAGATGGGGGACATGGGGGTGTCAGGGGACCCCAAGGTGGGGAGCACAAGTGAGGGACCTGGCGAGTGGGGATATGTGGATCCAGAGGACATAGGGACCAAGGGGACTCTGGCATTGGGGTCATGTGGGACAGGAAGCCAGGTGATATGAGGACGTTGGGACTCAGGGCACGTGGGGACATTGGGACCAAGGGGACACAGGGGCAGGGTCCCAGGGAATTTGGTGACCTAGGAGACCCCAAGGGACATGGGGGGCAGAAACCAAGGGGACATGGAGAGTGGGGACCCAGGAGACATGGTGACCCAGGGGACATAGGGGATGGTGTGACTCAGGGGACACAGGGCACATGGGAGACACGAGGACTGGGGACCTAGGGGACCTAGGGGATGGGGCCATGGGACACAAGGACAGGGCTGTGACCTACCTGGCGCCGAGTCACAGGGTCAAGTGCTCTTGTGGGCTCGTCCAGCACCAGCACTCGGGGGGTCCTGAGCAGGGCCCGGGCCAGTGCCACCCCCTGCGCCTGCCCTCCTGAAAGCTGCATTCCCCGCGGGCCCACCTCTGGGGACAGAGGGGACACCATGGGGACACCACAAGGACACTGTAGGGACACCATGGGGACATCACGTGGACACACTGGGGAGCAGCATTCACTGTGCACCCACCTCTGGGGGCAGTGAGGGGACAGGGAGGAGATAGAAAGGGGATACAGAGGGGACACCATGGGGAATGGGAGCAGGCAGAGAAAGAGGATACCAAGACGACAGCAACGGGACATTGTGGTGACAGCATGAGGACACTGAGGGGACAGCATGGAGACACATTTGGGACACCACAGGGAGACACTGGGGACATGTTAGGAAGCTACACCCCCTGTACCCCCAGCTCTGGGGTGCACAGGGAGAACAGAGAGGTGACAGTGAGTGGACAGCAAGGAAGCAGAGAGGACATGGAGTGGACAGCATGGGGAGACCATGGGGACACTGTGGGGACACCATGGGGATAGTCAAGGAACAGCAACAGGACAGAAGGAACATGGTGGGGAGACCATGGGGACATTACAGACACCTTGGGTATGGTGAGGCAACATCATGGGAACATCATGGGGACATCATGGGGTCACAATGGGAACACATTGGGGAAACTGGGGAGACCAAGGGGACACCTTGGACATATTATTGAGACACATTTAGGACACCTTTGGGACACACTGGGGGCACTACAGGGGGACCATGGAGACATGTGCTGTACCTGTGTCGTAACCATGTGGCAGCCGTGTGGCCCAAGTGTGGACCCCCACCCTCTGCGCTGCTGCCACCACCTGTGTCATCTGTGTCCCCTCCTTGTGTCCCCAGCCCAGTGTGATGTTGGCACTGAGGGAGCGAGACAGGAGGGCCGGGCACTGTGGGACACCAGCCACCTGCAAGGACAGGGACAGGGGACATGGGAGGACATGTCATGACATAGAGATTTGGCAGGGACAAGGAGGGGACAGATGGGGATATGAGGTGGTGGCAGGGTCATGGTGAGGCTGGTTGATGACATTCAGATGGCTGTGGAATACTGCTGGGGACATGAGTGTCCCGGGGTGGCTGTGGGGACCCGCTGGAGACAATGCGTTGCCCAGGGCAGCCATGGGAACACATTGGAGAGGTTTGGTGACAGGGGGATGGCAGCGAGGGATGGCTGGTGACCCAGGGGTGGCCGTGGAGGCCCGGGGGTGGCCCTTGTGTGTGTCACCTGTTGGCGCAGAGCAGGGTCCGTACGGGGGGTCAGGGGGGTCCCGTCCAGCAGCACCGCCCCGCCCGCCAGGGGGCGCAGCCCCAGCGCCGCCGCCACCAGTGAGCTCTTCCCGCCGCCAGAGGGCGCCAGCACGGCCACAACCTCCCCTGGGCGCAGCGACAGCGACACCCCCTGGTGGCAAGGAACAGGGATCGCACCTGACACATCCCCCTGTCCCATTTGTCCCCCCGTGGCCCCAACATCCGCTTGTCCCCCTATGTCCCATGTGCCTCCATGTCCCCCCGTCCCACATCCCCCCATGACCCAATATCCCCACGTCCTCCCCATGTGCTCCCCATGTCCCCAGTATCTCCTTGTGCCCCTGTGTTCCACATTTCCCCATGTCCTCCCCATGTCCCCAACATGCCCCTGTCCCCACCATGTCCTGTGTTCCCCCATGTCCACAATACCTCCATGTCCACAATACCCCCATGTCTCCCCACGCCCCTGTGTCACCCATTACCTTGAGGACTGGCTCGGACCGCCCGGGGTATGTCACCCAGACATCCTTCAGGCACAGGCCTCGAGTTTTTGTGGTCTCATGGTCCCAGAGGGTGACAGGTGATGGTGGCCCTGTGGGTGCCACTGTCCTGACCTGCTCCAGCAGCTCCAGGAGTGTCTCGGAAGAACCAACGGCCTTGGCCAGGGCTGGGAGTTCCAGGAGCAGGATCTGGGGACATGGGGGACATTGGGGACACAGGGACATGGGGAGGATGTATGGAGACATGGGGTGACATGGGGGAGCTATAGCATGGCCTGGGGCCATGGAAGGACTTGGGGGACACAAGGGACATTGGAAACACAGGAGGCAGTGGTACATGGTGGGCAATGGGGACATGGGGGGACACTGGAGACATGGCAGAATCTAGGGACACAGGGGAGCATGGCGGGGCATGGGGACAGGGAGAGGCACAGACACATGGGGATGGGGCTTGGACACATGGAGGGGCCACAGCAGGGGTATGTTGGAGACTGGGGAGGAACATGGCTGGGGCAGGCTGGGGACATGGATGGTGACATAGGGACTTGGTGGGCACATGGCAGGTGCACACTGGGACATAAGTGGGAGAACATGGGGACATGCAGGGCACACAACAGGGAGAGGCTGGGGACACAGAGGACAAGGATGGGAACATAGCCACAAGGACATGGGGACATCACTGGGAAGATGTGGGGACATGGGCACATGATGGGGGGACATGGGACACGGTGACATGGGGAATGGGGTTGAGGACATGTTGGGGACAGGAGAGGACACACTCGGGACATGCAGGGGACACACTCATCACCTCCACAGCCCTAGTGAAGTGCAGCTGGCACATGAGGATGGTGACTAGCTCCCCAGGGGTGACAGTCCCCACAGCCACCAAGTATCCCCCCAAGAGGAGCACTGCCAGCTTCAGGGCCAGTGAAGGGAACTGGGGACACAGGGACACAGGGTGTCAGCCCAGCCCCATGTCACTGTGTCTCCCAGCCCCATGCCACCATATCCCCCAGCCCCATGCCACCATGTCCCCTTCTCCAGGCCACCCATTCCCATGCCCCTCAGCCCCAGGCCACCATGTTTCCATGTCCCCTCTCCCTGTATCTTCATCCCCCTGCCACTATATCCAATGTGACCCCCTGCTGTCACATCCTCATGTCCCCAATTCCAGTGCCACCACATTCCCGTGTCTCCCAGCCCCCTGCCACTATGTGCCCTTGCCCCCAGCCCTGTGTCAACATGTTCTCCATTCCCACGCCACTGTTCCTCATCCCCCTGTGACCCCCATGTCCCCATACCCCACTGGCCCAGCGTCCAGCTGCGTAGGCTAGCGCCTGCCTCCGCTCCAGCTGGTGTCCCTGGCCGAGGCGCTGCCGGATGCGTGCGGTGACACCGGCCTCATGCCCAAAGGCTCGAACTGTCCCCATGGCCCCCAGTGACTCCAGGGCCAGAGCGGTGGTGCTGGCCTGCGCCGCCTGCACCTGCCGTGCCAGGTCCTGGGGACACAGGGAGTCACCATAGGGACACAGAGAGGCCACCACAAGCATGGGGGAACACAGGGTGGATGGAGTGGGATGGGATCACCCCAGGGTCACCGTGGGGTCACAGAGGGGTTACATCTGGCTCAGTGCATAGTCACCATTGGGTCATGAGGGGACAGAGAAGTCACCTCAGGGTCACCATGGGGAGGGGGGGAGGTGGGGGACAGGGAGGGGACAGGAGACAGGGGGAGGTGACAGTGGGTATGGGGAGGTGACAACAGGCACAGGGAGGGGACAGGAAGGACTTGGAGAGAACTCAGGGTGCAGGGAGGTAATAAGGCGCCCAGGGAGGTGAAAAGGAGCCAAGGGAGGTGACACTGGGGACAGGGAGGTGACAAGGGACCCAGGGAGGTGACAAGGGCCTCCCACACCCCATGTACCCCCAGTACCTGTTCGATGCGCCCGACGGTGCGTGGCAGCAGCAGGAAGAGGGGCAGTGCCAGGAGGGTGAGCAGGGCCAGCACCGGGGACAGCCAGGCCATCACGGCCAGCAGCGATACAGCCCGTGTCAACGTCCACAGCAGCGGCACCAGCACGTCGGCCAGCGCCGAGTGTGCCGTCTCGGCGTCCCCTGTCACCCGCGCGGCCACTGCGCCCGGCGTGTCCCCCAGGCTGCCCCCCGGCCCGGGCACGTCCCCGCGCAGCACTGCGGCCACTGCGCCGCGCTGGAGCCGCTCCCGCGCCCGTGTCAGTGCCACGGCCGCTATACTGTCACAGGCCAGCTCGGTGATGGCACTGCGAGGACAGCGGGATCAGGGGGGCGCGGGGGTCACTGGCACCTCGGGGTGGCCCCGTGGCCCCGGTGTCACCTACCTGACGAGCCCCACCAGCACCAGGGGCCACACGGCTGCTGTCGCATCCTGCTGTGGCAGCCGGTCGGTGACACGGCCCGTGAAGTACGGGGCAGCCACCTCACCTGTGAGAACACAACATCAGGGTGAGGAGCTCCAAAGACCCCGAAACCAAGTGATGACCCCTGAATTGGGTGAGGGCTGAAGCCCAAAAACTGGATCCTGACCGCTACCAAAATTGTATGTTGAATGCCAAAATTGGATCCTGATTCCCCAAACTGGGTGCTCACTAGCTCTAAATTGGGTTCTGACCCACAAATTGGTTTCTGACCTCCCTCAAATCGGGTCCTGCCTCCCCCAATTGGGTACTGACCCCTCAAATTGGCCTTGTAACCCCTCATCTGGTCCTCCTCCTCCCCCCACCTCCCCCCATTCAGGTCCCGACCCTCCAAATCGGATCCCGAAGTCCCTCAAAGGGGTTCTGCCCTCCCCCGGTTGGGGTCTCCCCGTACCGAGGGCCGAGGCCGACATCAGCCCCCCGACCAGCGTCCATCGCCCGCACTCGGGGCCCAGCAGGGCCAGGAGCCGGCGTATGGGGGGAGACAACATCGGGAGCAGGGGGACCGGTGGGTCCTGCTGGGTCCCGGTCCTGTTCCCAGTGGGTTCTGGTGGGGTCCCGGCTCTTCTCCCGGTTGGCTCCGGTGGGTCCCAGAAGGTCCGTGTGGGTCCCGGTTCCTCTTCCTCTGTGTCTGGTCCTTTCGAGTCCCGTAGAGTCCCGGTGTGACTGATGCCGCCTCGGTCCGGCCCGATACCTTCCCAGCAGCCGCCGCCTTTTCCCGGAAACCCAAAAGGGTGCGCGGGGGGGGCGGGGCCGGGCCGGCGGGAATCCCCGGGAATCCCAGCCTGACCCGCCCACACCTCGAACGAGCTTCTCTGATTGGCCACGGTGAGGTGACATAATCGGTTGCCAGGCAGAGGGAGCCGGAGCAGGTTGTGAGGGGAAGGAGGCAGTGCCGGGATGGGGGCGGGGCCTGGGCGGGATGGGGGCGGGGGCTGGGCGGGGAGGTGGGCGGGACGGGGCGGGGACAGGGTGGAAGGGGCGGGGCCAGACCCCGACTGGCGGGGCCCCGAGAGAGAAACCCTAACGGACCTTTCTGGGAGCTGCTGGGAAGCTGAACTGGGAGCACTGGTGTGGACTGGTGAGTGCCCCAAGCTAGACTGGAAACACTGGTGTGGACTGGGGAGCTGGGAGGGCTGGACTGGGAGCACTGGTGTGGACTGCAGAGCTCAGGGGGCTAGACTGGTAACACCGTAGTCTAAACTGGGACCACTGGTGTGGACTGGAGAGCACCCCAATCCTTACTGGTTTTGACTGGTGAGTTCACAGGCTGCTGATCCTTCTCCGGGAGCCACCCAGGGAGCACCGATCTGTACCGGTCCCGGCATGGCGCTGCCGTCTGCTGCCCTCCTACCCGGGCTTCTGCTGGTGGCCGATGCCCTGGCACTGGTGTTACTGGCGCCGCTGGTGCCGCTGCTGGCGCCGCTGGGCGTGGCGGGCGTGTGGCTCGAGGCCGCCCTGCGCCTGCCCGTCCTGGCCGTGTCCACATGGCTGCTGCCTCCGCGCCGTCCCTGCGGAGCCACCGCCGCCGCCGTCACCGTCGCCGCCACCCCCGCAGCCTTCGGAACATTTCGGCACCTCCTGGGGACGCCTGGGGCTGGGCCGGGGCTGCTGGCAGCTGCCGCTCCCGCCTGGCTCGGGGTCACCCACGCGGCTGCCGCTCTGGCCCTGCTGGCCTGGGCCACGCCCCCGGCCCCCGGCGGTGTCCCTGAGACCCCCGGCGACGTTCCCAAGGCTCCTGGCACCCTCTGGCGCGTTCTGGCACTGACCTGGGAGGAGCGGAAAGTCCTTGGAGCTGCCTTACTCTGCCTCGTGCTGGCGGCCGCTGGTGGGTGACATGCGGTGACAGGCGCTGACACCCCAAATTTGGGTTCTGCAGCCCCAAATTTGGAATCTCCCCAATTTGGGACCCCACCCCCCAAAACTGGATGTTGGCCCCTAAAAACTGGATGCTGAGTACCTGATTAGGTGGTGGCCACCCTAAAATTGACCACCCTAAAATCACACCCCCTGAACTGGGAGTTGACCCCTTCAGTTGGGTGCTGACGCTGCAAACATTGGGTGCTGACCCTCCAAATTGGGTCCTGACCCTGAAAACTCGACTGTTGACCCCCCCAAAATTGGGTGCTGACCCTCAAACTTAGGGTCTGATGCCCAAAAATGGATGTTGACCTCCAAGACACTGGGTCCTGATCTCCCATTTTGGGTTCTGAACCCTAAAATTGTGTGCTGAACCCCCAAACATTGGTATTGACCCCCTAAATTGAGTCTCAACCCCCTAAATTGGGCTCTAAAGCCCCAACATTTGGTCCTGCACCTCTGAATTGTCTCCTGCCCAAATTATGTCCTATCTCCCCAAAATTAGATCCTGACTCCCCTGATTGGGTCCTGCCCCTCCCAAATCAGGGCCTCCCCCTGTCAGTGGTCACACCCACGGTGACACAGTCTCGGTGACACCCAGGGGAGACGTTGGGACCATACGTCACTGGGAAGGTGCTGGATGCCATCGGGAGTGGGAATGGACTCACTGCCGGAGCCATCGGGATGGTGGCGGCTGCCGAAGCCACCAGGTGGGTCACAGCATTCCCGGGGCCTGTCCCCATGTTCCCAACGTCCCCGATGTCACCATGTCCCTGTTTCCCTGCAGTGTGCTGTTTTCCGGGTGCCGTGGGTGCCTCTTCCTGCTGTTACAGGCACGTCTACGTCAGAATCTGAACCTCCGGCTCTTCTCCCACCTGGTGCGCCAAGACCTGGATTTCTTCCAGGGAACGCCGGCAGGTAACAGAGCATGGCCCAGCCCCAGCACACCTAACCCATCCCACCTGTCCCGTCCCATCACAACTATCCTGTCACCCCAGTTCCCATCCCCACGTTCCATCCTGTCCCCACCATCCCACCCCCATTCCCATCCCATCCTATCTCACCTGTCCACTAGGTCATCCCACCATTCCATCCCCATCATTCCTACTCCCACCATCCCATCCCATCCCATTCCACCCTATCCAGTCTTCCTGGTTTCATCCTGCTCCAATGTCCCACCCTGTCTTAATCCCACTTGCCCATTCTATCCACTGCCCCATCCCCATTATTCTCATTCCCATGCCTTCATCCCATTGCAGCTCCCCAGTTTCATCCTACCATCCCCACCATCCCATCCCACCATCTCCATTCCCACCATCCCATCTCCACTGTCCCATCCCATTCCACCCTGACCATCTCCATACCCATTCCCATCATCCCATCCCCACCCACCGTGATCTGTTGGGGAAGATGAAATAGGGAAGCCTTGTAGATATGATTACCTTGCAAGAGATGTTGAGGATATGGAAAATATGAGTGAGATGGAAATGCAGACAAGGTTCGAGCTGTAGAGTAACTAAAAAACAATGGTGTAGCCACAGAAGGTAATCCCCCTTCTTGATAGAACGATGCCCTCTGCCCAGGCAGGTCCAAGGGTCAGAGCAGACCCTACCTGCCTGGTAGAAATCCCAAAAAAGACAGTTTTTTAAGGTTTGAAACATGACCCCATATGGTAATGTGACGATTCTTATAGGTTGTATGTAAATGCTGTAGGATTTGTAGTTTGTCTTAGATTGATTAAAGAAGAGTTGAATATTCAACAGAGAAGACAATTTATTGTATTGTAAATGGCAAATCGCTCTCTTTTGCTCTCTTCTTTCTGTTCTCTCTCTCTCTCTCCCCTTTCTGCTGGCCTGCTTGGAGTCGTGTCTTGCGGCTCACAGGCCTCTCACCCCCACTTTATTTCGCAATAAACCTTCATGTTCTAAAACTCAGCTTTAAAGATCTCTTGTCCCTATTTTTACCCCCATAACTAAACCCCATGGAGTCTATTCTTACAGTGATCTCAACCTCTTTTCCCGTCCTGCAGCCGAGCTCTTGGCTCAGTTTTCCATGGAAGTACCACGGGTGTGCACGGCAGTGCCGACTGGAGCCAACCACCTGTTCCGAAGCCTAGGAATGGCACTGGTGGTGGGGGCATTCATGGTGGGGCTGGCACCAGGGCTGGCACTGCTGGCACTGCTGGAGCTGCCCCTTGGAATCACCATCCGCCGCATCCAGAGTGCCCGGAAACGGGTCAGGAATACAGGAGGGAAAGAGTGGGAGGGGGACACATAGGTGGGATAAGGGGGTGGGAATGGTGGAGTTGAGACGGAGGCCAGGGGAATGGGATGGTGGCGATGGGATGGAATGAGGTTGATGGGGTCTGGAAAGGAAAACAATGGAGATGGAAATGGTGGGATGAGATGGGATGGAGACCAGGGGAATGGGATGGTAGGAATGCTGGCATGGGGATAGAATGGAATGGTGGGGAAGGGACAGGATGGGATTGGATGAGATGGAATGGTGGGAACAGGATGGAATGGGGAAAGGACAGGATGGGATTGGATGATAGGATAAGCCAGGGAGATGGGTTGGGATGTGGTGGTTGGATGAGGACCAGAGGAATGGGATGCTGGGAATGAGAATGGTGAGGATGGGATGAGACAGTGGGAATGGGGATGGTGGGATGAGGACTGGGAGAATGGATGGCAATGGTGGGCATGGGAGAGAAGGGTGTGGGATGGTGGGAATGCAATAGTGAGGATGCAATGGGTGTGGTGGGATGGGAATGCTGGGGATGGGATGTGGATGGTGGGCCAGGAAGGTGACCTGGGAAAACTGGAGACCCCCCAATGCTGCCACAGGCACTTCAGCGATCCATGCTGGAAGCATCTGCCCAGACAGCCTCAGGGGTGCAGGAATCTGTTGGTGCCATCGAGACAATCCGTATCTTTTCGGCGGAGGAGGAGGAGGAGGAGCGGCACAGCTTGAACCTGGCAAAGGAGCTGAGGCTGAAGGAGCGGATGGAGCTGGAGCTGGCGCTCTTCACCCTTTTCCAGAGGGTCAGGGGGGAGCGGGAATGGGAATGGGGACACTAGGAATGATGGGTACTAGGAATGGGGACACTGGGACCAGGAATGGGAAATTGGCAGCTGAGATGGGATCACTGAGAGCAGAATGGGGACACCAGGAATGGAGACAACCAGAACAGGGGCATTGGGATCAGGAATTGCCGTGCCGGGAATGGGAATGGTGACATTAGAAGCAAGACTGGGGATACTGGGACAAAGGTTGGGAACACCGGGATCAGGAATGAGGAAATCAAAAGTGGGATGGAGACACCAGGAGTGGAATGAGAACAGCAGGAACAAGGATGAAGACACCAGGAGCAGGATGGGGACACCAGGAATGGGGACACCAGGAATGGGATGGAGATATCATCAGTATCCCTGTTCCCACCCACAGGTGCTCGAACTGGCCATCCGGGTCCTGGTGCTCTTCCAGAGCCACCAGCAGCTCCGTGATGGCACCATTACTCCTGGGGCCCTTGTCACCTTCCTGTTGTACCAGGACACGGTTGGCAAGCATGTTCAGGTGATCCCACGGAATCCACATGTCTGTCCATACATCCATCTTTCTGTCCATCCCGGTGCCACCCCCTTCCCTCTCCCCAGGTGCTGCTCTATGGCTTCAATGAATTCCTGAACAACGCAGGTGCTGGACAGAAGATCTGGGAATACCTGGATCGGAAACCCACAGGGAATGTTGGGGGGACGCGGGAGCCCCCTGAGCTTCAGGGCCACATTGCTTTTCAGAACGTCTCCTTCACATATCCTGGAAATCCAAAGCACCCTGTGCTGAAGGTGGGTATGGGGGAAGGTGGGGTTTCCCAGGGGTGGGAATTCTGTTGTCATTCCACAGGATGCATTCTTTGAGGCAGATCCGGGGGAAGACTGCACATTCCCTGGGGTGGGAATTCCAGCATCATCCTGTCCATCCCACGGGATGTGTCCTTCAAGGTGCATCCCAGGGACGGTGGGATTCCCGGGGCTGGGAATTCGGGCATCATGTGTCCCCATCCCACAGGACGTATCCTTCGAGGTGCGTTCCGGGGAGGTGACAGCACTGGCGGGGCCCAATGGAAGTGGGAAGAGCACGGCCGTGGCACTGCTGGAGCGGCTGCGGGATCCTGGGAGTGGGAAGGTGCTGCTGGATGGGATCCCACTGCCAGAATACGAACACCAGTACCTGCACCGGAAGGTGAGGACAGCAGAGACACCCGGAACACTGGGAATAGAAGGGGGACAATGGGGACAGGGATGAGGACACTGAAATGGAATTGGGACCTGGGAAGCATGGGTGGAGACACCGGGAGCAGGAATGGGGACAATGGGAAGAGGGATGGGGACACCAGGAACAGGATGGGGACAATGAAGTGGGATGGGGACAACAGGAAATAGGATGGGGATGCTGACAAATGGGATGGGGATGACAGGAGTGGGGATGGGGAAAGTGGGAATTCAGGGATCAGGACACTGGGGACACAGATGGGGACAGCAGGATCAGGGATGGAAATTGTGGGGACACCAAGGTGGGATGGGGCTGTGGAACAGGGATGGGGACACCAGGAGCCAAGATGGCATCACAGGACTTGGGGCTGGGGCAGGTGGTGCTGGTGGAGCAGGATCCTGTCCTGTTTTCCGGAACGATCCGTGAGAACGTCTTGCTGGGGCTGGAGCACTGTGAAGAGTCAGAGCTGCGGGAGGCCGCCACTGCTGCTGGAGCCATGGACTTCATCCAGGGGCTGGAGCAGGGCTGGGACACCGGTGAGAGCTGGGGGGATCCCAAGGGAATCCTGGGGCTTCATCCTGGGGTTGGAGTAGGGCTGGGACACTGGTGAGAGCTGGGGGGATGGGGCACCCCTAGGACAGATCCCCCTAATCCCAAGATCCTCTAGCAGAGACGTGGGAGTGTGGTGGGTGGCTGATGATGGGGTGTGGGGGGATCCCAGAGGCCAGATCCCACTGATCTCGTGGGATTGCTCCTACAGTGATGAATAAGTGTTGGGGGTAGGGGAAAGTGGAGGACCTCTTGGGCTGGGATCCCACTGATCCCAGGATCCCCTCCCTCAAAGGGGGCTAGCACAGGGGGTGGGGAAAAGAGGGGGAACCATGGGGCTGGATCCTGCTGATCCCATGGACTTCCTCCTGCAGAGGTGGGAGAGCGTGGGGGGCGGCTGGCAGCAGGGGAGCGGCGCTGTGTGGCTCTGGCCCGGGCTCTGCTCCGGCGGCCGGCCGTCCTCATCCTCGACGAGGCGCTGGATGATGGAGACAAGGGAGCGGTGAGTGGGGTGGGATGGAGGGGGTTGATTGGGGTTGGGGCACAATTAGTGGAAATGGGGTATGATGCTATGGGAGTGGAGGAGTGGGATGGTATGAGAGTGGAGGAGTGGGCTGGAATGGGGGGATGGGGACTGATGAGATGGCGTAGTGGGAATAAGGGATAGTGGGATGGAGTGGGAATGATGTGATGAAGACAGGGGTTGGATGGGGTGGTGTAGGTCAACAAGGTGGGGGAATGGGACAGGATAGTAGGATGGGAATGGTGAGGATGGGATGGAGGATGTAGGATGGCAGGAAAGTAGAATGAAGGGATGAAGACAAAAATATGTGAGAGGGTGGGATGGGATGGGATGGGGTGGGAATGGAGGGGATGGGAATGCTGGGATGAGGACAGAGATGAAATGTGATTGGAAGAGCTGAGGTGATGGGACTGGGATGGGACAGTGTGGATAGTGTGGACAGGACGACATAGTGGGCATGAGGATGGGATGGAGAACAGGGAGGTGGCATGGCAGGAATATGGTGATGGGGATAGGGTGAGACTGAGAGGAATGGGACAGTGGGGTGGGCTAGGATGGTTGGGATTGGGTGGGATCAGATGGGACTGGGTAGGACTGGGTTGAATAGGATAGGATAAGGGTTCTCTGGCCCCAGGCACAGCGCTGGGTGCGCACTGGGCTGGCCCGGACAGTGCTGGTCGTATCCCACCGGCCGCGGGTGCTGGATGCTGCTGATCGCCTCGTGGTGCTGGAACACGGAGCTGTGGTGGAGACAGGAACGCCAGCTGAGCTGTGGAAACGCTGCGGGGCCTACAGCCGTCTGCTCCTTGGTGGAGGCAGGACTGGGCAGCCCAAGATGAGCAGTGAGGAGGGGGCTGTGTCCAGCAGGGAATAAAGGGGCATCCGTCCCAGTGTCCCCATTCTTGGTGTTTGTGTCCCCAACCAGCTCCTGGTGTCCCCAGTCACAGTGTCCTTCATTCCTATGTCCTCTGGATCCCAGCTGCGTGTGTCACCTTGGCCCCTGTGTCCCCATGATGTCCTCCAGGTCCCTACATTCCCTGGATCTCTGTGTTCCCTGGATCCACACTCCCCATGTGCCCTGTATCCTTCCCTATATCCCCCATGCGTAGATCACCTGTATCCAAGCCCCACCATGTTCCCATGATTCCTGGTCCCCATGTCCCCCATCTCGGCTCCTGGACACAGGACACAGAGTGGGAAATAAATCCCAAGCGATGGATCTGGTATGAGTGTCATATCCTCATCCCACTCCTGCTGTCCCAACTCCAAGCTCGTGATGTTCTCAGTCCTCTCCCAGTGTCCTCATCCCAGTCCCCCATGTCCCCTATTACATTGCTGGTTCCCAGAGAGGAACTGCTGGACGCTGGAGGAGAGAACTGGGATTTATTTCCCGAACCAGAATATTTTCCCACCCGAATTAAAACATTTGGAATAATTGTAATTCTTGTGTTTAAAACATGGGAAAACAGGAAGTCAATCTCTTGGGAAGGGCTGCTGCAGGTTCGGTGGGAGCAGCAGGATGAGCTCTGCCAGCAATTTGCAGGGAGAGGGAAGGGGGTGGATCTGGCACCACGGATCATTTAGGTGGTGTTTCTTGCCAAGGTAAGAGTGAGGGTCAGTGTTATCCTGTCCCTGTCCCCATCACATGGGCTGGATCTGGCTGAAGAGCCCACAGAGAGTAGGAACTACTCTGGAATCCCACCAGATCCTACTGTATCCATTCTGCTCCAATCTTGCTCCGTAAATACCATCTGATCCTTCTCTGGAATCCAGCCCAGATACACTCCAGAATTCTACCTGATTCCAATCTGGAATCGTGCCCTGATCAGGAATCCCGCTCTATGTGCCTTCTGGGATCCCACACAGAACCCACTTTTTACCTGCGGTCAAGCAGTTGGTTTCTCTGCCTGTTTCTGCAGAATGAGAAGACCCATGAGATTCCAGCATGGATCACACACCAGGATTCATCTGCATGGATATGGGATCCAGAGCTGGATCTGCCACTGGTACACACTGGCCACCAAATTGAATCCATTCCTCTCCCTTTTCCCTATGGATATAAAGTGTGATCAGCATCCACAGCAAAGGATCCCCAGAAGGCTGTTGGGTGGATCAGTGCTCATCCCCAGCCACCATCCCACACGTTATCAGACCGGACCCTCAGGATGCTGAATCCAGTGAAGGAGAACCCCCACCCTGCTGCTTTGCATTCCAAAATTCCTCATTCTCAAATTCCGAGTTCCCAGATTCTGCATTCCCAGCCTCACCCCAGATAAAGATCCCAGGCTTCGGCATTCTGGGATGCTCCACCAGGCATTGGTACTGCTCCCGCTCCCCTGGCAGTGCCTCAATCCTGGCCCGGGTGTGGAAGGTGCCATCACTGTTGGGAATGATTCCATCCCACTCAATCTCCTGATCCTGGATTTCCTTCTCCTTCATCCAGCTCATCCTGACTGTCCTGGGGCAGAATCCGTATGTGTGGCTTGACAACACCAGGATCCCATGTTCCACTTTTCTGTACACATGGATGTCATCGGGTTCTGGGAAGGGGATAATGGAGAAATCTATCCATGAAATTCCCATGAGCATGGGACAACGGTGAGACCCACCCATAGAATTTTGATGGGAATGGGGTGGAGGTGAAATCCATTCACAGAATTCACATAGGAATGGGATGACTGTGAGATCCATCCATGGGATTCCTGTGGGAATTCCTGTGTTCCTGATTCCCACCCTCCCAAATCCCACATTCCCTGTGAATTCCACCCCCACATTTGCACCCCAGTACTAATGTGCTGTATGGTACCAATATACAATGTACTTCTAGAGCTGTTCCATGTAGGTGTGCTTCAGGTAATTCATCCTGTTGTCAGTCACAACCCGCTCAGATTCCCAGCACCCCCAGGTGATCCAGGTGGCACCAGCAGCCACCACCAAACTCTTGTATCTCAGCTTGAAGATGAAATCCCACCTGTCACAGCCTTCCCCAGAGATTCTGTGGGTGTTCCCATTGAACAGGATGTCACAGCAGCAAACTGGCTGCAAACCCACTGCACTGTTTGGAGACCTGGAGGGGTGGATTGGACCCATGAAGACCCACAGAGTTGTGTCCCAGCCCCAGGGAGTCCCATCCCAGCCCTGTGGAGCTCCAGAATCTGATGGATACCCACAGACCCTCATTCCAGCTCCACAGATCCCATCCCAGCCCCACAGATTCTCCCAGCCCCTGGCTCCACCCTCCCACTCCCACTCTGATTATCCCAGCCCAGCAGCATCTTCAGGTTGCCAGCAGCCATGGACTGGTTCCTCTTGGCAATACAGGTCTGGGTATCCCAATATTTCATCACCCACGGCATCTTTGGCTCCATCCAGCCCTGCTCACTCAAAAGTGTTCCTGTAGAGGTACCCTACAGCCATGTATTGGGAAACCCCAGGCCAAGCTCTGACAGTGGACAGAAATCACAGGGTGTGGAGAACTGGGTGGACACAAAGGTTGGGGGCAGGCCAGGGGCCCTCAGAGATCAAGGAAAGGGGAACAGGATGATAAATAACATAGAGAATAGAAATTCCCAGCTCCCCTGAAGCTGCTGAATAGAACCTCGAGATTAACTGGCAAAAAAGATAAAAGGATGTAAATGTGTGCACACAGGATGATAAACGTGGCTGGAATCAGTGGAGAAACAGATAAAAAGGACTACAGTGCGGTTTTTGGCAAGTTATATAACAAGAAGCAACAGTGCATGCCCAGGGAAAAACTTCAAGGAAAAATCACCTTTAATATCAAAGCATTCCATGAATATGACCACGAGAGACCCCTTCAGACAGCCCTCCAGGACCATAAAACAACTTCCAGCAGGAGGCAGATGCATGCAAATGAGTTCTAGGAAAGTGATGCTTTTGTATTAGCTGGGAGATACATCATAATGCATATGTGTGATTTGATGCATAAATATCTGGTTGTAAAGTATCACCTCACACACAGAATAAGGAGATACCCTCCATGTATCCTGCACAGACAATGCCTGCTTTCTAATGCTTCAAATTGTGTTAGAGAGTTTATTTCCCAGCAGATTTCAGTATCAGGGAAAGGTGGGAAAGCCAGGAAGGGGATTTGGGGATCCCAGGGTCAAGGAAAGGTGGGCACAGGCGCTCCCAGAGTCAAGGAAATGGGGGTCCCACGCTGGGGAGAGCAGGAACGGCTGGGAGATCCAGAGGGTCCCTGGTATTAAGGAAAGAGGGGATATGGGGGCTGAGAAAGGCAGGAATGGGGGTCCAGGGGCGCCCAGGGTCAAAGAAATGGGGCGTAGGGGGTCTGAGAGCGGTGGGGTGGCCGGGAAAGGGGGTGCAGAGTGTTATTGGTACAAGATAAGGGGGTGGAGGTGGGTGTCTCTGTTGAGGAGTGGGGAGTTCAGAGGGGTCCTGGTACCGGGAAAGGGAGCGCAGGGGTGTCCCAGTGCCGGGAATGGCAGTTCAGGAGGGTCCCTATACCGGGGGTCCCACTCACCCCTCGCCATGCCATCCCCAGGAGCGCCCCCAGATCCCGGGCTGGAGCCATGGCTTTGCTCCGCCCCGGCCCCGCCCCCAGAGGGCTTCCGGCTCTGCGATTGGTGCCTCTGTTTCCTTTTCGCCAATGGGAGGCCATGCCTTCAGTGAGGTCACCGATCACCGGGCAGATCCCCGCGGCTCAGGGTGGGAGTGACAGTGTCCGAGAGAGCGCGGCGGGGGAGGAGCGGCGAATGTACCGAGCTAAGGTTTGAGATTGCCAAAAGAAATCACCAGCCAAGGGATTTAATATTAAGTGACAGCATGACGTGGTTCGTTGCCAAGGTTCACTCTACTTACAGACAGTTAAGGCAGACTGAGAGAAAAAGAAAAAAATAACACAATCCTGTCAATCAAAACAGAAATTAACTGAGAACTCCTCGTGTGTGTGTGTGTGTGCGTGTGTGTGCGTGTGGGTGTGTGGGTGTGTGGGTGTGGGTGTGTTTAGATGTGTGTGACAAAGGATAGAAAGGGCAAAAATAAAAAGGAATACAGCCTAAGAGATTAACAGCACTCAAACTGAAAAGTACTTATACCTTAACAATTTTACAAAGGAACACAACTTAACATCAATTAACTTAACATATAACTTAAAATGAACTTACTTACAGGGCTAACTTAGTTAGATATCTAAGGTACTTAAACATCTAAGCATAATTTCTCCGAGATTTGCTAAGGCATATGCACACGTGATAGCACACAAATACAAAGAGTCAGTGCAAGGTACCTGTGAAAAATTCCCCTCCAAGCTACTGAAATACTCCCATCACATGCCTTGCCATCTTCCCAGCAGCCAAAGGCTAAAGGCCTCCCGGAGTGGGGGCATCGGTGGCCCAGGAGCCATGGTCCTTTGGGGATCCCCCGAGTGCAGCAAACAGAACAGTTGCTGGCTCACAGAGGCCCCACGCACAGGGACTTTGCTGCTCAGTGCTGCTGTGGCCCAGCATGGCTCCGAGGGCTTCCTTTTGCACCCCTGTTTGGAGAGCCCCAAGTGATGACTTTTAGACACAACAGTGCTTCAACTGGCCCCACTTTGGGTCAGCAGCTTTCTTTCAAATTCTGAGAACAAGGATGTTGTGCCAGTCAGGCAAGAAAAATAGTTTCCAAGGCTATCCATAAAGAAATCAAGAGCTCCTTACACAGAAGCACTGCCTGGAAGCACACAGTGTTTCTGATAAGCTTAAGAGGAGCTTGGCCCAGGTGCAGTTCATCAAGACCGAGGCCTAATGAGCATTTCTCAGACCGTGGTGTGGCATGGAAAAGGTGGGGGGCAAATGCACCACCACAGGGAATCCCTGGGGATTTCCCTGGATCCCCCTGGGAAACCCCCCAGGAATGCATGGGACACTACCTGGATCTTCCTGGGGGTCTTCCCATGGCCCCCAGTTATAGTGTGCCACAATGCTTGTGTCTTCCATTTCCAGTGCCCCCTTTCCCAGTGTTTCCCATACTGCTATCTCCCACCCCTGATGTCTGCCATTTCCAGTGTTCTCCATTCACAGAGTTCCCCATTACAGTGTTCCCCAGTCCTGGTGGGCCCTGTTACCAATGTCCCTCGTTCCCAGAGTCCCTCATTTCTGGTGTCCCCCCTCTCATGGTGGTCCTGCATCCCAGTGTCCCCAGTTTGAGGTGTCCACTGTTCCTGCTGTCCTCTGTTTCCAGTGTCCTTCATTTCCAGTGTCCCCTGTTCCCAATGTCCCCCACTCCTGCCCCTCCCAATCCAGATCCTATGGAATTCCTAGCAGTGGGTCTTCTCTCCAAGCTCTCCTCATCTCCAGGGCCGTGACCTCAACCTTTGTTCGCTGTGTCCTCAAGAGCTTTCACTCTAGCAGCCCCCTGGGTATGGTCATCTCAGGGATCACCTTGGGGTCACCTCAGGGACACCTCATCATCTTGGTCATGGTTGTCTCATGGTCTTGGTCATCTCATGGTCATGGTCACGTCACGGTTGTCTATTGGTCACAATCATCTGTCTCGGTTTAGAGACAAGTTTGGGAGAAAATGCTCTGGAATGACCATTTCCTCTAAAGAGAAGAGTTTCAGCAATCCTAGTGGTTGGTGAAATCGAAAAAAACCAGCTGTTCATTGGCAAACAAAGTGCCCACATGGCACGGGAAAAAATTAATAACTCTTAGATATTGAAGCATGAAAACCTTACCCTCCCCCCCCCCCCCGCAGAACAAAAAAAACCAAAATGCCAGAGGAAGGAACAAAACCCTCTACCGACCACACGGCATGAGAGAAAATGGTGCTCCACCTTTGTCTCAGGGAAGGAAGAAAGTTCACACAAGCAGCTTGGGGGAAAAAAACAGGTGAACCTCAGATGCTGGTCTCCTCACAGCAGACAAAGCTGGTGGATTCAGGGTCCTTTCTTTCACTGGTTGAGCTTTTCCCGAGGTCTGGGGCCAGGCAGAGCAGTTCCCACAGTCGATTGCCTCCCAGCGATGTCTGGTCTCAGACCAAAACCAAGCTGAAAAGTTCAGGAAAAAACAAAAGCTGCCAAATGACTGCTGCTGCAGTCATTTACCAAGGAGAAGGAAAGAAACTTCTTGTCTGGGCTAACAAAACCCAAGCTAGCTAAGCAACACAGTAACACAGCAGTCCACGGGGCACCCCAACATGCCAGGGAGTGAGGCTTTGAACAGAGCCCCAAGTCTCCCACCCCTGTCCCAGACCCATCTCAAAGTTACAGCAACTATTTTCTGGGCCTGGAGCAGATGATAAGGGAATAGAGTATCATCATAAAATCACCCCAAGACATCATCTCGTGGTCCTGGTCCTGTCATGGTCATGGTCAGGATCAGCTCATGACCATGGTCGTCTCATGGTCACGATCATGTCATGGTTGTGCTCATCTCACAGTCATGGTCACCTTGTTGTCACCTCATGGTCATCAACATGGACACATCACAGTCGTCTCTTGGTCACAATCATCTCGAGATCTCATGTCAGTCTAACTGACATTTCTGTTGATTTCCACTGCTGAGGCACCACCACACAAGCCCATGGCTGGTCCCCGATGCTGATGGAGCAGATCCCAAGGGTTGGTGCCATGTTTCCAGCAGATGAACATTGGCTGGAGTTGGTCTGCAAGGAACTCAACACCGTGTTATGATCCTGTTATTAAAATTTTTAGAGACGTGCCTCTCCCTGCTTTAAGATGCAAATGAGACCATATGTCAAAGTTAACATTATGGATTTTATGTAACAGTAAATGAGAGAGAGAGAGAGAAAGAGAAAGAGGTGGGTGGAAAGAAAGAGAGTGACAGAAAAAAATATCACCACTCTGTGCATCCCAACAGCGTCCTATTGGGTGTCTCCATCTGATCTTCCTGGTGGTGAGGGTCCCCCAAACACATGGAGTCCATTGGATTAATATACATTTGGGCTTGGTGGGAATGCCCAGGTACCTCCCCTGGGGGGAGGGGCAAGTTTGACATCGTCTCTTGCAACAAACTCTGGATCTGTAGCATCACTTGCAGTGCTCTTATGCAAGGCCTTAGAAAATGTCCTCTGTGTGTGTAGCTTTCCCGGGGTGGGGGGCTTTACAACTGAGCCGTTTTGGGTAAGTAGGGTGGGTGTTCACTGTCTCTGACCAGAAGTTATGCCACACACCCAAAATTCTCCACCTCCCCCCTTGGCTGGGGGCAGTGTGTGCAAACCTGGTCTCAGTAGATGAGCCTCTGGGCCTCCCCCACCCCAAACCCAACCAGAGCTGATTTTCAGGACAGCTGCTGGGTTTGGTTTTCTGGGGGATACTTTCTTCTCCCTCAGCCTTGTTCACTTCTCTCTAGACCTGAGATAATTGAACAGTGTCATTTTTATCTCAAGTTCCCTTAGACAGCTTAATTCACAGTCCAAAGTTCCCCTCAGGAGGTATCTTAAGGGAGGGGTGGGCTTCGGGTGGTCGCAGCTTCTCTAAACAGTTTCGCCAAAACGGGCAAAACTTCTTCATAAGAAGTTTCAGTCATTAAGCATAACATTTCAGTCTCTGACACATCAACACCGTGAAGTATCTCGAGCTCTGTCCCTGAACCAAACAAGACGGGTGGGAACAGGCTGCTTGGCGAGGTTGTGGCTGCCCCATCCTTGGCGCTGCTCCGGGCCAGGCGGGACGGAGCTTGGAACAATCCTGGGACGTGCCTGCACTCGGCCACCGCCGCAGCCGCCGTCGCCGGGACAGAGCGGGGGAGCACGGCCTGGGCGCCCCTCACCTCCACCCCTCCTCAGTTTCCCCTCCCGACGGCCGCTGGGGGCGAAGGGGAGGACGGGGAAGGGCACAGGTGGGGAGCACCGGTAGCTGTGGGTTTGCCCACAACTGATGAGTCAGCGGCAGAACGTGCTCAGATTGGCTGAGGATTTTGGGGGTCATTTCGAGCCTGCCTGGTAACTAGTGAGTCATCAGGGAAGCGCGCTCTGATTGGCTAGTGGCTGTCGGGTCGCCGTAGGGCGGGGTACAGGGAGTCGTGGGATGGGTCGTGGGCTGATGGGTCTGGGGGCATGGGGGAGTGGAGCTGCTGAGACCCATCAAGAGGCAGGTAACAGAAAGATTTCGACCCCCTCCACAGCCCCACAGCCCACTCCAACACCCTCACAGCCCACCCAGGATCATCCCTGAACCCCCTCAAAGTCTCCCAGTCACCCCGTCCTGTCCCGCTCGTGTCACCAAGGGTGCAGAGGAACCGATGACACAGATTTGGGTGTGCCAGGCCCCCTACAAACTCCTGTACTGCTGCTCCAAAGCCCCCCGACAAAATCCGGCGAGCCAGATCCCCGGGCTCGGTGTGTGCGGGAGGTTCAGCGAGCCTTGGTGGGGTGCAGTGGGGTTGAGGTGGGGATCACAGAGACACAGCGGGATTGGGGACCGGGGTCTGGGCCAGAGCAGAGAATGAGGGACTGAGGGTGCAGCAGGAGCACAGGAGCCCTGTGGGGAGCGAAAAGGGGGTGACACTGGGATGCTTGGGTCCCATCACCGAGGTAGGGGGAGGGAATCCAACATGGCCGTGGCCCCTCTGGCAGCAGGGGGGACCCCAGCCCATGCAGGGCAGGGGGGCCACGCTCATCACCTGCACCCTGGAACACAGAGGCCCCCGTGAGCGCTGGGGATTCCGTGAGGATCCCCCACCCCAAGTCCCCCGTCACCTTCTCCCACAGGTAGAAGCTGAGCCCCAGCGCCAGGAAGACGAATCCCAACACAAAGCCCCCGACCCCGACCAGCATCTTGCTCTGGGCACTGTCCAGCTGTATCTCTGGGGTGCAAGGAGGTCAGGATGGGAGTTCAGCACCTTCACAAACACCCACACAAACCCTCCAAGATCCCCCAAACCACCTCCCAACCCACCCCATGACCCTTAAAACCACCTCACAGCCCCACAAAAGCCCGCAAGACCCCTAAACTCTCTCCCAGTTACCCCCAGGACCCAACAGGACCCTCCAAACATTATCTCAGACTCCCCCTAAAATCCACCAAACCACTCCACAGCCCTCCCAAAGGACTCTCCAAAGCCCCACATATGTCATGAGAAATGGACATGCTGGGAGGCACAGAGAAAGCAGGGAGACGGGGATGGAGACGGTAGGGCACTAGGAGAGAAGGGAGTGAGATGGGGAGGCACTGGAAATGCCTTAGGAGGGACTGGGAGTGGGCTGGGATGGACAGGGAAAGACACTGGGAGCCTCCCCGACTGCGGGTGAGGAGCTCTGGAGTGAGGTGGGAACCCAAACTGAGAAGGGAGAGGGGGGTGTGGATTGGGGGAACAATGGGAAAGGGCTGGGAGAAGGGGGAAAAGAGGGAGCTGAGACCCCCTAACAGAGCAGGAGGGGAAGTGGGACTCCCCAAACTGAGTTGGGAAGGGTGTGGGGATTGGGGAGATGATGGGACTAAACATCTCAGTTGTCCCCCCACACCTTCCAGTTACCTCCCAACCCTCCCACTGAGCCACCACACCCCCATTTCCCAGAATCATGGAATCATTGAGATTGGAAAATCCCTCCAAGACCATCAAGTTCAACCAGTAACTCACCCCCCTTCTCACCAAGTGCCACATCTAGTTGTTCCTTGAACACCTACAGGGATGGGGACACTAACACCTTCCTGGGCAGCCCCTTCCAATGGCTGACAACGCTTTCCATGGAAAAATTCCTCCTGACGTCCAGCCTGAATCTCCCCTGGCACAACCTGGGGCTGTTTCCTCTTGTCCTGTCCCTTGTTCTCTGGGAACAGAGCCTGGCCACCTCTGGCTGCACTCTCCTGTCAGAGAGTTGTGGAGAGCCAGAAGGTCCCCCTGAGCCTCCTTTTCTCCAGGCTGGGACCCCGCAGCTCCCTAAGCCACTCCTGGTGCTCCAGCCCCTCCCCCAACTTCGTTCCCAGCTCTGGACACATCTTGATCCCTGCTCAGTGAGTTTTTTTAAAAGGTACTTTATTTTTAAGGTACCACTTTTCCTTGAGGTGGCACAAAGAATTTGACAAAAATTCCCAGGAAGTTAAAAAAACAACTTTACTGGCAAACTTTAGATCAGAAAATTGGTAACATTTAAAATAAACATGCAGTCCAAAGAACCCATTTCACAGAGCACCGACTGGGCAAACGCTACCCATCCAACCTTAAATTATCCAAACTTCAAGAAGAGGAAATAGGGAGTAGAAAAGGAGAGAAAGAGAGAAAAACTAAAAGAGGAAACCAAGATACAGCTACTTCCTTGAATCCAGTGTGGGCTCAGATGCTGTAAAATCCAAGGACAACAGGGACATGACCACAGGCTTTCGGGGGAGATGGGCTTTTTCCTGCTCTGGCCTCCTGTGGCCAATCCTCCCCCCAGGTGGGACTTCTGGTCTCTCTGGGGGTCGACTGGGGTCCTGGGCTGGCTGTGGGGCAGCGCCCATCCCACGCTCCAGCCCCTCTATGTCGTTTTTGGCGAGGAGATTAATTAGACAGAAGTAAAGGGCGGGCGCTTAATGAGCCCTGGCTGCAGAGCCTTCCTAACACGAGTTTTGGAGCATTCATCAGTCCTGGAGGAGTTAACAAGCTTCCTATGGGGGTAACCGAGTTTGGGGACGTTAAGTAGCCCCAGTACGATTTAATTTGCCCCATAATTGTGTCCCTACTGGGGGGGGGGTGGGGCCTGCATTGCTACCAGTACACCCTAGGTCCCTCCCCCCCGAGATCCACAGGAGAGGGCAAGAGGCTCCTTACCCAAGTCCAGCACCATTTTGGAGAGGGGGAGGGTCATGTTCGTGACCCGTCCCTACCCCCACATTTTTCTCAGGGTTTCCCAGTAAAACCCGTGAAGAAAAACAGGCGGAGTCGTTAGGGTGGGGAAGGGGCTTTAGAACGTTTTATTGGGGCGGGGGATGGGCTTGAAACCCCTTTGGAGGGGAGGGGAGGAGCTCTGGACACCTTTGGGGTGGGGAAGGGGCCCAGAACAGCTTTAGGGGTTGGGGGAGGGAAGGGGCAGGTCAGGAGGGAGGGTCTCCCTCTTCGGGGGTTTCCCCACTTGAGAGGCCCCCCTCTCCCTGCCCTCCCCCTTCCCCCTCATCTTCTCCCTCTTCCCCCCGCTCCCCCTCCTGCTCCATGCGCTCCCGGTAGTTCCTCCTGAAGAAGCCGCACTGTGGGGGACGGACGGGTAAGAATGGGGGAGGGACTAGCACCCCAAGCGTGGGGTTCAGCTCTCCCCCCATCGCAAAAGTCCCCCCCCACCTTGGCGAGGCCGAGGGAGATGAGGAGGAGGAGGAGAAGCCCCCCCAGCCCTCCTCCCATGTAGATGGGGAGAGGGTTGACTTCCCACAGCAGCTCCACCTTGGTGACTCCCTACAAAGGGTGGGGGGTGGAGGCGGGAGAGGTGTCAGAGGGCGGGGAGGGGCTGCCCTAGAAATTGGGGCAGCCCCTCCCCACCAATTACCTGAGCACACCAGATCTGGGGTGCAGCCTCTATACACGGCCCCGCAACCAGCACTAGCCCCTCCCCCTCTGACCCCGCCCCATCCCAGAGCCCCTCCCCCACCATTACCTGGGCTCGGAGGAATTGGGGTGTGGCCTCCAGAAGGGGCAGGGACAGATTGAGCCAGAGGGCGGAGCAAAATTGGGAGTGGGCGGGTCCCTGCGGTGGGGGAGGGGTTAGAAGGGAATGGGGAAGGGTTACAGCAGGACGGGCTGTGAGGGGGGGAGAGGTACCTGGCTGTGGGGGAGCGGCCGCAGGACAGCGCTGACCGTGACCCTTGCGGGGCTCGCCGGGGTCAGCAGGGTCGGGGGGCAGCGGAACAGCTGCAGCTGGGGCGTGGAGCAGGTCTGGGGGAGGGAGGGGCGGGGCCAAGAGTCAGGGCCCAGCCCCTCCCCCACTATGGGAGAGGGGCCACCAGAGCAGTTCCACGAGACCCCCCTGCCCCTGAGATCAGGGTCCCCATGCCTCCATCTGCCTCACCTGGGCGATGCTCCTGTTCAGCTCCTGACCCACAGCGTCCCCCAGCTCCAGCCCCACAGCCACACAGGGGCCCCCTGGTTCCTATGGGGCAGCGGGTGACTTAGGGGGCAGGGGGTGCGTTTGGGGATAGGGGATCACTAGGGACAGGGGTGGTGGGGGGATAGGGGTCACTTGGGGGCAGGAGGGACTTAGGGAGCAGGAGGTCACTTAGGAGCAGAGGGTCACAGGGGGCAGGTGGGAGAGTGGGGGTCAGGAGGGAGTTGAGGGGCAGGGGATCCTGCCCCCTATATTTGGAGGGAAGGGCTCAGTGGCAAGGGCTATGGGGCAGAGGCCCCCACTCACCACTCGCACTTGGGGGGCAGCTACAGCCACACCGTGGGGCAACACGTGGGGCAGTAGGACAAAGGGTGTCACCTGTGGTTTGGGGCTGCCCTGGGGGGGTGGCCGGAGAAGCTCCACCTGTGGGGCAGAGTTGGGAGTCAGGGCTGTGGGGCAGCAGGATGGGGGGGTCACTTAGGGGGCTCACCTGATAGTGGTGCTGCACTGTCTTGTTGTGGGGCTGGGGGGGCGTGAAGTTTAGGTGCCTCGTGGAGTCTTCTTGCCTGTGTATGTGGCAGGGGGGATCAGTGGGGCCCGGCTGCCTGGGTCCCGCCATCCATGGAGCAGGAATGTGTGGGGCTTACCAGGAGGCCACAACGTCAAGGGCAAAGTAGACAGGGACGTCCCAGTACTTCATGTTGTCCCCGAGGGTGACGTTGGGCTCGTTATTGCTATGGGGCAGGTGAGACAGACATCACCTCCCTGCCCCACAGCGCCCCTCAGGCCCCTCCCAGCCCCACGGACCTCACCTGCTCACAGTTGCCATCAGCCCCACAAATTCTCCCCATGAGGCATTTTGCTGAAGGTCAAAGGTCACCTCCACCATCACCTGATGTGGAGCAGAGTTAGGGTGTATCGGAGGACTGTCCCATAGTGACCCCTGTCCCCCAGCGCTGTCCCCCACCTCTCACCTGCCAGCCGGAGCGGAGGATGGGATGGCTGAGGCTGCAGGTGAGGCCCCACGGCTGCCCCTCAGTGCCCTGGGAGTCCCAGCAGGTGATGGGCATCGGCACAAGGGCTGAGGCCTGGGGGAGATATGGGGTTGGGATCTGGGGGGCCCAAACAGCCGGGTCCCTCCCTACCCCCACTGTCCTCCCCATATTTTGGAGTCCCACATACCTGGCTGGCTCGGGCCCGCCGGAACGAGACACCCCGGGGGTGCTGCACTTGTAGGGCCACCCCATAGGCATCTTCCCCCCTGTTCTCCACAATCAACTGAACCTCCAGTTCAGCACTGGGGACCCCCAAAACAGCTTCACCCCTTGGCAGCACCTTGACACTCAAGTCAGCTTCACACACCTCGTCAGTCCCACAGTTCTGCTCAAAGGGGATCTATGGGGCAGGGAAAAAAGGGTTTAATTTTAGAGGTCCCCACCACCCTCCCATTGCACCTCCCATCCCAGCCCCACTGCAGTGTTACCTCGGCCCAGGTGGGGGCGCTGCTGGGGCGCAGGATGTGGCCTGGTGGGTCCCTATGGGGCAGGGTGATGGTGACAGTGATGCGGATTGGGGTGATGAAGTCCTCGAGGCAGGGCTGGGTTATGAGGGGCAGAAGGTTAGGGGGCACCCCAGAAGTGAGGGACAGCACCCCCCAACCACACCCCAGAAGTGTGGATTCCCGCCCCCAAGGCTACATCCCACCTTCAAATGCTGGTTCCCCTCTGCCTCCCAAGTGTGGGTCCTGCCCCCTCCCCAAAGGTGGATCCCACCCCCTAAGTGTGGGTTCTGGCCCCACCACAAAATTGGATCCCACCCCCCAAGTGTGGGTCCTGCTCCCCATATGTGGACCCCTACCAGCACCCTCAGCGCCTCCTGCTGGCAACTCTGCCCCGGCTGTATCTCCCCGGCCCAGCTCTGCCGCCCCTCCCCAAAATCTCCCCGACCTTGTGCCCGCTGGGGGTCAACATCCGCCTGGAATGCCACCGGGGTCACCAGGTCACCTAGAGGTCAAGATCGAGGTAAAAGGTCAGCGGTTGCCACAGGACCTCCTGGAGGCTATCCCGTGCTCCCCTCCCCGGACCTGGGGGGCGCAGGCAGAGGCGGAGGGTCACAGTGCTGACAGTGACATTGGAGCAGTCAACCCAGCGGGTCGGGATCACAGGGGGTTCAAAGGTCAGGTGTGGGGTGACCTTCAGAACTGGGCGGGACCTGCAAGGTCACATGAGGGAGGGGACACATCAGGGGTGGCACTGGTTGTGTCACCACCCTCCTGTCCCCCTGATGTTTCCTCCCTCTGGACCCACCCCCAAGTTCTCATCCCCATCCCTGTCCCTGTCTACCCATGTCTACCCATGTCCTTGTTCCTACACCATCTTCATGTCTCCATCCCTGTGTCCCCATGTCCTCATCTCCACCCCTAACATACCCATCCCCATGTTCCTGCCCCCATCACCTTCTCTGTTTCCACCCCAATGTTCTCATCCTAAACTCTGTGTCCCCAGCCCCATGTCCCCATCCCATCTTCACCATCCACGTTCCCATGACTTGTCCCATGTCTCCACCCCCATATTCCCATCTCCATAACGCCACCATCATTTCTGTCCCCATCCACAATGTCCCTCCCTACTCCTTCTCCATACTCACATCCTCATCATTGTGTCCTTGTGTCTCCACCCATGTCCCCCTTTCCATCCCCATGTCCTTGTCTCCAAGCCTGGGCCCCCATAACTCTTCTCACGACTTCACCCTCATGTCCCCATCACCACCCCTGTCCCCACCCACATATCCCCATGCCCTCACCCTCACCACTGTGTCCCCTATGACCCCGCCATGTCACCTCATTACCACGACGTGTCCCTCCATCCCCACTGCCATGTCTGCCAGTCCATCCCCTGTCAGGTCCAGGCCACCGGCAACTGCCTGCCCAAAAAAACGCCCCAGGGCCACCACTTTCCCCTGCAACCTCTGGGGGTAGGGGACACTCTTAGCCACCTGATGTCCCCTCCCCTCCAGGAGGGAGGTCTGCTCCCCCTCATTCCCCAGGTCCCACCTGTCGGGGGAGGAGCTCCACTCCCCCAGGGCACCCCCAGAAGATGTAGACAGCCCCATATTCCTCATCCTCCAGGGGGGCTCCCACGGCCACCTCGGGCAGGTTGTCACCATCCAGGTCTCCCAGGGTGGCCAAGGATGCCCCAAAACGGCCCAAGGGGTGACCTGGGGCACCCCAAAGCTGCCCAGAGGGATGCAGGGCATCCTGGGGGAACAAGGACATTGTCACCCCAGTTCCACGGACCTCAAATTGGGATAAACCTGGTCCCCACATTGAGGTTACCTTGCATCACCCCAGTCCCATAGACCTTGGGTCAGGGTCACCCCATGGTCAGCCTATGACCTTGGGTTTGGGTCACCCCATGGTCCCTGAGATGGTGGCACCATGCTGACCCCATGTTTTTGGTTTGGGGTCACCCTGGGCTGGTGTCACCCACTGGTCCCTCCAGTCCCACGTTCCTCAAACTGGGGTCACCTTGGTCACCCCCATTCCATGGTCCTTGGCTTGAGGTCACCATGATCACCCAATATCCCTGGGCTGGTGTCCCCTTGCAGCAACATGCCCCCCACTTTTTGTGTACCCAGTGTTGGTGGTACCCCCCTTACCTCCTTCCACCTGTATATGTGCACCCGTCCTCCCCGCCGCCCATCATAGTGGCTGGGGGCCCCCACCAGCAATGCCACTGTCACCCCACCTTGGTCCAGCGTGCAGAGAGTGGCCCCAAAATAGGACCCCACCTGTGGGAGGACATCTGTGTCACTGGGTAGGCACATCAATGGGGACCTCCCCAAAGGAGGACCCCATCTGCACGGTGAGGTGTGCCACCTGAGAGAGGGTGGGGGACACTCCATGGGACCCTACCACATGGCACAGAGGGTTGCCTTGAATTAGGACCCCACCTGTGAGATGACATCTGTGTCAGCTGGGGGAAGTGGGGACACTTAGAGGGACCCTGTCTCCACCATACCTGCTCCCCAACGAGTGTCTGCAGCACTTGCCAGTCACCAGTAGCTCTGGGCACCTCGAAGAGGACCATCCCCCCCACGTGGAGGTGACGGGGTGCACCTGCAGCCACCAGCACCCGGCCAGGGATGCGCAGCCCGGCCACCGAGTAGCCTAGGGGAGGGGGGCACCAGGGTCAACGTGGTTCCCAAGGTGGGGAACACCTTGGCCACCCCTTGTCCCTGGACTGGGGTCACCAGGGTCAAGGTGGTCACAAAGGTGTGCTGACCTGGTCACTCAGAGCTTTGGGATGGAGTCACCACAGTCACCCTGGGTTGGGGTCACCTGAGTCTCCCCATGGCCCTGAGGTGGGGGCCACCATGGTCAACCTGATTGCTGGTTGGGTCCTGACCCACCACCATGATTCCACTTTCCACCCCTTCTGAACTCTCCCACTCAGATTGCCTACACCCCAAGATTGCCCCTCCCCCAAGATCTAACCCCCCATCCCTCTCTGTGCCTCATCACATTCAAATCTCCACTTCATCCCGCCCAACTAACTCCTCTTCCCCTCACCTATGATCCCTCCCCCACCCATGAAATCCCTCCCCTACCCCCAGTCAACCCCTTCCTCCTAATTAACACTTCTCACCCAGGTACCCCTCAGGGCCACTCTCATTCAGGTGGGGGTTGGGCACAAAAGTCTCATTGTCTTGCAGCTCCAGCAGCCCCCCTGCCCAGTTATCGGCTCCCACCGCACCCGTCACTCGCCGGCCCTGGGGGAAAGTGAGGGTGACATGAGCACGAGGAACACCCACCCTGGCACTTAACCCCTCCCCCCTTCCTACCTGGATGACGTCAACACTGATCCCACTGGAGCACATCTCCAGGTGAAAGCTGTGCAGTTGGGTGGTACCTGAAGGGGAGAGGAGAGAGAGGGTTGGGGGTGTTGGGGATGGATGCGAGGGAGGTATTATTAGGGTGAGAGAGGGGTTAATTGGTGAAGAAGGGGTTAATTGGGGTGGGGAGTGGGGTGCAAACTCCAGCTGGTTTTGGGGTCCCCTCCATGTCACAGTTGTGTTACTGGGGAGGAGGAGGCATTAATTTGGGGTGGAGGCAGGGTGGGGTGTCAGGTACCCTGGATGTTGCAGGGGAGGTGTTGGCTGGGGTGGGGGCAGTATGAGGGAGGGGCGGTGTCGAGGTACCCTCAATGTCGTAGAGCCGCGCCTGCAGCTCCTGGAAGAGGCTGCGGAGCTGCTCAAAGCTCTGGAGCACCTGCACGAAGCCAGGCCCAGAGGCGAATTGCTGCAGGTACAGCCGCGTGTTGGGGCTGTTAAAGTTGTTCCCCACCTGGCAGCGAGGGACACTGGGCGTTACTGGGAGAGCAGAACCATTGCACATTCCCTCCATCCCCATTCCTACCACCTCAGGATGACCAACCATGGCCACACCCATCCAGGGCTGTGCCCACCGTGATGGCACCGAGCCACGAGCCATTCTGCCACACCCAAACCCTCAAATGGCCACGCCCATAACCACACCTGCCTACACCCACTCAGGACCACACCCACATCGCAACTATCATGTGACCATGCTGCCTTCCAGACACACCCACCAATACGACCTATTGTCACTCCCACCACTGGTTATGCCCCTTGTGACCACCCTCATGACCACGCAGGTGGTTCACCCACTCAACATGCTCACCCAAAATCACACCTACAAACAATAATGCCTGCTCGTGACCACATCCATACAATGGCCACGCCCACACCACTACCAGCCCCACCATAACCATGCCCACCATGACCACGGCCGCCCTGCCCAGCCCTGCCATGCTTCGTCCACCACGACCACATCCTCATGACCACGCCCCTATGGCCACACCCATCCCACCCACCCCGATGACGTAGCGGTGGATGCCGTGCTCCTCTGCCGCGCGAACGCTGCTGTTGGTGTCCCTGTCGGTGGCGTCGCCATCTGTGATCAGCACCAGCACCCGCCGCGCTCCTGGCCGTGCCCCCTGCCCTGGTGAGAACAGCTTCCGCCTGCACAGGCCACAGTGTGTGCTGCAGGTGGGGCTGGGGGGGCCACTGGGGGGCACAGGGGTCGTTCTGGGAGCCTGGGGGTAGCAGGAGTGAAGGGAGTGCAGCAGGGGGACAGTGGGATGCTAGGGTGCTGGTTGGGAGCAGCTCAGTGGCGACAGTGGGGCACAGGTGGGTGCTGGAGGGTGGCAGTGGGGTGCAGGGGGGGATACAGGTGGTTCTGGGGGGCAAAGTGGGGTGCTATGAGTGTGGTGCCCTGTTGTGGGGTGGCAGTGGGGCACAAGGGTGGGATTAGGAGGGCACTGGGGTGGCAGGGGATTCAGTGGGGCAGCTGGCGTGCCTGGAGGGTGGTGAGTGGGAGCAGAGGATGGTGTGGGGCAGCTGTGGGGTGCAGTGGGGCAGGTGGTGTCTCACACAACGAAGCCGATGGCAGTGAAGGTGTCAGTGAGGCCCCCACACTGTTTTAGCTCTCGCAGCAGCTCCCGAGGCCGTGGTCGGGCTACAAATTGCTCCAGCGTGAACACGGTCTCCACCTTGTCCGAGAACTGCACTGCCCCGAACTGCCCACACAGGGCACTGTCAGCACCTGCCCCGCCGGGGTCGTGGGTCCAAAGCTCTCTATAGTCTCCTATTGCCTCTGACCCCCTATAGTGTCCCTTGTAGTGTTCCCCATAGCCCCCCTCCCCCCATAATGTTCCCTATAGCCCCATAGCCCCCATCCCCCTATAGTGCCTCCATCCCCCCCCCCAGTGTTCCCTATAGCCCTCACCCCCTTAGTGCCCCTATAGCCCCTGTACTGCCCCCATTTCCCCCTTCATAACATCCCCTAGAACTCCCAACCCCCCTGCACCCCCCCCAGCCCTCCCGGGCGCACGTGGATTGAGGTGTTCTCCAGCTTTTCCATCACATCCACCATGAAGTCCCGGATGGCTCCAAACTGGAAGGGGTTCATGCTGCTGGAGCCATCAAACAGGAACACCAGGTCCACTGGGCCCCGCTGGCAGCCTGGGATCATGGAGGGGGTCACTGGGGGGGTCACCACCGGGGGGGAGCACAGGAAATGGCTCAATGGCCCCAGGGGTCCATGATGGCCTCCATGGCTCAACCATGGTCTCTGTGTGTCAGCCCTGGGTCAGCCATGGGTCAAACCCTGAAGTCAATCATCACGGCCACCATGGGTTGGGGCCATCTCTGGGGCGGCCCCTCACCTTGGCGTCCGGGTGTCAGCTCCTGCCGCGGTCTCAGCTGAGGGTCGAGCAGCAGGCAGACCCCACTGGTGTAGATGTTGCGGTCACAGACGTGGGTGGAACCTGGGCCACAGGCCTGGGAGGGGCAAGAAAGGAGCAGGGGGTGGGGCTGAGAGGGAGAAGTAGGGTGGGGCTGAGAGCAGGGATGAGGGGGAGGAGTGGAGTGGAAAGAGGGTGGGGCTGAGAGGGGAAGGGGTGGGAGGACTGTTGGACTCACGATGGTGCCATCGCCGTCCCGGGCCAAGGCCATTCCTATGTGGGTCCGGCTGCTGTTCCCTGGGGACAGGTTTTAATCCTAGTCACAGACCAATCCCACCCTAATCCCGCCTTGATCCTGCCCTAATCCCACCCCTCTCCATTTTAAATCACGCCCCATGTCATCCCAGCTCCACCATCCATTCTAATCCTGCCCTAAACTCATCGTAATCTTGCTAAACTCTGCGTAATCCTGTTCTCATTCTAATCCCACCCATAAAACCACGTTACCCCCACCCACCCTCACCACAATCTCACCCTAATCCTGCCCTCATTCTAATCCCACCCCTAAAACCACCCTACCCCCATCCACAGCCACCCTCACCACAATCTCACCCTAATCCCATCCCCAAATCCTTTCTACCCCCAACCCTAATTCCACCCCTAATCCCATCCCAATCCCACCCCACTCCCACTTTTCTTCCACCCCAATCCCATCCCAATGCCATCCTAATCCCACCCCACTCCCACTTTTCTTCCACCCCAATCCCATCCCAATCTTGCTCTAATCCCACCCTTAAAGACACCCCCACCCACCTTCACCTGCATTTCACCCAGTCCACCCTAATTCCCCTTCAATCCTACCTCTAATCCTGCTGCATCTCCACTTCTAATTCCACCCCATGCCCATCCCTACTTCCACCCCAATCCCTCCTAATCCTTCCATTCCCACCTTCCAGCTTCACTTCCCGGCACTCTCCACTCTGCACCACACACTGGAACAGCCGCCCCCCGTCTCCCACCTCTGATGGGGCCCCCACCAGCACCCTGGGGAGAGAGGGTTATTTCAGCCACCTGACTGAAATATCCCAGGGCTCTGGGGGGGGGCACAACTGGGGTGACTCAGATGTCCAAGCCCCCAACTCCTACCGGGCCCCATCCAGCGGCAGCACTTGATGCCCGAAGCTCCGGCTCCCACCAGGGGTCAGGACCTGATGTGGGTCTGGGTGGATGCTAAAGGCTCCGATGTGGGGCAGCTCTATGGGGCAGAGAGGGGGATGGGTGAGAGCCAGCCCCCTGCCCCACACAGTTCCCCCAGACTGACACACCGAGGGCACCCAGGTGTCCAGGACCCATAAAGGGGGGGACACCCAAGTCTGGGATCCATAAATGAAGGGTCCCTGGTCTCTGAGCCCCACAAGGCGGGGGGCATGCAGCACCCAGTTCTCATGGCGCCAGTGTGGGGCCCTACTTCCTTCCTCAAGCGTGGGAAGGATCTGGGCATGCAAGTGCTCCTCCCCTACCCACAGCTGGTCAGGGACCCTCACCCCCCACCTGCTATGGGGCAGGAACCCCCTTCCCCCCTCCATGGGTCAGGGCCCCAAATTCCCCCATACCTGCCACCAGAGCCCCGATGATGATGCCAACGATGTGCTCCAGAGCCGCCATGCTGTCACCAGCCTGGTGTCACCCCACCCCCCGGATTTCCTGTGACAAATGGGTGAGAAGCATCCCACACAGAACAGAGGGCCCCTGGCATACAGAGCTGGGGGGGGTGGGGGGACGGGACGACACAGAACGGAGGAGGTGACAGAAAACTGGGGGAGACAGAAATGGGAGAGAGATAGCAATGGGGGGGCCAATGGGGAAGCCAGAACTGGGGAGTCCGCAGGCAGCCAGGACTTGCCTGTCACCACTGAGGGGGGTCAGCAAGGACTGTCACTGTAGGGGGAGTTTGTTTGGGTTGTGCCAGGGGTTGTATCGCGTGTTGGGGTTGAGCTGGGGGTCCCACTGGCAGTTGAGTTGGGAATGACTGGGGGTCGTGCTGAGGGGTGTGATGGGTGTTGGGGGATTGTGGAAGTTGACCCCAGCCAGATGCCAGGTGCTACCAAAATCACTGTCACTCCCCTCCTCACCTGGACAAGGGAGAGAAAATAGAATGTGCATTCCAGTGCTGGGATGGTGAGGGGGAATTTGAATTTTGGATTGGGATATGTGGGGTGATAGAGGAGCATTAATTGGGCTTTGAAACAACCAGCCAGGCTGTGGGAAACTTTGAGTCATCAGCAAATTCTAATGTAACCACAGACTGGTGTTTGAAGCAGCAACCAGTGAGGGCAGGGAGATAACAGTAAATCTTGGCACAGCCTGTGGTCAGAGAGAGTTTGGGAAGCAGGGAATGGTTAAAGTGTGCAGAGAAACAGCACAAGCACACGGCAGTGTAGGACAGTCTGTGGCGGGGACAACCAAGGGACTTGGTGGGGACCCCCACATTTTCCAGCTGTAACAAGTACCTCTGATTTCCTGCTTTACTAGAACCCAAGAATGGTCTCCTTTCCAGGTCGTGGCCTCACTGGGCTCTTCAGTGATGACCCTCAGTGGGCCAGTCAAACCCTCAGAGTCTTGGGGGTTGTTGCTGACTTTGACTTCTCAGGAGTTTCAACTTCCCAAACGTGCTGTTCAGGGGTTTGGCACCTCAGGATGCAGGAACATGCTGAGTGCCTGAACAAGCCTCAGCTCTGGGTGTGATTTCCTCAGTTCCCCAGTTCTCACGCAGTTAATTGGAGCAGCTTCAGAAGTCCTGACAAAGTGAAAAGACTGTGAAATTAAATAACAAGAAAGCATTTTTCTAGTTCTTCTGCCTACAGAATATGTATTATTCAGAGTTTCTGTTTGAAGCATTTCTTAATGAAGTGTGAACATAGAGCAAAGACCAGAACTGTGGGGAATTTTTTAGTGTACTCCTTCAGGTGAATTGAACACATGTTTTTGCTTAAATATAAACCAAAAAAAAAGCTCCCCCAAGAGCTTTGGGCAGAATCCTACCACCATAACCTGTTTTCCAAGGCCTTTGCACAGATGTTTCCTCTTACAGACAGCTGTACCAGCTCAAGGCACCTGAGCTTGGCCTTGGGCCCAGCCCCCAGCCCATCTCTGCTACCTGAGATGGCCCCTAGCACTCCCATTCCAGGATGCTACAGACAGTGTTGTGGCTGTTCCTAATCACCAAGGGGAACTTCACTCCCTTACAGTCCTTCAGTCTGGTAGGAAAGATGAGTGCCTTTACAAACTACTCGATAGGTGAGGGTCTTTAGGAGGAATGGGTGTTAATGTCTTCAAAATGGGTCTTAATGCCTCTGCTAACATCAAGCAGCACAAGTTTGTTAAAGAACCCAAACAGTTTGATCCAGACAGTTTCAACTCCTGGACTTTTGGGTAATAGACAAATGGGTCCACACGAAGTCCACTGCAGAACCCAGACAGCCTGAACTTCCAAACATTTGGGGAAAACGATGATACATGTTCAAGGGGGGATATGTGGTATGCAGTTCGGGAAGGCTGTACCTTCCCGGTACCTCAGCCAATGTGGAAAGGAAGAGGGCAAGATGTGGTTGGGAGTTTAGGATAAAAGGAGGCTGTGCCCTCTGAAACCAAGAGAGAGACCCCTCAGGTGTATGCCCCAGTGGACTCTCTCCCTTTATTTAATTTAAGTTGCAGGACTCCTCTGTCTCCTTTGTGGACACTGGCTTTTCACAGCGTGGCTTCTCCACACAAGTCTCTGGCATTTATAGTTACAGCCTGTTTAAGCCTTTCCTCAGCTGGGCCCTCTCCATTCCAGGTTATTCCTTGGTCCTAAACTACCTCTGTTGAGCAGTTACAACCAGAATTTCCCCTGTCAGGTGTGCTGGCACACCCTGCTGCAATGGCCAGGATGTGGCAGGAAGGCTCTCAGGGTTTCGTTGCTGTGGAGAAGGATATGCTCCAGAGCAGGGTTTGTCTGTGGTACCGTCACAGGGACAAGGCAGGACAGGATGGCTCCTTCTCCCAGGGACAGCTATGGAGTGTGAAGATGGGGGTGCAGCCAGGGGTGCCCAAGGCTGTCTTTCAGAGCAGGGTCCCTGTGCTCCAGGGCTTTGTGTGCCAGGCCAGGGACTCTGCTGCATACCAGGGGCAGCTCTCAGCTTCTCCAAGGAGGTCCCCACAGCACTGTGGGGGAGAGGCTGAGAGGTCCAGATCACCTCAGTACTTTTCCAGAGGGGCTTTTCAAGTAGCACATCAAGGTCAATGCTACCCATATTGAAAGGTACTTTTGGAAAAGTACTTTCTGGGGTCTGTGCTTTCATCTTCCTGTTGTGGCTGGGGGCAAAGAGTGGTTGGTGTGTCTGTCAGTGGGTGCAAGCACCACCAAATATCAAAGCAAGCAGTCAGAGAGTATAAAAAGAGGTCTGAGATTTAGTTAGTTTAGAGATCACAGCCCTGAATCAGATGTTGGAGAGCTCCAAGAGCCCGTGAGTTGGCTACTGAATGGACAGTGTAGGAGAAACTGTGAACACTCTTGCAGGAACCGAGGACTCTTGTCAGGCAGGTAATGAGAATGCCTTAGGTCTGGATGCAGAGGTGAAGTTCCCTTCATGTGAGAGAGTAGCAGGAATGTGTGGGCACTGCTGGGGATGGGCAGTGGGGCAGTCCACCGGAAACAGCAGTACAGGAGTGTTGGTGGGAGACATGCACGGCTGACTTCTGCGCAGGAAGAAGTCGCTGGGGCATTCTCTGAAAACTGAAGAAACCTCTTGTTTCCAGGTGCTAGTCCTCATGGGAAGCCTAAACTATCCCAATATCTGAGGAAGGGGTAACACAGCAAGCCAGCCAGCAGGTTTTTGGAGCTTGTTAAGAATTATTCTAACAAGGGTGACTGAGGAGGCAGTGGTGGAGGGTGTCCTGCAGGACACCACATTTAGAAACGAGGTCAGGACTCTGACAGTCAGGGGTGAGGAAGCAAAGGTGAGGGCTCTGGGAGAATGGAAAAAGAGAGCAGGACTTCAGGAGAATCGGCTTCAGCCTGCTTGGTGACCTGCTAAGAATTCCATGGGATATTGTCCTGCAGAGAAGAGGGAAGAACTATTTCATGCTCAAAAATCTTATCTTCAAGCTCCAGAATACCTCACCTTGCCATGCAGGAAGGCAAAAAACGCTGTAGGGGGCTGGTATGGATGTGAAAGGAGTTCCTGACAAAAACAAAACATGAGGAGAAAGCACAGAGACAGTGGAAGCCTCCTGCCAGCCTCAGTGGTGCTGGAGAGAGCCATTTGTGTGTGTGTTTGTCTGTGCAGAGGGAACTGGAGGGGAGAGGGGATGCTAGGGACAGATTGGTAGCCCAAGATCAGCTCCTGGAGGGATCCACACTCTCTGTGTGTCTATATAGGCTATATTTTCCACCAACATAAACAGTCCAACCCTCATTTCTCCTTCCTCCACTGACAGTGGTTTTCCTTGGACTACAGACCTGCTGAGGTCCCTTCCAGGTAGGACTCTGGAGAGCTGCCCTGCAGAGAGATCTGGGGCTTTGGGCTGATGGCAATATATGTCACCAGTGTGTCCTGGCAGCCCAAAGGGCCACCATGTCCTGGGAGGTTCAGGCCCAGCATCGCCAGCCAGGCCAGGAAGGGGATTGTCCCATTCTCCTCCGCACCGGGGCAGACACACCTCCAGTCCTGGGGGCAGTTCCAGATGACACAAGAAAAGAAAGAACATCAAAGTATTAGCATGCATCCAGAGGAAAGTGACCAAGATGGTGAATGGCCTCATGGGCAAAACTCAGGATGTGCAACTGTGGTCACTTGGTTTTGTTCTGCCTGGAGAAGGGAAGGACAAGGGGCGACCCCACTGCAGTCAAAGGGGGCAGTCCATGGGGTGTGGTGGTCTCCTCTGGTCACCAGTGACAGGACACAAAGAAATGGAATAAGATGGGGCAGGGGAAGTTCAGAATGGACATTAGGAAAAGGTTCTTCACCAAAGTCTGGTCAGACACTGGAAGAGGCTCCCCAGAGAAGTGATCAGGCATCAAGCTTGCCAAGGCTCAAGCAGTGCACAGAAAAGGCTCTTAGTTATATGATTTCATTTCAGATTGTCCTGGAAGCAGCAGGGACTCAAGGATCTTTTTGAGTCCCTTCCAAGTTCAGAGAGTCTATGATCCTGTGATGCTGGGTGCTGTTGAAAGGACCAAGAAGGACAAGGTAAACATCAGGCACAGTCAACATGGGTTCACAAAGGAGTTGTTTAACAATTTGAGATATTGTTAAACAACAATTGTTGTTTAACAATTTGAGATATTCTATAATTCCCTGATTTGTTCTTTCACATACCTTGCAGTTTGCCAGCTGTAGCAGGATGCTCTGCCCTGGGATCTGGTCAAGCAACTCAGACAATGCTCTATTTACAAAGCTGGTAGTGGTAGACTGAGAGGGGGTCTCATGCTGGTTTTGGTGTTGAATTATGCTAAATCCAGTCTGGCACATCAACCCTCAAATTAACTTGCTGATAGTGAGGCAAAGATTTGGCAGATAAGCTGCTAAAACTGACCCGGACACATATGACTGTCAGCCAATCCTTTACACCTTAGAAGTCCAGTCCTCTTTCATAGGGTAGGTTCTTCTGGAGTACATGGAGGTTCTTCGTTTGGGTGGGGACACCCCTCAAAGTCTGAGCAAATGAGATTTTGTCCACAGTCATTGGTCTGGGTGAGCTACATCAATATCTGCTTTAATAATTATTTCTTTTTGCTAGCTTTAATACAATTACTTTAATTTGACTGCTTTGATATAGTGCACTGTTTTGAGGTGGGATTGAGGCACTTTGGAGAGGGATTGCATTGTTTTAAAGTGATGGGTCAATCCCTCTTTGGCTTTTGGAGTGCAAAGTGATGGAGAAAACTCCTCAAAATCACCAGAGAACACCCAAATCCTCCTGTGTATACCCCTGAACCTCCAATTCTCCACCAGTCCAAGTGAAATGGTGAGGCTTTATATGTCTTTATTCAATCTCATAATTTTTACCCAAATTTTGGGTGGTTTTAAGGGATGAAGATGAATCAAAAGAAAATCATGGCCAAAATAAAAGGATTTATTTGCCAGCATACTGTGAGTATCCATGGGTTTGGGTTGGGTGGGTGGAAAAGCCTTTTTTGGAGGGGTTTCTACCCCATTGTCTCCAAAATCTTGGTCTTTGCCCTAATCCATCACCACTTGGCTGTGTAAGACCCCTGTGGGCCAGAAAGAATTAGAATCATGGAGCTGTTAAGCTGGAAAAGACCTCAGAGATCATCCAGTGTTGCTTGATGCCACCAGAAGAAATTATTGGACAGAGCAGGTGAGACTTTTGGGGTCTAAAGTGAACAACTAAGTTTAGGGGTATTCCCCATTCCTGAAAAGATTTTGGGGTATCCCCATTTCTGAGGTGGTTTTGGGGTAACTCCCAAATCTGAAGGGGGTATTGGGGGTGGGGAGACACCTGGCTCCAGCACTTGGGCATGCTTTGGGGTGGGGTCTACAGCGGTGGTTTCAGTGAGAAGCTGCCATAATCTTCCTCCATGTCCAGCAGAGCCAATCCCTAGCAGCTCCAAAGATGGACATGCTGCTGGTCAAGGATGGGCCAGTTAGAAATGGTGATAACATCTCTGTGGTAACATATTTAAGAAGAAAGGAAAAATAGTTGTTGTGCAGTTGTAATTGCAGACAGAGAAAAGTGGGGTGAGAACATGTGAGAGGAACGGCTCTGTAGACACCAAGGGCAGTGGAGAAGGAGGGGCAGGAGCTGCTCCAGGTACTGGAACTGAGGTTCCCCTGAGCCTGTGGTGAAGCCCATGGTGAGGCAGCTGTGCCCCTGCAGCCCATGGAGAGCATGGGGGTGCAGGGATGCACCTGCAGCCCCTGAAGGAGCTCATGCCAGAGCTGGGGGATGCCTGAGAGGAGGCTGTGACCACGTGGGAAGCTGGAGCAGGGTCCTGGTAGGACTTGTGACCCTGTGGGGGACCCATGTAGGAGGAGGCTGTGCCTGTAGGACTGACCTTGTGGAAGGGTGACCCACCTTGCAGCAGTTTCCAGAGAACCGGTGCCCATGGGATGGGCACCTGCTGGAGAAATTCATGGGGAACTGTGTCCTGTGGGATGAGCCCTATGCTGGAGCAGGGGCCAGCAGCAGGAACAATCTCTGAGGAACTGACTATAACTCCCATTCCCCACCCCTCTGCTTGGGAAGAAGGGAGGGATGGGGAGAAGGTGTTTTTAAGATTTAATTTACTTCTCATTATCCTGTTCTGATTTTGTTAGTAATAAATTCAATTAATATCCCTAATTTGAGTGTGTTTTTCCTGTGACAGTAATTGATGTGGGATCTCTCCTGATCCTTATCTCAACTCATGAAATTGCCACTATATTTTTTCTGCCCTGTCCGGTTGTGGAGGGCAGTGATAGAGTGGCTTCGGTGGGTGCCTGGTGTACTGGCAGGGTCAACCCGCTACACACCCAGATCTTGTCCCCCAGCGCTGTGAGCAGCTCCCCAGGCCGGCTGAGAGCTGCCCCTGGCAGGCAGCGGAGTCCCTGCCCTGGCACACAGCGCCATGAAGCACAGGGACCGTGCTCTGCGGGACAGTCCTGGGCACCCCTGGCTGCACCCTGAGCCCCCTGCCTGCACAGCTATTCTAAACCGCACTACTCACACATCCCATCAGCTGGGGCCACCTTTAGGGGATGCCTCCAGGACCTGCCCCTGCATTGCCCTGCACCCACGGACTCACCGCGTTCTGCACTGCAAAGGTTTGGCCCCGCTTGAGCTCTCCCGGCTTTGACTTTCTCTGTTCTGCCTCCTTCTAGGGCTCTCAACGACACACAGCGTTCCATCCACCGACGCTTTTGGGAGAGCGATTTACAACACCAGAACGGGGCTCCCCCATTTACTGACTGCACAGGCGAGATCCCCCCTTCCTCTACGGACCCCCCGTTGCCCCCCGACCTCTCCAGCTTTCCCCGCGACGGCGAAGGCTCCACTGGACCCCCTGGCCGGCGACCACGGCGGCATCCCCAGCCCGCCCGGCCCCTCAGGCCCCCTTTGGTGGCCACGGGCGAGGAGGAAGCCGAGCCCCCCGGTCGGCCCGCGGCCGCCGCTCTTCCCGCCCAGGCCGGCCCTGAGGCGGGCGCAGCTCCGCTAGGCGGCGCCCCCGCCGGGCGCGCCCTGCGCTGAGGGGCGGCACAGCTTCCCGCCCTTCCCGCCCTTCGCGCCCGCCCTCAGCGCCGGAGCCCACCCACCCCCCTGTTATCGGGACCATGGAGAAAGAACACCGGTTTAAGTTGTTCGTGCCGCCGCGCCTGAGCGCTGGGCAGGTGTCTGCGGGCAGATCCCAGGTGAGCGTTCGGCCGCGGGGCCGCGGCAGTAAAATGCGCCCGGCCCACCCTCTCGGGCTGTGCTGCTCTGGAGGCCGTGGCTGAGGAGGGGGCGGGGGAAAGCTCGGGGGCCCTTCCCCGGGGACACGGGAACAGTGCTGTGAGCGGGGAGTGCCCTGGCGGAGCCCCGAGCTGGGCAGGACCGGCTCCTGCGCTGGGCTCGTTTGTGTTCATATGTCGAGACTGGTGCCGGGGGAACACCTTCAGTTTGAATATCAAAGGCTTTCGGGGTTATTTTTTATCAAAACTGAAGGGAATCGTCTTCTCGAGCATGTGCTCTGTATTGTAACTGTACATCACCGATGATAAATCCGCGTTTGATATGGGTAGTTCAGAACAGAGAATGAGCAATGTCCCACTCAGATGCTCGCACTGGCCTCGATGTCTTGCTCTCACCAGATCAAGCGTACAGTGAAAATATTCCGTGCCCACACTGAGCTATGGAAATTCAACAAGTTATTTTTTCATGTCGAGGCTCCTTATGAAATGGGTTGAGATTCAGATGGGATATTCTCACAGCAGATGAGTTGCGCTGTTTACAGGATGAACTTCTGTGACTTAAAAACCTTGTAAAACAATATTTTTTATGCTGAAACATGATCAGATATGGTTTAGAAGTGCTCTTGGAAGTAAAGCAAAACAGAAATACCAACTACTGGTCTTCAAAAAAGTAATTTGGCTTGCTGAGTCCTTTACCATGCACCAGTGCACAGACAGGCAGGAGCTGCTGTGTCCCCTGCATTGAAAGCTTCCCCTTTGGCCATAGTCTATAAGGCAAACTGCAAAAAAAAACAACAGTTCAATAAACCACTGTGAAGGAAGAAGCAGGCAAGTTCCAAAGCCATTACCAATAACTTGGGCTTTGAAAATTGTAGGCAGCTGCTTTATTAATGAAAAATTCTATTTTCACAGCATCTGTAGGTTTTTTTTTTTCCGGGATTTTATAATCCTTCTTTACAAATGTACCATAAAAAACATAATTTTTAAATTTGTGCAGGGTTTTAACAAATGCTCAGATGATGATTTTAAGTTGCCATTCGATATGTCGAACCGGGGTGAAATCACTGATTCAGGTAAGACTAAAATAAACATTTGCCATGCACATTCTTTATTTTTTTTGATGTTGTTGAGTTTTAATTGTGGTAGTAGTCTTACAGTTTTATATCTGTAACACTGTTAAATACAGTTTCACTGTTACTTTTTTTAGAAGTATATTAATGAAAATCTCTTCATGTTTCAGATACAATTTCACAGCAAGTAAAACTTTGCTCTGAAGTAGATGAAGAGGTCAGCTAAGTATCAACTCTGCATATCTAATTTCTTGGGGCCTTTTAAATTTTTTCCCAAACAATGCCTAAAGAATTATTCAGTAGTTATTTCAGGGCTAAAGGAAGTAGTTAAAAGGGAATAATGTTTTCTATCTCTTGTTTAAAGCTGAATCACTTAGAGGAGATATTTGTGATTTAGTGAACATGCCTGGAGACAAACCTTTAAAAATTAAGGTGATTGCAAGGTTATTTGTTGTTTTTTCTTTTTTTTGAAGTGCCTGTGAAGTCTGCGAGTTTTAATCAGAGTAAAATTTAAACACTTAAATGCTCCTGTGGAACTGGTTCTGAATAGTCTCTTGAAGGGCAGAAGGATTGAAGTCAGAGTATTCTTTGGAAAACTGAAGTAGATTATCCCAATTACCTTGCCTGACTTTATTTTATCTATAAAACAATTAATTTAGTGGTTTTCTCAAGGTTTGGATTCTTTTCACAGAATTTTCTTTTCACATCTTTCAAAGAAAGATGGTGTTAGGGGGTGTCATCGGTAAACCAAACTGCCCTGTGGGCTCACCTGCCTTAACCACTGGTCCAGCACTGCTTGCACAACAGTTTCAAGGTGTTCTAGGAGCACAAGCGTGGGTGGCTTTTCTTCTTGCTCTGTGTATGTGTTATCGGCAATGTCACAGGTACTCTTAAGTCTCTGAAGTTAAGAGTTAAGTCTCTGAAGATGCTTTTACTTAACTCAGCAGCATCTGTCAGAAGGAGAGGAAAGAAGTGCTGTGAAGAACCTACTAGGAGTTCTGTCTCCACTGATAATTTTAGAAAAAACTTCAATTGGTTTTGGTGGACTGCAGTTATCCATATCTTTAAGACCATCTATTTGGTGGTGTCTGAAGGCAGTTCGGGATATTTCATTGTGTTTGTGTCTCCAATGTGCTCTGTAATGCCTTTTGATACATACATAGTGGATGCACAGAGATTTAAACTTTGGCTCCTGATCATACATGAGCTTACATCACCCTGTGTGGAAAAATATTACTCTTGTGATGTTTCCAAGAGATAAATATGTTATCTACAACAATATTAATTAAACAGTGTTTGAGATTAAATTGTGGAACCTGTTTTAATAGAACACAGAAACAATGAATGAATTGTTCTCAAAACTCTACAAAGAGGCTGAGAAGATCAAGCAATGGAAACTGACTGTGGAATCAGAACTAAACCAGAAAGAAAGAAAACTCCAAGAAAATAGAAAGATTATTGAAGCACAGAATAAAGCCATTCAAGAACTGCAGGCCAGTATTGTATACTATACACTGAAGAGATGAAGTTAGGTGCTTTCTGATTTAATATTATGATATTTTTCGTACAATTAAGTACTAAAGAGTGTTGCAGTTTGGTTTGTGCCTTGAGAAAATTATTATTTTGAGAAGGTGTGTGCACCTGTCCTGTGTGAATGTGTGTATGAAGAATACACCTGTAAGTAAGTTACTGTTTATTATTATGTCTTTAATGCAAAAGATGACTCAGCATGTAATACCAGATAAAATGGATGTCTGCTGATGCACAAAATTACTTTTTCATGCAGGATTTGAGACGTTGAAGTGTATTTCTAATATATTTTTCAATAACAATGTCTTTTTGCATTTCTTCCCTATGAAATTAGTTTGAAAATGAAAAACTCAGTTTAAAACTGGAAGATGAGATATGTGAAAATGAAGATCTCTTGAAAGAGTAAGTAACGCAACCAGTTGTGGTTTTTTTTGTGGTGAAAATAGTCAGTTTTCATGTGGGCAGTTTCATATAGCTGTTAAATTGTGAAGGTCATTTACCTTGTTACTCCTTAGGTACATAAAGTACTGTACACTCCTGTGAAAACATGGTATTTTTCCCTCCTTTAGAAGCACTGCTTCGAGGCATCTGTGTAATCTGCTCAAGGAAACCTGCACTCACTTCACAGAGAAGACCAGCAAATGTAAATGCTTTTTTATTTTTGATTTGTGAGAGTAAATGTACTTCTAGCTTGTTCTAAATTCATGAAGGGAAAAAAAAATTCTTGTGCTGTTCCAGATATGTTCTCCAGATGACATCAACTGGATGTGGCTCTTAAATCCAGAGGATTTTTGAAGCCAGTATAATTGTTTGCTGAAAGGTTCCAAGCCGCGGGGCTATTTGGATGCCTAAGCACTGACACAGGTTTGAGGCAGTGTCAGCACCCCTGACCAGCCACTGGCCAGCCACTCCAGAGCAGTGCAGGTCTCCTCAAGTCTGATCAGCCCATTGAAGGTTTTCAGTCCCATCCAGATACTGTGAATACATTAAGACATAAGAAGTGGCACTTTATGTTTTTAGACAGTAGAATCTACTCTAAATTCCCAGCACTCTTTAACAAATTTCCAGAGCTGGCATTTCCTGTTTGGAGCAGTTACACATTTGTGGGGAAAAAAAGGTCTCAACCCCAAGGCAAAATGAGTAACTAGAATTCTTCTCACGAAACTGACCAAGCCAAGACAGCTGGAGAACTTAATGAGGTTTAAATTCTTAAGGATTTAAAACATGTTCTTGATTGGGAATTTTACTTTATATGCAATTTGGAATTGTTACTATATTCTTTAAAATTTTACTAACTTGATCCTGGATACTTAGGAAGTGTCTGTTTCTTTTTAGCCTTAATTCTAGAAGCACCTGTCTATAGATGTACTGTTCTTTTTTGATAGCTGTGTTTCTTACTGTTCTCTTCTCTAAGAGAGATTGTTTTCTTAGGGAAAAATACTATCAATTACAAAAATGAAAGGAAAGAAGGAAAATATGGACATGGAGTGTTGCTGCAATTTTATAATGTTGTCATAGATATCTTTGCTGATAGGAAGAAATTCAGTGCTAAACCCTACATTACAGTTTATAAAATACTGACATTTTTATTAAATAGTATAAAATATTTCATTATTATTCAACAACAGTCATACTATAAGAATTAATATAGTTACCTAAATGGATCCAGAATTACACTTTTCACAGAAAAACTTATATTGGGAAGGAAATTTAAAAACTGAGCTTGCTGGATGTTTCAATGGAAATCACATTTTCCCTAGATTATATAACTTTTGGCACCTTGTTTAATAATGACTTATTTTAATAAGAAAAGATCTGATAATTCCTTTTTTAATTCTTTATGCTGATTAGGCATAATGACTTGGACAGCTGACATTCTTTTTCAAAAGAAAAACTTTCTTGTACCTTCTTGCTTTGATAGATGAACAGGAAAAAGAAGAGACAAGACAATTGTATGAGGAACTTCATAGCAGCATAGAAGTAAGTGACATAACTTGATAAAAGGAATGTGAGCTATGTGGCTATGCTGAGCTGAGTTATGTGCTTGTGTTGGGATACTATTTGTATCCATCATGTGTGTATGTCATGTCATGTGTGATGCAGGAAGTCAGGTTTTCAGTCCCTTTTCAAGAATTATTTTTGCATTATACAAAGCACATTCACTGGAGAAAGCGCAGCAGCGTGTGGGATGTAGATCCATGTGATCTGTGTGATATGTGCTTAGTGCTTCCAGAACTTCTGTCTTCTTTCTGGACTCTGTTTCACTGACCTGATGATTCCTCAGAATGGCTGAGATTGGCAGCAGCCCCTGGAGAACTTCCAGGGTTTCCAATATTGAACTTCAAATATTAAATTTTTTTTTTTAGAGAATGACAGTGGCATTTGAAGAGCTTCGTGTGCAAGCAGAGAACGACAGATTGGAAATGAGTTTCAAATGTGAGAATTCTGTTCATTGTGTTTATGCTGCTGGCTCAGCAATTTTGTACTCCATAGCTTTTATTGCACATGCAGTGTGTCAGGGCAGACAGATGTGAAGTGCTTGAATGGTGAACATGTCACACTGAGACATTGGGATCCTCTTTTATTTGTGCTGCCTGTATTCGCTGTCTGGCCCCTTCTATTGCTGTCCCACTGGGCCAAATTTGGAACTTTATTTTTCAAATAGTCACTCAAAGTCCAAGTTTTGTCTATGAAGTACACTCTAGAGATCAATACTTATTTGATGTAGTTAGTTTATTTAAATGATAATGCACTAGTGTATAGCTACAGAAACTTTAACTAATTACTCTCTCTCTATATATATATAGGCTACTATGTTCCAGTTTCATTTTCACATGTTCTTTTCTGTTAGTTTCTTATAACAAACATGAAGTAATGGGCTAATTCTGTGGAAAGCTGGCTAAAAAGATATTTTTATTATAATATCAAACGTTGCCTCAACAATTACTCTTAGGAAACAAATTGTACAGCTGTACAATTACAAGCAATCTTAAACTGGAAGTTGTATTGAACTTGGAGTGTATTTCAGCCAGAATGTTAACTATGGATATTACTGTATCTTGAAAGTAAAAGAAGAAGCAGAAAAAGTGGACAAGTTTGAAAAAGAATGCAAACTGGAAGTCAGTCAGAAGGAAAAGCAGGTTTGCTCAGTTTTACCATCTAAAATGTACAGCTTTATTTGTGACTAAAGGGGCAATGCAAGAGCCAAGGAGTGTTTCTGGGCATAAGTAAAAAAGACAAAAATAACAGCTGAAGCTGCATTTAAGTCACATTCTGCTAAGTTTAGTGGTGTTTCATTACCTTTAGTCTATTGGAATTCATGTTTTGATTTTGAACTGGAGAACTTTTTTATTCAGAGTAATGTGACTTGATCAATATTTGGCTAAGATCAACAACCTTATTGAACTTGAATGACTGCTGTATGTCTGCTTGTCATACCTGGGGTACAAATGAAAATCAGTATCTGTCACTTTTCCTGACTTCCTTGTGATACTTCTTCCATTTTGCTAGATTTCAGCTCTTACCATACAGAGAGATGAAAAAGATGGTGTAATAAAAGACATCAAGGCTCAGCTGCAGGAATCACAAAATAAGATTGCTGACTTAATAGAAGCAAAATGTAAGAGTTCTGTCTGCTATGTTTAATTGTTTATAGAGGCACAGGAAACAGGATTATGATAATTTTACTCTGTTACTGGTCGTCAGCAGAATTCTGGGGCCTTGAAGGCCTTATTTTTGTTTGGAACAGAAGCTGCTCATGTGGGATCAGGACTAACAGGGTAGTTTTTAGGGCAAGTCAAACAATGAGAGCTTTTGAAGATTGCCAGGGGAAAATACATTGCTTGAGTTTGGCAAATTTACAGTCACGTAGGTGCCTGAGGAAACTTACTTTTCAGAACTTGATTTTCAATATTTTTAAGCCATCAGTATTCAGTATGTTTATAGTATATGATGTCAGTACCTTTGGTCTTTGTTAAATTCTATAAATGTATGTAATTTTACATTTTTAGCAGCACTATTTAGTAAATATCCTAGTTTTAAAAATATAAACATACATCTTTTTTGCTTAGTATGTGAAGAAGAAATGTTAAAGGAATCCCAGGTCAGTCAAGAACATTTGAGGGCAGAGCTGGAAGAGGCTAAAATTTCATTGCAAAAGGCAGAGGTACACCTTGCTTATAGTTTTAGAGTATAAATAGACTAGATGGGTATTTGCATAAATAATTGTGGATGCTTTAGATGTGCAACAACTGAAACTGCTTGTTGCAAAGCATGTTTAGAAATTATGTATTTTTTGAAGGTTACTCAAAAGAGCTTAGAAACTGAATTCCAGACTACGGTGAAAACATTAACTCAGGTCACGGGAGAAAAGGAAGCACAGGAGGAAGAATGTAAGAAAACTAAGGCTTTGCTTGCAGCTCTGACAGAGGAGCTTGATACTTCTATTGCCAATTTGAAAAGCTTGCTGCAACAAGAGGAAAAGAGGTAAATTAAAGAATTTAAATTCAAAGAGTCATCTTACAGGTTGCAGTTTATGACAAAGCCAAGAAAAATTGGAAGTGAAGATGAAATTTGGAGGTTTTTTGACACAGTGGTCTAAAGAGAATTTAATGTAATTTTTTTTTTTATTTGTTCTGGTTGATGCTGGTCTATAAAAAAAGCAAATTTTTGCCCTCTCCAACTTTCATAATTCTGTCTTTAAGAAATGCAGATTTCTGTAAGTATGTATTTGTTTACTGTTATGTCTCGTGTTCTGAAGTTGTAAAAGTGAAATTTGATAACGTGTTTCAGGCAGCTATATCATCTGCCTGTTGAAAGGTAAATGTTAAGTGCTTGTGGTAAGACTTATTGTTCTTTAAGTTTCAAATGCGTGCTTTGTACTATACATTCAGGAGTTTTTTAATTACCCTTTTCTTAGATCAGAGAAGTACGAAGATGAGTCAAAGCTGCTTACCTTGGAGCTCCAAAATAAGTCTGCTGAACTGGGTAAGGCTTGTAGAAAGGCAGAAAATGAGCTAGGGAGTAATAAAAATGTTTTCTGTTTTCTGGAAATTGAGTGTCTCTAGCACTTGGAGAAATTATTTTACAGTACCTGTGTCTGTCAGGAATTGCTTAAATTTATTTTTACTCCTCTTACTCCCTTTTCTTGGGTGATCATTGGTACTGGCAGTGCTGTGCAGGGCTCCAATAGTAAGACCATCCCATGCTTGAATTCTCAGGGAAGTAATTCTGGTTTCCAGCTAAGACCAGTAGCACTGCAGGTGCCAGGAGTGACTTCTGTAGCTTGTAGCAGAGATTAAACCCTCCCATTAAGGCTTCTGTAGATCCTCCTCATGCTGGATGTGGAATGACACTCTCAGAGGTTATCTTTAAATACTGATTTGATATCCTGTGGTTTCTAGGGATGTGCTCCTTAACCCCCATAGTAAGAGATCTGCCTTCAGGACTCTTTTCCTGCTGTGCAGCACATGGCCCTAGACCTCATCTGACAAATGAAAATTGTAATTGGATGTCCCGGTATACATTGAGGGCACCTACAGAGGACTGTTCAAAAGTGAACTGCTAACGCTTGTCTAGAACAAGGCAACATGATACCTGTGAGAATTCCACACCAAACACGACCTTGGTGTTGAGTACTGCAAAAAATGCCAGTATTGTGAATGTGCATACAGAAGACATTTGGAAGATAATAATAACTGGTTTCCCTTTTCAGCTGTGTGAGTACTCATCCATGTGAGTACCTTCCGCAGTTCAGATTTTTTTTTTTTCTGGAACCATGCAGATGCATCAATACTTGGAGAATATTCTGGTCTTACAGTCCATGGTTTATTTGAAGCCGTAATTGTGGAGTACATAATAGGCTCTGAATTTTATTTAAGATAAATTATTAGTTTCTCTTCAGATACAGATTTGCTAATGTATTTCTTAATCATTTTTTCAAGTCTGCATTTAGATTAAGTAATAATTTAGTTTTACAGTTTCTGAACTTAATCTAAAAAGTTTTGAGAACTGGGTATTACAAAAGGGTGAATGCCTGCTAAATATGAAAAATATTAATGGTAATTTTACATTTCATGTGCTGTAGAAGAGATGACTAAACTAAAATGTGACAAAGAAAGGCAACTTGAAGAGCTGTCAGAAACTCTGGTAAATGTTCCTTTTATTAGTCTGATGGCATTTGCTTTTCATATGAAATTCCTCTTGCTTTTTAATTATCTTAAATGCCATAAATAAGCACAAGTCTACTCTACCTTAACATTTCTACTGAATTTTCTCATAAACAATTTCAGTGTTTTCTTTGAAGAACTTGTCTATTGCCACTGTTTTTCTTGTCTCCTGTGTTTTGTTTCTTCTTGTCTCCTATGTTTTGGTTTTCCTTGTCAAGATTTTTGGTTATTTCCTTCTTCATTGATGCCTATTCAAATGCCACTCCCTCTGGATATAAAGTTTTCCCATTTTTTTCTTACTTATAGGAAGGTAATTAGCTCTGACCTCTGTGAACCCTACTGGACTGTGACACAGGCCCATTTTTTGTCACAGAAGTCTAAGCTATATGAAGTACACTCTTAATAGAGGTTTATTTTCATTATGATTTTATATTTACAAGTCTAACAAGAAACTGTATCAACTAAAGTAAGATAGTGTGAAACCAGGTGTGCGTTTTACCACATCCTCGTTTGTTGTAATCTGTGCGTTGAGTGTTCTGAACTGAGCTTCACTAATTTTCTAAAATGGGAAAATTGGAGGACTTTTACTGAAGAAGGATCTTGAGGCAACTGTAGAAAATTTGCAGAGAGAGAAAAGTTTGGAGAGAGAAAAAGAAATGAAAAGGCTCTCCAAATCAGAGAGGTGTGGAAAAAGGGCAATAGTAACATGTTTTTATAAATAGTGCAGTTACGCGTTGTGACTTGTATACAAGTGCCTAAGAAGTAGCACACAGACCAGTGTCCCACCCTGAGCTGCTCTGCTTATGACAGTGACAGCAGGACATCCTCTATCCTCCTGTAGAGTGAAAGCCTGACTGTTGCCCCTTGCATTCCTACAGTAGCTCTACTACGGATGAGGACACAGCCTTCTCAACTGCCTTTCTAGTCTATCATATAGTACTGGAATTCTCTGATGTTTATTTAGTCTTTTTATTTAGATGAATGCAAAAGCTTATGAAGTCTGAAGCAAATGTCTTTATTTAAAATTATGTCCAGGGAATCTAATTTAGTAAATTTGCAGAAAGTTAATTAGACTCACAGCAGGGGGACGTGTATAGCACTGGTGTCAGAGTTCACTATCTCACACCACTTCCATATCCCACCAGAGATATGTAAAGATACAGTCTGGATAATCCATGGCATGGATGTTGTTTGGTTCTTCTGAAAGTCTTGTGCTGTCAGTTCATGTCTGATAACTTTCATGTCTTGTAGTTTACACGTGTATACTCAAAACTCTTTCTTTTCCTTCTGCAGAAGGAAATCCATGATTTGAAAGTACAACTGACTAGTACAGCTGAAAAGGAACAAGATTATTTAAACCAGCTTTTGACTCTGAAAACAGATCTTGAACAGGAGGCGTATGACCATTTTGAAAATATAGTATTTAATTTTTTTTGGTGTTATGTAGAAGTTACTTTAATACACAGTGAAATGAACTATGATTGTTTTCTAATGAAAATTTTGAACCATACAGTATGACATTAATTATATACTTATATTTGTAAATTACACTTTCTCTATTTGTATGTATTCTATGGAACATGTAGTTGTTCCATGTCTCTCTGACTTAGTTAACAGGAAGAGAAAGTTTCTGAATTTGTTGCTAATCCTGCTTTGAACTACATCATCTTCAGTAACCATTATATTTATATAAAAGTTGACTCTGGTTTTCTTTCCTTCTTCTGTCACCTTTTTGTACCACTGTGACTTTGATGCAAAGCTTATATTTGCAGATATAGGCCTGGACTTTTTTCAGCATGGAATAACACTTGATAATAGGTATATTTAACTTAAAAGGAGATTTCAGGATGCATGTTCTTATTCCTCTTGGTCATTTGTTTTAAATTAGGTTAAAGAATGAACAGTTAACAGTGTGTCTCAATAAGCTTTCACTAGAGAAAGAACAAATAGCACAAGAGAAAAATATTGTGGCTGCAGAACTCAAGAAACTGCAAGAAAGACAAGAGGTAAGTTGTAAACTTCCAGCTGTTTTTAAAGGACAATACTCAATTTAAACTACAAATCAGATGGTAAACTGCAACATGCAACTGCAACTGGTTCTGTAGAGTATTTGAAATATTTTTTGTGTTTGAATTGGAAAAGAAATGTAGTTACACTTGTGAATAAGGGAGGTCAGTGTGGTTTGGGTGCCTTTAAATTTTCTAAGAAGTCAGAATTTTATTTCTTTGCTGACATGGGTCTTTATTTAGGATAGTAAGAAGAAAGAAGAAAATACAAAGCAGTTAGTTGAAAACCTAGAAGAGGCAAATGACCAGCTAAGGCAAGTAAAAAAAAAATATTAATATCCAATATTATTAAAGGCAGTAGACTCAAATAATTAGGTGTGTTCATATGCTGCTTTCTGTGATTTTTTTATTAATGTTTTTCTAGATTATATAGCTAAACAGAAGCTATTCAGTATTGCTGTTGGCCAAGTAGAAATTTTCTCAGATTAGAAATACCTATTGCTACAGGAACAATTTTTGCCACAATTTTATATTACATAGAAAAAGCTGTCCTGTTTTGTGTTAGACATCTTAGGTGTGAAGGAAATTAAAACAGAAGTTCAAGGTTATGGATTAAATGTGAAAAGGTGAAACTGAGTAAGCGTTACTCTCTGCAGAAGTCTCTGTACCATCAGTTCAATAGACAGGCAACCTCCCATGTTTCATAGCTGCTTTACAATATTCCAGGTTAGGATATATTTTCCTTAGGTTAGTTGGAAAGCTTTTCCTACTTAAAAAAAAAGTATAGACTGTTCACATGTTGACTTACCGGGCATGTTGCTTCATTTTAAGAACATTTTCATTGAACAGCTTTTGAAGTTCCCATCAACATTAGGAGCTCTTTTTCGAAAATAAAATAGGGTTTATTAGCAGTACTGGAAAGAAGTTAAAGGTAAGAAGTAAATATTTACTAATGTTTGTTACTTTGGCCCTTAGAAAGGAACTGGAGTCTTTGAAGGAGAAAATGGCAAAGACGGGCGAAGAGATTAAAAGTAAACTGGATGAAAGAGAAGAAAACGTATGTCACGTCATGTGCTTTGTTGTGAAAATATGTTACATAACCTGTAGGACAGAATCCAAATGTAAAATGTTTATTGGGATTTTTTTCTGCAAAGCTCTGCCTGGGGATGTGATCTCTGCCAGATACTTTCTTCTTTCAGGGCTGCTGCCTATTGTGTCATTTTGTGTCCACACGCTGAGCCCTCTTGTTTTAAAAAACAAGGACTATCACTGGGATGTTTACTCTTTGCTTGGAAGTTTAATATTAAAGATTTGTTTGATTTCAGGCAAACAGAGAACCTGCTTTTCTTTTCTTTTATATAGCCACTGAGTGATGGATGGGCTCTGGATTAGCTTTTTATGTGTAATGTGAGTTTTAGCCAAAATAGATTCCAATATTTTTACTTTATTTCTATAGTTTCAAAACAACCTGGGGTTTTTAGCATTAGAATAAATTTCAAAATTTCATTGTAAAAGTCAAAGATTTACAGTTGTAATTCCAGGTTAAGAGTACTGAAAATGAAATTTCATGAAAGGAAAAGCAGTCAAAGATTATAAAAAATAATTGGGAAAATTAATTTTTTCATGGACTGTAGGGAAATTCATACGAGTTTATTTTTTAAATTGTGAAGATACTGGTTTTTTTTTCTTTCTTAAGTACAACCACTAAGGAACTGGTTCATGGCTATTAATTAACATCTTGAAGTACTTTATGGCTAAAACTCCCACCATTGTAACATGTCAGCTTGTGTTTAGTCCCACTGGTATAAACCAGTCTGGTGCAAGTGCACGTTTGAGAACGTTGACAGGAATCACTAACACGGGGGAGTAATTTTTAGGACTTACTAATTAATGTTGGAACTGTCTCTTTCAGATGAATAATTTAAAGAAACAGGTGGAAAATAAAACCAAATGCATTGAAGAGTTGCAGCAGGAGGTGTGTACAGATTTTAAAAGTCACAAATACATAAACGTGTTGGTATTTTGGGGTGACTTACTTTTAAACAGTTTTTGTCTGCTGTGATATCTTTAGATACATCTATGTGATTTAAAAATTTTCCTTTCTTATCCTAACTCTGAGCAAATTAAGGAGTCCTCTTTGGAAGAACTTGTTAAACTATCCTTAATTTTTAAAAAGCAATTTCAAAAATAATATCTTTAATAAACTTTCACTTTTTTATTTAGTACCTAATATTATTTATGTACTTGTAGTAGCAAGGACCTATCTCAGTTTTCACTAGTAGAAAAGAATTCTGCACTAACATAAATTGTAGTAACTTCACTGAAAAAATATATAACTTGTATTTTTTGTCGTGACATCTTCACACCTTCTGCCAGCAGCATCTTAGTTTTAATTACCATTCTGCACCTTATTTGTTATGCCCTGTTGTTGCTCAGGAGGAGCCTTTCTTAAGGTCACGAAGACACAGTATTATCACAGTAATTAGTTGAGCATTCCTTTGGAGAATTGTTCTAGAACCTGAACTGCACAACTGTGGCTAGCACAGGTTTTTCCCATGAGAATTTTTCTTGTGTTTTATAAATAAAGTTTGGATGTTGTTGGAACAGTGTCCCAGAACTTGGACAGTGCAGGCCTGGCCAATCAGGCCTGGGGGAAGGCTTCTGACCGACCAATCTGGGTGACTTTTGAAAACTCTATATATATGATGAAATCAAAACAATAAAGGTCATTCCTTCTTGCCACTGAGAACTGGTGCCTTCATTACTCTGCTAGCTGCTCAACAGCGACACACAACAGAGAGTTATTTGCTAGATGAAAGCTGGAATTTTGAAGATTCTGACATCCTTGATTCAGTTAAACCATTACATAATTCTATTAACTTATTACAGTGCTTGTTTTGTTTTATTTCAACAGAATAAGGTGCTGAAAAAGAAAATTACTGCAGAAAGCAAAAAAACCAGTATTTATGAAGGGAAGGTAGGTTGAAATAACATGCAGAAGGTGAAGTGAGTGTTCTAAGTCCCAGTGTAACGATGATAATACTTGTTAAATAGATTCTGAATTGGTTTGCGAATCTGGTATACAGACTTTGCAGGAATGACCCCATAGTTTTCAGAAGATGCTTCCATTTTTAATCACTGAGCACAGACTGGGCTATTGGGCATTTAAAATATATGGACTTCACATCCCAAGGAATTGTTTCTAACCAGTTCCCTTCTCTTTTTTCCTTAGTTGATAGTGGACTGAACAGGGTTCAGTAACCCCATTGTAACAGAAAAGCATTTAAAAGTATTATTCACTTTAGGCTGTTCTTTAAATGTGTTCTGCAGTGGTAATCCCTCTGATGGGAATATTGTGTCCAGCTTTGGGTCCCACACTTGAAGAAAGAAGTGGACTTTTTTGAGGATATTCCTATGAGAAACATAAAAGAAAAAACTGTAATCAAAATGCACGGCTGGGAGGAAAATATACCATAAAACCTGTGAAAATCTTATATAGATTTACCAGAGAGGGAATAAAATCTCCATCTGTATTTTTTTTCCAAGGAATTCACCACATTTAGGGTGGCTACTTAGGGCTGTCTTCCCCATTGTGCTGTTGCCATTGTTTTTTTGACTATTGTTTAACTTCAGGCCAAAGTCCAATTCTATATAAAAAAAAGCTGATCTCTAAATAGGAAACAGTTTAATCATATACCTGAAAAGTAATAGAATGTTTCTGGTCAAAAATAAGAGGTTAAAAATAATTATTAGCATATTAATTTCTAAACAAATAATGTCAGCAATTCTGCATTCTCAAAAGGTGAATAAATTGCAGTTAGAGATGGAAAATATGAACAAGCAACATAAGGAAGCAGTTGACACATATCAAAGAGACATAGAAACAAAAAAAGTGAACGAAAACAAACTTCATGAAGAGGTGAGAGGTGTTAATTTTTAGTGCAATTTAATTTTTTATAGTGTTTTTATTAAGCTTTATTGGCCAGAGTCCTTGCTCTTACATTTCAGTCTTATCAACATAAATGGAACTTCTTGTGTATGCCTGTGAGCAAAAAGTATGTTAGGTGCTTAAGTTGAAGTATTTAAATGTGTCTTTAAAAATAAGAACCCAATTTAAAAATCCTTTTTTTGAGATACAGTTCAAAGAAATTCTCCTCTTGGTATAGTTAGCATAGGTAAATTAGATTATAACTTCTCCCATATTAATATTTTTCTGCCCGCACATTTTTTGTTGGTAATGCTAAGCAATGTTAGGGCAGAGTGCTTGAATTGGCCTTTTGGTTCGAAATGAACTGCCATGAATGTACCTTTAATGTGTCTTTATTTCCCATTTTAACAATCTGCATAAAAGATGTCAGGTTTGAAAAGGATCTTAAAAGCAAATGAAGACTAAGTGAGACTACACATACTTTGCACCCACAGGGGGAAGAAGAAATTAAACTAAGAAAAAAGAATACAGTTTTGTTAATGAATTAAATGAAATTTATTACTAACAGGTAGAAAAGATGAGGTTACTTTATGATGAAGCAACAATGATACAGAGAGAAACTGATATCCGATGTCAGCATAAGATAACTGAAATGGTGGCACTTATGGAAAAGCACAAGGTAGGAGATTCTACTGATTGCTGGGATTTGTAATGTGTGGTACCATGTTAAGAACCTTTCAAAACCAGAAAAAGTCCTGAATCTGGGAAAAGGAAGCTGAACACATGCTTGAGTTTTCATCACCTAAAATTAAATTAATTTTCAGATTTTGAAAACATGCCTATGGGCAGATAAATTAAATTTATCAAAATTTCTAGGATTTTAAAGTTTTTATTCAGGCTTTCTTTGATACCATCTGAATGCAGTATTTTTTCGTATCAGTTTGGCCTTTCTCTGAGGAGATTACGTAGTGACCGTCAGCAGTTCAACTTGACACATTTTAGTTTACATTTCTATTACTCTCTTTTGCAGTAGCAGATACCATTAATAAAAATAGCACAGTTAGCTCTTATGTGCTGAACATATGCTGCTGGATAAAGCACTCTCTGCCAGTCCACAAAATAATACTGCATTGAGCATTTTCTGTTTTACAGTTTCTGCAGAAGCATCAGTGTTTGTTCATGGTGCTTTGTGAATCTTTTGAAGAGCCTGGTTTGAAAAAATGACTGATGTTTTAAGACTAGGTAGATCTATAATTGTAATATTTAGTCACATGTTTTGAGTTTGTTGTTGGTTTGTTTCTTTTTACACAGCTTGAATATGATAAAATGGTTGAAGAAAAAGATGCAGAGTTAAAAATATATAAAATTAAACAGCAAAAGCAGTTATCATCAGAAAGAGCACTGGTAAGGAGTACTTTCCAATACTAAATAATTCAGTGGAGAGGCTGATGTCCTTGAAGTGTAATATAATTATAAATATCATATTTTATTTCTTCCTGTTTAATACTTGGGGAGGGGTTAACTGCCTGCTTTAGTGGGACTGAACAGTAAAAATCAGCCCACTAATTGGTTTGATTTTATTTTCTTACAGATCTTATTCTGGGCACTAAAAACTGCAAATGTTTCTAAAAATAAATTGGAGTAGCATTGTGTTTGTGTGTACACTTCCAGATAGTGTGTCATGATCTGACTTTACAGTTTGAATAGGTGTTATGATCCAATTATTAAGGTTCTTTGGAAACACCTCTGCCCGAATTAAGGTGCAAACGAGACCATATGCCAGTCAATAGTATGGGTTTTATCTGATAGTAAATATGAGAGAGAGAGGGAGGAAAAGAGATAAAAAAGAGAAGTAGGAAAAGAGGTGGGGGGGACAGAAAGAGGGAGAAAGAAAACATCACCATCCGTGGATCCCAGCGATGTTGCATTGATCCTCTCCAGCTGGTCTTCTTGGTGATGATGGTCCCCCCAAAAGCACAGAATGCCATGGGTTAATATACACTCAGGCCAGGGGCAATGTGCAGGCATGTCCCCCTAGGCGAGGGGCAGCCTCTAGCAGCAGACTCTGCTTGCATCACCTGCAGTCCTGAGGTGCAAGGCCTAGCATTTGGGGGGTCTTTGATGGATTGTGACTCCCCCTCAGCTGCCTCTTACGTGAAAGTCCCGTGGATGTGGCCTGTGGGGTTGGGGATTCCACAGCTGGGCCAGTTTGTGTAACCAGAGGTTACGCCATGCACTCCAAACCTCCTCCTCCCCTCCTCAGCCGGGGGAGAAGTCTGTGCAAACCTGGCTTCTGTAAGCTGTTCTCTCCCCCCCCCCAATACTCAGCCAGGGATGATCCTCAGTGCAGCTGGTGGCTTTGGCCTTTGTGGATGCATTCCTTTCCCTCAGCCTGAGATGACTGAACAATAGGGTTTCCCTTTATCTAATCTCAGCGGTTTGACTCAGTCCAAAGTCCCAGTCAGGTATCTTCAGGGAGGCTTCTTTAAAACTTTATATCAATGTTTGAGGCATGAACTATTTCAGTCTCTGACAATAGGAAACTTCTGTTATAAATAGTTAGATTCTGCCCTCCCACCTCTGTTCTTCCAGGTGTTTTAAGGTCTTACCTTGAACATTTCTGGTCAAGTACCTGTTTCTTGTAGTACATCAGTTTTTTAAAAAACAAGCTAAAACAAAGTTTCAAGTACAGGTTTGAAAAACAAATAGAATTATCTTTTGTTTCTGATGAGTATCCCTACTAATTACTGTCTCACTTTGGACTGTTTTCTTTTTTCCAGGTTGTGCATAATTAACCCTATCCTTTATTTCACTGTTTTTAGGAAAATGAGCTGTCGTGTTTGAAAAGTCAACTGTCGTCCCTTAAGGAACAACTGAAAGCAGAAATTGAAGAAAAGGTGGAGTTTCTTACTAACTGAGCAGTGTGGGCGAGAGGTGTGGCCTGGGCTTATGCTCTGGGAGAAGTTGTAGAAGAAATGAAACTGAATAGAAAAATAATGACTTTTGAATGCTACGGTTGTACTAAACTATATTTGTGTAAACTTTGTAACAGTGTATGATTGTAGACTGTGTTCTGTAATTACACCAAGAAGATTTTTACAACTGAATTCAAATAAAATATTTACTTCCTATCACGTAACTCTTTTTTAGGAGAATCTGGTGAAAGAGCACTCTCGAAATACGATTCCTGAAAGTGAAAAGAAACACAAGGTAACTTTAACTTTTTAATTAGTTTTAAATTTTGGTAATACTTATATGTGTAGAATCTAATTGAAGTACCATGATATTTTATTTGCATTCAACAAAAGACATTGGAATGCTTATAACATAAACCTTTTTTAATTTTAGAAAATACAAACTTCTGTTCCTGAGACTCCAAAACCTCGTTTAGATCTAGACAGAGAATCTATCAATGTAAAAAATAAAAAGTCCCCGAATTATATTCCTATGGAAGTCAACACAATGGAAAAGAAAAAAATGCCTCCTTCGGTGTCTGCAGAAAGCCCCTTGGGCAGTCCAGCACTGAAGGTTTGTAACTCCTAACAGTAAATTTTTCTTGTTGCATTTTTCTGACTGTATTTCTTACTTTTCTGCCGATGCTCATTTATTTTTTTGCTGGAATAAGCTATTTTAAAGGGCGATACCATTCCATGGTAGATAGCAGTTCGTGGAAGGGCTCCCAGTATGTGTCATTTTTCTTACTCAGTTACTAAATTTGTCAGTTATCACAGATCAGCAACAATTCCTGTCCCAGAGGGACTGTGAATTTAATAATGTCTCTGGAATTGTTTTACTTAGCCTTAAAAGTGTCCATTTGTAAAGGACTTTTTCCTCCATGGAAGAGAAAAAAGGTTATATAGCTGTAAAAATTGTCAAAGTATCAAAATATTTCTGACTGCAGAACTTACCTTTCTTTCCTGTCAGGAGTTTGTTTGTGGTGTTCATATTGAAACAACAGAATCCACTACTGTTTTGATGTTCTCTTTCTAAAAAAGGACTGCACTGGACCATTGCAATGTTTCTGAGAAGTTTAATATCTAATGAAAAGACTATTTTAAGTAAAATGAATCTTGATATCGCTATCAATCGTTGAAAGCCTTTTCCTCCAGTGTTGTTTGTTTCCATTTTCTTAGATGCTTGATATAGTCCACATGTAGTGGCTACAGTTCAGAATAACCTGAATTTCTGCAGATAAGCATGAAAAACTTAGATACAATGTGCCATGAAACTAAATTCTTCCACAGCTTCCTGTTCATTCTCCTTGTTTGGCAACCAAAAAAGGATATTTCCACCCCACCCAAAGATATTTGGGTCTTTGCTTCACATTTGGATGGAAAGATAATGGTTTCACCACATCTCTCAGGTGTTTTCTTGGACACTCAGACAATTAGCTGGGTCATGAGTTTGGGTTTAGATTCTGTACTTACACCATAAAATATAATTTAAAAATTTAAACATTTTCTTTCCCAGACATACATTATAAAGACTCCTCCAATAGATAAACTGCAAAGTGGAAGAAGCACAAACCTGCCTTCAGAGCAGAGCATAAGGAAAAAGCAAAAAGTGCTTCTCCAGCTGGATACTAGGTCAGACAGCTCTGAGCACAGCGACCTCCTGGTAAGAGTCAGAGAACAAGTCAAGTACTGAGCAGTTCTTTGTCCTTACTGCTGTGTCTAAGAATAAAGATAAAGCATTTGGGCTCCCACATTCAAGACAGTATTTGTGTGTATATTTTTACTTAATTGGTTCTTTCTGGAATAGTAGTTGTATGTACATAATTTATGGTCTTTTTGTTGAACTGTTATACCTCATAATGACGTCTTAACTTTTTTTTTTCATAGTTTAGTGTCCCTAGGGGGAAAGAAAAAGTATTTTTAATATAGTGTGACTAAGTAAAATTTTCATTTATTAGAGCATAGTCTCGGAAGAAGAAATGTTTAAAAAATTGTACAAAGATTATCCTCAAGCTTCACAATTACATTCCACAGCTCCAAAAAAGGTATGTTAGCCTTTTGTAAGATTAAACCAGACAGTTAATCAAATTGCTTACAGAAACTAATCGAGGGCTTTATTTTCCTTCCTAGACACCAGCTCCATCCAATGTGAAATCTCCAGGCTCTGCACTGAAACTCAAAACCATGAGGAGAATGCGCGAGGCAGGATGGACTTCGGTTTCCAAAATGGACAGGAAAAGAAAAATTAAAGAAGTTGTAAAGTTTTTTGCTTAAATGCAGAAATACCTAGTGCCCTGGCACTACTTCCTAGTGCCACCACAAGGTTGTTATTCTGTCAGGGTTAGTACTTTGTTACATTTTTCTGTCATACTCAGTGTGTTCAATACTGTGTTCATTTCCTTTACATTCCTAAACTTTATAGATCTATAACTACAACCCCCTGCAGAGCATTCCCACCTTTCCTCCCTTGTGCTGCAAAATGTTGGGAAACAAATTATCCAATTTTAAATTTTGAAATAAATAAAACTACATAGAAAGTTGTTTCAAAGCTGTTTCTGGCATTAGAAATCCTCATTTTTCAAGAACTTCTGGGTTTTTTTTTTTTAATTTATCCTGTTTTTTCTAAATACGTAATATTTAGTGAAAGAAATGTTGCTGTTAAATGTATGCTCTTTTACCTGAAGTCCTCTTGCTTTTTCTTGCATTTTAAGTACTGTTAGACCTGTCTTTTTAGACTATTTTGTTTTCAGTATGTTAAAACCATTTTGAAACTTCTAAAAGTGAAGTTTCAATAGAATTACTTGTATTTAAAAATATTTCATCTTCATAAGGAGTAAAGTATGCGTGTTATAAATTGTGAAAACAATGTTAAGATGTCATTAAATTGTTTATCTGAAAAATGAAGTGTGGGGCTAAATGTTGTTGCTTTAAATTATTTGAACACAGACAGAAATCACCAGACAGCCTTCCTAGGGACAGGAAGTGCCAACAGGAGTGTAAGGATAGATTAGAATATCTGTTTCTGTGTCAATCCTTGATTAATCTTGGTTTCACAACAATGACAAACCCTACTTCAGAGCCTAGAGATAATAAGAAAACTACAAGTGTATCTTGGAATATAATGAAAAATCAAAATCCCAAATCCATCCAAAGTGGGCAGCAAGACATACGTGTTGCATTCTTCTTGTGTAGTCTTATGGATAGGCCAGTAGTTTGGGTTCCTTATGTTGAGCTGTTGAGCAGCAGTGCTAATAAGATTTGTTATTGTACGTAACTAACAAATACTCTGCAAAGATCTGGAAGAATATACTGTGCTTTCCCATGAGCACTTGACAGCTAAAAATTGAAGTCTGTACTGCCCACATCTAGACTCAAACAAGTAAATAATCAATTAGAACCTTGGTATTTTCCAGGGACATGAATCCATGGTATATCACATAATTGTCCTGATAGCATGACTGTGTCCTGTGAGGTGTTGTGTAAATCATCTGAAAAATTACAAAAATGTTACCAGCAACACTCTAGAAAGCTTACCGGAAATGCAAACAGCTGGGAAGGGTATAAAGTCATATCTGCCTGTTTCTGTGCCTGATTCTGTCAATGTACTGAAGGGCCTTAGGCTTGTTGTCATGGCAACAGTCCCCAGCTGTCTCTCTGAGTGTCTTTTTCTCTGGCCCCTGCCCCTCATGCCCAGTTTCATTGCTGGTTGTGGTGACACCAGAGCAGCCAAGGAATGGGGGAAAATCTGGAGAGCAAAAGGGACCAAATTCCTAGGCTCAGGCACAGGCAGGTCCATGGGGGAAGGAAAAGCTTTGCAGGGAAGCAAAACCAGGAATTCATTCCCTGCTTCCCACAGGTAGGTGGGTGTTCATCCATCCCCAGGTGAGCAAGGCTCCATCCCAGGGAATGGTGACTTCAGGATACAAACGCCATCACTGCAAGCATCCCCCCTCTTCCTCCTTCTCCCCCCTATTTCCAGACCGATTCTTATTCCCCATGGTCTGAGAATCCCCTGAGGTCAAGTTGGAGTCACCTGTCCCAGCTGTGTCCCTCCCACTTGGTGGTGCTTCCCCAGCCCCCTCACTGGTGGGGCAGGATGAGAAACAGGAAAGGCCTTAGATCTAGGCAGGAACAAAAACCTCCAGGAATTTTCCCCCCATTTCCAGCCCAAATCCAAGCCCGGCCCCAGAGAAGTCCCTGGGCAGGAAGTTAACTCCCCCCAGCCCAAACCAGTCCCCAGTGCCCATCCGCCAACATTGGGACCAACACTGTCAGTGCTGTGCACCCAGCCCTGGCAATGAGGCAGTGGGATAGTTACCATGGCAACCAACAGTAGCAACAGGCTTTTATTGTGGTTGCCATGACACTGACCTTTCAGTAGTATTATGGGATAGTTTCCATGACAAATGATTTATGTAAGTTTTTTACAAGGTCCTTGGCAACTGGTTTATTGATGGTTGTTACGGAAATTGCAGCAATGGGGGGGGGGGGGTGTCTCTGTGTCGGTTGTCATGGCAACCAGCCTTAGGAGCAGGACCTGAAATGGTTGCAATGGCAGCCAACCATAGCAACAGGTCTCAGTGAAGTTACGATGGCAACGGTCCCTGGCAACATGTTTCCATGACAGTTGGCATGACACCCACCCCACGTGCTGGTTACCATGGAAACAGTCACTGGCAGAGCATTGCCATGTCTGGTTGCCATGGCATTGGGCACCAACAGTGCATTTGGCTGATGCTTGCCATGGGAACATCACAGCTCTGGAATTCCATGGCACAAGCCCATAGCAATGGGGTCCTAGTGCTGGTTTCCATGGCAACTGAGCATCACAACTGGTTCAAGCCTTGCTTGTTGTCGTACTACAGTTAGGAAGGAGTCCTAAATTGATAGTTGCTCTGGTAGTTGCTGTGGTAACAAGTGTGATAATTGCTGTGGTGACAAGTTCCCAAGGAGGTGGTGGATATCCCATTCCTGCAAACACTGAAGGTCAGGTGGGACAGGGCTCTGAGCAACTTGCTCTGGTAAAAGATGTGCCAGCTCATTATGGAGGTCAGAGGAGAACAGAGTTCTTCCAATCCAAACCATTATCTGATTGTATGGTAAAAAGGGGCTACTCAGTGGACTTTCCTTGCTGATCCTGGTGCCCAATCACCACAGTCTGCCCTATCCTATTCAATCTTCGTCAGTATTTGATCTCTTGTATTCCCAGTTTCACTGTGTGTGTCGGTGTGTGTTTGTGTGCCGCAAGGACAAAGTGCCTGCTGCTAGTGAGATCTTTTGGCGTGAGTGAGTATTGGGCCCAGGTTCTGGGGAATTGACCATGGGTGCCCTTCCCAATGGTGTCAGCTATCAGAGTAATTCGCGTCTCTCAAAGGATGGAAGTACCCTGGAGAGCAGAGTTTTGCAGCACTTGCACTGCAGGGCACAAAGTACAGAGAGGGAGGCAGCGAGAACGGGAGAAAAGCAGCTTGCCACAGATTCAGGTGTGCAGATCTCAAGCAGCTGGAGCTGTCCCAGAAGGAAGCAGGTGAAGAGAAGGCTTTCTTCCAATACCCCCCTCCGCACGCAGCGTTGCCCGGCTGAAGTGAGCCCTTCGCGGCTTTCTCGCCCTAAAGTGCGCTTTAGCTCCGGACAAGCTATGCTGCTCTCCGGCTGTGCGCAGAAAGTGAACAAACAAGCTGCACAGCACACTGCTGGAGTGTTCCGTTGTAAGGGTCGATCAAATAATCAAGTTCTGTCTCAACATTTCTCATCAGAAACCGCAGGTGCAGAACTTACGCAGAGAATGCTTTGTGCCTACCCAAAGCTGGTATGGAACTAATACTTTGTACCTACCCAAGCTGGTACAGAGCAAAGGCCTTGTCCCTGCCAAAGCTGGTGTGTGACAAAGGCTTTGCAACGGTCACCCTGACACCCATTATTCACTATTGTGAGAAAACCTGCCTCCATAGCCAACAATGCCTCGGACACTCCTCCCTTGGCCCTGCCAAATGGAGTCTGGCATATTTCCACAAGAATTAAGGGGGAGCAAAGGCAGGTGGCAAGGAGGGACCAGGTGTATGGACTAGCATAAAAGACAGCTCTGGAGTGGCTGAACTCCGAAGATCTTCCCCACCGTGAGATCACATCGATTGACGCAGAGGCAGAGGAACGCCTTCTCGATGGGACCCCCAGAGACGCCAGACATCTGTGGACCCATGGTGGTAGCTATAGTCCCCTTTCCTTCCATTTTCTCCCTATCTTTCCCCAACTTTTTTCTCTCTCTCTATCACAGGCCGCTTTACCGGCTAAATTAATAAAGTTCCCCCTTGGATTGAAATTTAACTCCCTTGACTTCTTGAATTTTTGCATTTTCTTTTCTTTTTGCACCCTGAGATCATAGCTGGTATGAACCATCACGTGTCAGCTTATAAGTGGATTGTGACATAAATTGGCATCATGGAGACAGGATCCTGATAGAGGCTGAGAGGTAAAAGCCCTCCAAACTCATTTTTTGAGGACTCTGTTGGGACTCTGGCTATCAGAACTTGGAGTGCAAAAAAGGGGAGTTAATTTTTTTATTTTTAGTGACACCTGAGAAAGGGTAAGAGTTGTCATTGGCAAGTATCCAACTTTATCAAGTGGATTTGAGCTGGTTTTTGTTGTTGTATTGTTTTGAAGTTGTTTGGTTTCTGAATCAGGGTAGAGAAAATGTTTCTCAAGTGAATTTGACCTATTTTTTTGTTTTTGTTTTGTTTCTGAGTCAGGATAGGGAAAATGATGACTGACAAACAGGAGAAAAGGGATTCTCAGTTAATGATAGAGTTGTTTTTTTTTTTTTTTTGCATTTTCGGCTAAATACAGTGCTTGACCCTCTCCTACTGAGGAAGATTGGGCTTGAGAGAATTGGAAAAATTTGCAGGGTATAATGGACCAAATTTCTTTACTGCAGAAAGAGGCTAAAGTTAAGTTTTTACTACCAGGAAAATTTGGTCACAGCCATTAAAGACCATCTTAGGCAGCGTAGTAATGAAGAAAAATCATAGAATCCTTAGAAAACCTGGTGCTCTGTCACCAAACAATGATTTCCAGTCTCGAAAAGGAATTAGAGTGCAAGGAAGAATAAATCCATTCATTAAGTGTTGAAGAATAACTTGCAAAGCAAAGCCACGAAAGCCTGAGAAACAGCATAAATGGAGTTTTATGCACAAGCTAGTTTGTGTGACTAGCTCTAAGGTGCCTTTCCCAGGAGATAACAGAATGTAAAAATAGGCTTTGACGCTTGGCCAATAAGATAGTAACTAGTCAGCACAATTAACCGTGATAGTATATAAAGAGCTGGGAAACCCAAACAAACTGAAGCTTGCCTATCACTCATATTGAGTCACTGCTTGCTTCCCTTGCCTTCGGCAATTAAGGGTTGCTCTTGAAGTAAATTGTACTATCAGTACCACTGATTCACAGAACACTAGTTCACAGAATATGGTATCATTTGGATCAATTAACCTGGTGTATCCACAAAAGGAATTGAAACAAATGAGAAAACTTGATGAAAATCCCCCTTATTTAAGACCCTTATTCAAAACTGAATTTTCTTACCCTAATGATGAAGATACGGACCCCCACATAACCACCTTGGAAACGCCCTATTCTGCCACTAAACTAGCCAAGTTAAAAAGGGAATATGGGCATCTTATCAAAGAATCTGAAACAGAATATGTGTCTTTAACTGGGGGTGACCAAATTCGATTGAATGAAAAGGAGGCTGAGGGTTACTGGGGCCATGGAGTTTTCTTAACAACAGGTGATCTCTGGGCCCCATGGTCTCCAACTCAGCATGCTGCTTACTGGGCTGGAGGGTTAAACCCTCTGGACAGGGGAGACCCCTTGGCAATAACAGGCACAGCTGACCAATTACTAGAAAGTGTACACAAAGCTGTTTGCCTGCAAATGATACATGAGAGAAAACTAATTCCTGGATGTGAATTACCAATGATGTTACCTGTTAACCCTGAAATTATAGCTACCTTAATAAGGGGACTCTCCAAGTCACTCAAAACCACAGAGATGAGTCTCCAGAGGACCATAGTGTCAATGCGTCCTGTGGAGCAGTCGCAGATTTTTATGTGCAGAGATGATAATAGCAGAAACACGAGCAGTACCAGTACAGACTCTATGCAAATTCCTCCACTTTTCAACACCAGCCCTGCTAGGTAACAGACCTCCCCCTAGACCTAAAGTCTGGACATGGGAAGATGTAGCACAAGAATTAATTGATTACAGTAAAAAATACTGTCTTGTGGAGCCTTTAGAAGAAAGATCAAGTGGTATCCAGCAAGTAGGAGCTAAAAATGCACTGCCCTATCCCAGCAAAACTGCAGATGTTGCCAAGGAACAGTCACAGCCTAAACCCCTTTCAGTCCAACTTGATTGGTGGCGTTTAGGACCTAAAGAAAGGAATTGCTAAAGATTTATTGGATGGTTTACCTTTAGATAAATTGAGCAAACTGGTAACCCAGTGGCGTGTGACAAAACCAACTTCCTCTGTGAAAGTACACCTGTCGCAGCTTCTGCCCCCCCTTTCGTGGACAGTACAGACAAGACATCAAAGCAAGCCTTTTTCTCCAGAACAGGGAAACTAGGATCTCCACTTTCTAGTGGTGAGCAGGGAAATGGAGAATGGATCTATGTTAAACAGCTCACCAAAACAGAAAAAGGAGATGTGTTAATAACAGCTATCGTGGGATTTTATTCTCGCAGCTTTAAGGATGCTGAGAAAAGGTATACTGCTTGGCAGAAAGGCTTGTTTGTGGTAAGCCTGGCTTTCATTGAAGTCGATGCACAGATTAAGCATTTCTGTGATGTGTTTTCTGTAACAGAAGAAGCCTCAAAGAACCTTTCTATCCAAGAAATGGAGAGCCTGGATATCAACCAAGATAAACCTGCCTCAGTCATCTGGGTGGCCCCTCCTTTTTCCCAACACCAAACAATAAATGCCTGGTTTATTGTTCCATCATTTTAATTCCCTTTTGCCTGAAAAGGGCAAGGTCTCTATTTTTTGTTTTTGCAGGAGAACCCCGTGGGACTTTAAGAATTTCTATAGAAGAAATATGAATAAAAATTGAAGACTTAAATCTAAAAATGGCCTACAAAATTTTCATTAGATTGCTCATACTTTTCTGCATTACACCTTCTTCCTATAACCAAAATAATAATGAATTGCCTTGGTCTCAAGCCTTCGTAGAATATTCTAGCTCTTCCAGAAATTATCCCAAAAATAACCATCCAAATTTGGCTGTAGTCGTAATGCATGATGACAAAATTTACCATTCATCTGATTGGGTCTGGGATAAAAATGAGTGGATTAGAACCCTATCCGGTATCATTGATGAAAAAATTCAAGTGAGATGCAGAAAAGTGGAACCTGGTTTTCAATACCATTTGTAATTGGAAACACCAACCAACAACAAATATTATTTAAACCAGAATGATCTCTCAAAAAGGTTGCTTCCTTTTTTCCTGGAGATGAATGTCGAGAGACTGGTGTTTTTAGGAACTAGATTGGGGGTTCTAAATAGCATTGATTCGGAGGTGTTATTGAATAAATTGGCTACTGCAACTTTTGATCTGACAAAAATGAAACAGCCTTTAAGAAGGCATTTTTCCTACAGAAATCCGAAAAATAATTTGGGATAGTGCTAACAATTTTGAAAAGAACCTCCAATCTTGGTGGAAGTTGGTAAATTTTACCTACAATCATGTTAATAACACTGTTACAGCTTATGTATTAACTATTCACAATGCTTCAGTATCTTTGATTTATCCTGTTTTCACATTAGACTTGAACCACAATGGAACTATACTCTATCCTTTCGAGCATAGGGCATGGGCCCAAAAGGTGAATGATAAATGGCAAACAATAGATCTGGAATCCTGCATTGTGCGGGAACAACTAAGAAATATCTGTGAAAGTAACACCATCAGAACACGAGATTTTTGTTTAGACACTGACCAAAAAGTTTGCCATTTTGAAATTCGTCCTGAAATTAACCCTGAAACTGTAATCATTTACATTGGCAAGGGTTGTACATGCTTAAGAACTGTTTGTAGTAATATCACAGTAGGAAATGTAATAGCTTATACCAGTAATCATACAAACATTTGTATTTGTAATTTTACTGAACTCATGGGATGTGACTTCTCTTGCTCAGCTCCAGTCACTTCCCACCAAATTCTGAAATCTGATATCACATTGATTCATATTGAGCAAGCTGCATGGCAAAAATTAATGTAAAAATCTTTCCTATCTTGTTTCTCTTCCTTCCCTTCTCTCCCCTTCCCCCTTCCTTAGTGTTACCACCATGTGGTCCTGAAGACAACTCATTCAGAAGACACCTCATCATAAAGAAAGACAACTCACCCAGAAGATGACTCATCATGAAGAAGACAACTGGTCCTGAAGATAAATGTTGAGCCACCGGGTGGTGTAAGGGTCGATCCAAGAATCGAGTTCTGTCTCAACATTTCTCATCAGAAACTACAGGTGCAGGACTTATGCAGAGAATGCTTTGTGCCTACCCAAAGCTGATACAGAGCGAATGCTTTGTACCTGCCTAAGGAGGCACAGAATGAAGACTTTGCATCTGCCTGAGTTGGTACAGAACAAAGGCCTTGTGCTGCCAAAGCAGGTATGTGACGAAGGCTTTGCACCCATTGCCTTGACACCCATTGTGAAAAACCTGCTGACCATGCCTCAGACACTCCTCCCTTGACCCTGTCAAGTGGAGTTTGGCAAATCTCCACAAGAATTAAGGGGGAGAAAAGGCAGGTCGCAAGGAGGGACCAGGTGTATGGACTAGCATAAAAGACAGCTCTGGAGTGGCTGAACTCCGAAGATCTTCCCCACCGAAAGATCACATCAATCTTGGCAGAGGCCAAGGAACGCCGACTGGACGGGACTCCAGGGATGCCGGACGTCTGTGGACCCGTGGTGGTAGCTATAGCCCCTTTCCTTCCCTTTCCTCCCCATCTTTTCCCAATTTTCTCTCTTTCTCTCTCTATCACAGGGCGCATTACAGGCCAAATTAATAAAGTTACCCCTTGGATTGAAATTTAACTCCCTTGACGTGTTGCATTTTGTGTTTTCTTTTCTTTTTGCACTCTGAGATCGTAGCTGGTATGAACCATCATGCGTCAGCTTATGAGTGGACTGTGATACTGGTGAAAACCATCCAAGCCGTGTGCTCAGGCCTTGCCTCTAGCCTTCCTGAAAATCCGCATACAACCGAGGTGGAGAGGCAACACAAGTCCTCGTGAAACATTCAGTGCACTGCGGGCCGTGCAGGTCAAATGGTGTCTATGACAAGAAAAGTACCCAGCTGAGAAAGTTGCTTACCTTGCCGAGGTATCGAACGGCTTTGAAGTTCCGCTTTGCACAAGCTGCGGAGATATTCGTCCCGTCCTCCAGATGCACCTGCCCGCCTGCTCCAGGCCCGAGACTGAATCTCTGCCAAACGGAAAAATGGCGACTTTAGAAACAAAGTCAAAAGGACCATTCCAGGTCCCCGTGAGCCTCGCCGAAGGCAAAGGTACGGACAGAGAAGCCGCCGTTCACTGCTTGTGGTGGTTTTGATTGGCCCAAAACATCAGTGAAGTGTTTTTAACATCTAGGAGAAATTTAGACCCCTCAGAAGCTGTTCTAGTAGGCCTGGAGAGGTGTCTGAGGGGTGGGGTGTGGCACAAAGATGGCTCCCATGTGTCCTGAGTGCAAGTTCTGGAAGTTTTTACATCAAGTCCAGCACAGCCAATCTCTGATGGCTCTGAAGGTGATGGACATGCTGCTGGCCAAGTTTGGGCCAATTGGAGGTGCTGGTTATGCCTCTGTGAAAACATATTTAAGAAAAATTCAAAACAAAGCAGGTGCGCACTTCTTTCACTTTGTAGTTGGAGGAAGAGGTGGAGGTGAAAATATGTGAGGGAGAACAGCATAGAGATTGTCAAGGTCAGTGAAGAAGTGGGGAGAAAGATGTGCTCCAGTGCTTCCGGCACCGGAGCTGAAACTTTCTGCTGGAAGCTATGCGGGGAGCAAGAAGTTTCTCCTGCAGCCCATGGAGTCCATAAGGATGCAGAAATTCACCCACAGCTCACTCCAGAGGAGGAGGTGGATACCTGGAAAAGACTGTGAACCAGTGGGAGTCTCATCTAAGAGTCCAAACTCCAAAAGGCCTTGACTGGGAGAGAAAGGCCTTGCTCCTGGCATGGAAGCAGCCTGGCCTCAGCTCAGGAGAGACTGCACAGCACCTTATGGACAAAAGAACTCATGTTGCAGCAGATTTTGGGCGGGATGTTGCTCATGAGATTGGACCCACACCAAAGAAGTTCCCAGAGGACTGTCTGTCGTGGGAAGGGCCCCTGGCTAAGTAGAGAACCTCTTTTCCTGATTGGACTGACCAGAAGACCCCTCAACCTTCCCCCTGTCTGTGTTGCTGGTTTGCAAGGAGGGAAGGGGGGGGTTGAGTGCAGAGACTGCTTCTTAAGAGGGTGGGGGTGCGAGCAGAAAACTGTCTGGAGAGAGAGAGAGAAACAAGTAGAGAGAAAGAGTATTTGTCGTAGAAGAATTGTGGTGATGAGTAAATTTGAGAATCTGCTCTGTGGACTGAAAAGAGACCCCACACCCTGCCACCCACCACCCGGCATGTTGACTTTAAAGGAGGAAAGGGGATGAATACTATAGGTTCCTAAGAGGGAGCGGGGAGTGAACAAAAACTGTATGAAAAGTTTATTTTTGCCTGCATTTATCCTCCAACTTTCTTAGGTAATTAAACACTTTTTGCAACTTCAAGCATGGAGCCTGGTAGCCTTCTTTTCGTGCATCCTCCTGGCCATGTCCTTATCTCAAACCCATGACACCAGCACAGTCCTGTGTCAGCTGGGCTCAATGGGAGGCTTTTGATTGCCTGGAGAGAGCAAGGACATACCCTGTAGCCCTGCCAGCCCCACTGGGAACACTCCTTCTGGTGCTAGGGGCTGAGCAGTCACTGACTACAGGGGACTCACTGGGACTGAGTTGGAAAATACATCAATACCTCTGAGAGATAAGAAATGAACTCTGTAGACACTTTTCTTGTTCCTTACAAACTTTATTGGAAAATACACAAATGCTTCATTAATTGGAATAAAATGTAATAAAATTAAAATATTTCCTAGTTTTAGATATTCATTAAATTTTGCCTTCATTTTTGTATTCTTAAGTTATTCTTATTATGCTAACATTTCTTCTACAAATTTGTAAATACTTGTTTTTATTCCTATGACTATTCTTCTTCCATGTATTTTTAAGCCTTAATTCTTATTACTCTTCTCATTACTCTTTTATATATTCTTCTAAGTATTTGTAAATTCTTACTACTATTCTTATTCTGTGTATTTTTAAATCCTAATTATTATTATTATTATTATTATTCTATGTATTTGTAAATTCTTATAACTGTTCTTCATCTATGCATTTTTAAATTATTCCTTGTCTTCTCTGTCTTTTCAGTCTTCATCCTCTTAAACTTCGTATTTGTTGTATTCGTCTTCGTCTTTATCATCACTGTCGTCTCCATCTTCTTCTTCCTCATCTTCATCTTCTTCCTCATCTGTTTTACTCCTCTGGCCGTCCCGCCATGCAGGGACACTGGAACAGCCTCCTCAGCGCCCGCAGCACCCGCCTGAAGCGGGAGCGGTGTTTCTTGGGGACAGCCTGAGCTCCCAGCTGGGCAGGTGAGGAGCCGGGGGGGCTGTGTGGGGAAGGCTCCGGGCTCTCTCTCCCTGCCTCTGGCACTGGCTCCTCGAGGGCAGGAGGAGCCGCATGTCCCAAGGGTTCTTGGCCTTCCAGGGGGACAGGCCAGGCCCAGAGTGGCCCTGGGCTGCACGGCTCCAGTGCCTGGTCCTCAACCCAGGCCTCACGAGGGACAGGCACTGGGAGCCCATCTGCTGCAAAAACTCTCCATTTTTGCTCCTTGTCTTCTTCTGGGGGAAGCTCCAGGACACTGACGTCATCCCACTCATCCTCCTCTGGCTCCAAGGCCTTGGTCCAGGTGAAGTGGTCAGTCTCGTCTTCCCAGTTCTCCTGCACAAACTCCTCGTCATTGTCATCTTCCCAAATGGAGACTTTGTTGCCATTGCCTTTGGACACAACTTGGCCAAGGCAGGCTTCCCCTTGGGGAAGGTCTTGACCAAGATGTTCTTCCCACTCAGAAAGTTCTTCATAGTCGGTGACATCTCCTTGGGACAGCCCTCGCTCAATGTATTCTCCCCAGGCCGAGAGGTCTTCGGAGCTGTCGCCTTCTCCCTGGGACAGTTCTTGCTCCAAGTAATCCTCCCAGTCAGAGAGTAACTCAGGGTAACTCATATCTTGTCCTTGGGACAGATCTTTCTCCATACATTCTTCCCAGTCAGATACTTCCTGGGACAGCTGCGGAGGGCACTCTTCTACCTGGGACACTTCTTGGGAGTTGTTCATTTCTCCCTGTGACACTTCTGCCTCTTCCTCACCTTCCTCCTGGGAAAGCTCTTGCTTGATGTCATCTTCCCACTCTGTGTACTCCCCAGACGATGTCCCCTCCTCGCTCTCTTGCGCTGCCCACAGCAACACTGCCACTGGCCCATCCTGCTGCTGCCAAGTCCCCTCCGCGCTCTCTTGTGCTGCCCACAGCAACGTTGCCACTGGCCCCTCCTGCTGCTGCCCACTGAGGGCCTGGGCTGCCAGATGGGCAGGTGAGGGGCTGGGGGTGCTCTGTGGAGAAGGTACTGGCCCTTGGCTGCACGGCTCCCACGCCAGGCTCTCAGCCGAAGCCTCACGAGGGGCGAGCACTGGGATCCCCTCTCCTGAAGGAATGCTCGCAGTCTGTCCTGTAACTGAGTCCTGGGACAGCTCTGAGACTGAGTCATCTTCCTTCACCAGGAAAGGCCCCAGATCATCCAAGAATTGCCACCATTTCATTTCCTCCTCAGAGTCTTCCTTCCTCTCCCCTAGTGGCAGCGCTGAGCCGGCTGCTGTCCCCTCCTCCTGCTCACTGAGGGCCTTGGCTCCCAGCTGGGCATGTGAGGGCCTGAGAGTGCTGTGAGGGCCAGGAACTGGGCTCTCTTCCCTCTCTGCTGTCGCTGCTGATTCTACCGCCATCCATTGTTGAACGGCATATTCTTCCTCCACCTTCTGCCTCAGTGACAGGATCTCCAGCAGCGCCTGCCTCAGGATCTCCTCAGTTGCGTTGGGGTCCTGGTAGAGTGAGGCTTGGCTGCTGGCTGGAGTGTTGAATGGGACACTTGGTGGGCTCCATGTCCCTATCGATGGCAGCTCGTCACTGAAGACAGAAGCCACTGATGCCTCCTCCAGAGCAAGAAGCTCAGGGGCCTCCTCCTCCTCAGCAGCTGCTGGCCTTTTGGACAGCTCTGGGTCTGAGTCATCTTTTTCTTGGGACAGCTCTGGGTCGCTGCAGGATTCCCAGTCACTTTCCCAAGTTGTGGTCTCCTCCTGGCTGTCCTTCTGAGCTGGCACTGACTCTGTCACTGTCCCCTCCTCCTGCTCACTGAGGGCCTCAGCTCCCAGCTGGGCAGGCGAGGTGCTGTAGGGGCTGTGAGGGGCAGGAACTGGGCCCTCTTCCCTCTCTGCTGTCGCTGCTGATTCTACCGCCATCCACTGCTGAACAGCATATTCTTCCTCTACCTTCTGCCTCAGTGACAAGATCTCCAGCAGCACCTGCCTCAGGAGCTCCTCCGTTGGGTTGTGGGCCTGGTAGAGTGAGGCCTGGCTGCTGGCTGGAGTGTTGAATGGGACACTTGGTGGGCTCCATGTCCCTATTGATGGCAGCTCGTCACTGACGACAGAAGCTGCTGATGCCTGCTCCCCATCCAGAGCAAAAGGCTGAGAGGGCTCTTCTTCCTCCTCCTCCTCCTCAGCAGTTCCAGATAGGGCAGCAGCTGCCAGCTCAGCCTCTGTGGGACTCTGTGGGGCAGGAGAGGTGCTGGGCAGGGCCTGTACTGCCTCTGCTGCCACCTCTGTGCCCACAGGGTTGGGAGAGCTGGAGCCCTCCAAGGGACAAGTCTGGGCCTCCTCCTCATTCACTAGGCCCACAGGCTTCCCCCCAGTGGTTGAGCCCAGGTCATTTTGTGCCTGGAACAGCTCTGGGTATCCCAAATCTTCACTTTGGGACAGTTGTTGGGCAGTGCAGTCTGGGCCTTGGGACAGTTCTGGGTCTCTAGATGAGTCCCAGTCACTTTCCCTAGCCAAGGCCCCCTGGCTGTCTTGCTGTCCTGGCACCAAATCTGTAACTGTCCACTCCTCCTGCTCACTGAGGGCCTCAGCTCCCAGCTGTGCACGTGAGGGACTGTGTGGGCTGTGAGGGGCAGGCACTGGGCTCACTTTCCTCTCTGCTGTAGGTGTTCCTGGCATTGCTTCATGAGCACTTTCTTCCAGGTGCCTCTGCTCCTCTGGCTGCTGGTTGGATCCCTGGATCTCCATCCCAGCCTGGTGCACAACATCAGATCCGATGCGCCCCACCAGGTCCAGCTGAGCCTGGCTGCAGCCTGGGAGCCTGTGTGGGGCAGGGACTGGGCTCTGTGGCCCTGCTGATGGCACCTCCTCACTGGGGGCAGGAGGCTTTGGTGCCATTTCTGTCTCAGGAGCAAGAGGCTTGGGAGGCTCCTTCTCCTCAGCAGCTCCACATGGGGCAGAAGCTGCCAGCTCAGCCTCCGTGGGTATCTGCAGAGCAGGAGAGGTGCTGGGCAAGGCCTGCACTGCCTCTGCTTCTACCTTTTTACCCAGGGGGCTGGGAGAACTGGGGCCCTCCAGGGGACAAGTCTGCGGCTCCTCCTCATCCACTGGGTGCAAGGGTCTGTCCCACATCTTAGAGCTGATGTCCTTTCTCCATTGGAACAGCTCCTGGCTGCTTACGTGTTCTTCCTCTTGGGACAGCTTTCTATCCCTCACGTCTTCCCACTGGGGCAGCTCTTGGGCTCTGGCACCTAATCCTTGCAACAGCTCATTGTCACTGTCATCTCTTGTTCGGGACAGGTCTTGTTCTGTCCAGTCTTCCCACTGGGAGATGTAGGAGTGTGCAAAGTCGTCCCATGGTGAGAGTTCTTGGTAACTTTCACCTTCCCTCTGGAACAGATCTTGAACATTGTCCCATTGGGAATCCTCTGGGACTGTCACATCTCTCTGTGGGGACAGCTCCTGGGATCTCTCGTCTTCATCCCATTCTAACTCTTGCTGCCCTCTCACATTTACACCCCACTGGGACTCCTCTTGTGTTCTGACATGTTGTTCATGCTCATGCACCTCTTGGTGTGTCTCCCCACGTTCTTCCCACTGGTACAGCTCCTGGACTCTAATGAATTCTTCCCTCTGGTAGAGCTCCTGGTCTGTCCCAGCTGTGTATTCGGAAACTTCCCGAAATCTCAAACTCACCCGGCGCTGGTAGAGCTCTCGCCTCCTGGCTCCCTGACGGGACATTTCTTGAGCAGTCAGAACTGCTTCCCCATGATAGGTCTCTTGCACTGTCTCGCTTTCCCTCTGGGAAAGCTCCTGGTCACTATCACTTTCCCACTGGGAAAGCTCTTGGTCTCGGTCCATGTTGGCAAAGGACTTCTCCTCCTCCTCAGTCTCTGACAGTGGCAGGACTGACCTGCCCACTGCCCCCACCAAATGCCTGCTGGGAGCCTGGGCTTCCAGCCAGCTGGGCAAGGGGCTAAGGGACTGGGAGTTGGAGTTGCCTTTGTCCTTGCTCTTCTCGTCTGAGACGCAAAGGTCTGAGCGCACAGACAGACACAGAGGCCTGAACGCACAGACAGACGCAGGGAGCTGCTTCCGCTACAGAGCACAGCTCTCCTGGGCCAGGGCAATGCAGAGCTCTGTGCCCTTTATATACCAGGGTGGGGCTCTATGATGTCACAATGGTCTCTCAGGGCCACCACCATGTCCCGCATCACAAAGGACCCTGACACAAAGTGCCTGTGTCACAAAGGGCCATACCCAGCGCCCCAACACCAGAGGAGCAGACAGGAGCTGGCACCGAGCAGCCCCCAGACTTGTGGCCTCATGGCCCCTGCTGTGCCCAGAGCCCTCAGAGGGTTTGGCCATGCTCCCACCTGACAAAGGACTTTGTTGGCACTCAGGAAAGATTCTGAGTGTTATAAAATTCTTTGTTGGCATTGGTACTGTGCTATATGAACTTCAGCTGCTATTCACACTTGGTATCCTGTATATGTCATTCTAAATAATAAGGGGAAGCATGAAAATCAGTGTCTGAACTAAGAACTAAAACTATCTAAACTGACTTATGACATGCAGCAAAATAAACATTTCACATCATTTTCTGAAATGGATACAGCATTTTTCAGCTCCAAAATAGTTTGCACACTTAAAATATCTAATATTTAGCTATTACATTTGTACTGAATGGTAGAATAAGTGAACTATGTCCACTTTAGCACATTTTAATATTAGAGATAAATGTATACTTTCCAGCAAAACCAAGAAAGAAAGCCACCAGGAAATTAATTTTGGTTGTTTCAAATGCTTTAAAAATTTCAGACCTCTGGGATCTCACATTTGGTAGTCAAAACCGATGAAACCATCACACACAGACAGCAGACACTTCTCAAGTTATGGGCTGCTAGCTATAAGTTGCCAAATTATATTAGAACTAACGAATGCTTTTCTATTTATGCAATAGTACAAAGGTTTTTCTAGCATAATCATCTAATAATAATTGATACCATTTCTTTCTACATATTTGTCCTTCCATGTCTAAACTTAGTCCTTGTCTGCTGACCTTCAGAATACTCGCCTTGTCTTGAATTTGGGAGTGTCTGCTGGGTTCCTCATTCTCATCAGAACTTCAGAATTTTAGCAGTTCATAATGCAGAAATTTGACATCCAGTAGCTACCTGCTATTGCCAGAGCACTGCAACTGACAGGAAGTTGTGCCCTCCACCTCCCAACCCTGCTGAAATATTTCTTTCCCTGAACAAGTTAAGACAGACCTGTGGCTTCTTGCTAATGGACAACAAACGTTAGAATCTGTTTGCCCAACAGTTTCCACAAACTTCATGCCAGTTTCTAATGTCTCATCTGGAGACTATGCCACATGACATCTACTGAATGTTTTTGAAGGCTTCAGAGAAACAAACATTTGCTTCTCATCTGCTTTCTTTTGGTGTGTGGTCTCCTTGAATTCTGGGTTAAAGATTTTGGCAGCAATTTGCAAGTCCAACCAACCAACTTCTTGTTAATTGACCTGGATTCATATGGAGGTACACTCGTGCATAACCCCTTCGTCAGGGGGAGGTTCACAACAGATATTAGAAAAAAGTTTTCTACTGGCTGAAAGAGTGGTCAGTCATTGGAATAAGTGTCCCACAGAAGTGGTAGAGTCACTGTCTCGGGAAGCGTTCAAAAGGTGTCTGGATATGACACCTGGGGATATGGTTTAGGGGTGATTATGGGGGTGCTCAGTTCACAGTTGGACTGGATGATCTTGAATGTCTCTTCCAATCCTGATGTTTCTGTGATTACAAGCTAGATGTCTACGCCCATGTTGGGGGTTGAGAATTTCTTCCCATTCCTGTTACTAGGCAACAAATTGTCTGATTTTCGGAGCAATCAAGCCCTTTTGTAAAAGACAAAGGCTAGGTTTTTGGGCAGGGCAAGGTAAGGGAGAGCTGCCGGGGAACACTCTCTCGTCGTTCGGACGCGGAGGGGAGAGGCTGCTGGCTCTTTGCTTTCCCAGCTGCTACCAGAGGAAATCCAACTGTGCCCTGTTTCCTCTTCTCTCCTGGCTGGGTGAGCTTTGATTCAACTTTTCTTCCCACTGGGGAGGGCGCGTTTCCCCGGGCTGCATTTTTCCGCGGCTACTGCTGGGAGAGTTCGGCTGCCTCTGCTGCCTGCCCCGCCCTCTGCCGCATGAGACCGCAGCGTCTGCTGTGACTGCAGAAATTCTCGCTGGCCGGAGAGAGAGAGCGCCCGCTCCTACTGCCCTGTTCTCTCGCTGCCCTGAGCTGCTTCGCTGCCCTCCGCGCTTTTCTCAGCCCGTCCGCCATTACAGCTCCCCGATGCTGACCTGACCCTGCGCCACAGCGCCACCTGCAGCCGCTCGGGAGTCATCACACCTGCCCTGGCCGGCCGGGAGCTCAACAGCGCCCCTGCTGCTTGCAACCGTGATTGCACCACACGGGAGAAGGTTCAGCAGCTCACGTTATCTGCTGTTTGGTTTTCTGGTTCTAGTTGTGGTTTGCTATTATTGTTATTGTTTGTTTATAGATACTAGTAAAGAACTGATACTCCTTTTTCCCATACCTTTGCCTGAAAGCCCTTGATTTACCAAAATTAAATAATTCGGAGGGAGGAGGGGAAGAAAATCACATCCTCTGCTCTAGGGGAAGGTTCAACCTCTCTTGGCAGACACCTGTCTTTCAAACCAAGACAGCCCAGAAAACATCTTCCCAGGAACATCTCTGGACTATTAAAAAAAAACCCAACTTTAAAAATTGTGTTCAAAAAAATTAAACAGGCCAAATTTAAGAAATCTTTCATCCATTTCTTAGAGAAAATATTCCAGTAGTCCATAATTTTGCAGAGAAGTCAGAAGAGGTGTTAAGATGCCCAGAAATCAAATCATGCTGAACATACATAGGGAGAAGACAATTTTCCAGGCTCTACATTTGAGCACAAAAGAACAAATGAAAAACCATTTGCCAACAATTTGTATGCCAAAAATGAGAAGCCATAATTATAGGGTTGCAAAGTTAGACATTTGTATTAAAGGGAAGAAGAAAAAGGTAAATCTTCAGCTTGCTTAATATATTAGTTCTTCAATAAATGTACCTATTTAAAGAACATCATTGTTCTGTTTTGCAGAGCAAAAGCAGGTAACTGCTTTCTATAATTACAACCAAAGAAAAATTTTATACCCCATTTCAGAAGCAAAGCTACATGAAGAGCAGGAAGTCCCTGAAAGAAATCTTCCCTGTGAATTCTTCCTAGGGCATAGGCTAAAGATTAGCATTTATCTGAAGATACTCACACAGAGAAACAGGCTCTTTCATCTGAGTATTGCAGGTCAAATTCTTACTAATAAACTGTCGGGGGTTGAGAATTTTTCCCATTCCTGTTACTAAGCAACAAATGGTCCGATGTTTGGAGCGATCAAGCCTTTTGTAAAAGACAAAGGCTAGGTTTTTGGGCAGGGCAAGGTAAGGGAGAGCCGGCCCTGGGAACTCACTCTTGTGGTTCGGACGCTGAGGGTAGAGGCTGCTGGCTCTTTGTTTTCCAGCTGCTACCAGAGGAAATCCAACTGTGCCCTGTTTCTCTTCCCTCCTGGCTGGGTGAACTTTGATTCAACTTTTTCTCCTCACGGGGAAGGGCGTGTTTTCCTCCCCCGGGCTGCGTTCCCTCGTGGCTACTGCCGGGAGAGTCCCACGGCCCCTGCTGCCTGCCCCCGCCCTCTGCCGCACAAGACCGCAGCGTCTGCTGTGACTGCAGAAATTCTCGCTGGCCGGAGAGAGAGAGCGCCCGCTCCTACTGCCCTGTTCTCTCGCTGCCCTGAGCTGTTTCCTGCTGCGCTGCGTGTTTCTCAGCCCATCCGCCATTGCAGCTCCCCGAACGGTGACCTGACCCTGCGCCACAGCGCCACCTGCAGCCGCTCGGGAGTCATCACACCTGCCTTGGCCGGCCGGGAGCTCAACAGCGCCCCTGCTGCTTGCAACCGTGATTGCACCACACGGGAGAAGGTTCAGCAGCTCACGTTATCTGCTGTTTGGTTTTCTGGTTCTAGTTGTGGTTTGCTATTATTGTTATTGTTTGTTTATAGATACTAGTAAAGAACTGATACTCCTTTTTTCCCATATCTTTGCCTGAAAGCCCTTGATTTACAAAATTAAATAATTCGGAGGGAGGAGGGGAAGGAAAATCACATCCTCTGCTCTAGGGGAGGGTTCAGCCTCTCTTGGCAGACACCTGTCTTTCAAACCAAGACATAAACACGCACCTAACACACCATGTCTTGTAATCTTCCTTCAACCCCACACTACAGTCCTCATTTTACATTTCTGTTGATTCATATAGACTGGAAGGAAATTGAAATCCTTTTCTTCCTTCTTGAAAAGCTTCTAATTCCGTATTTCAGCCAAAATCCTTTCTGCTATGCGTGCCTCTTCAATAAACATTGCTCCTGCACACTTCACCTCACATCTGTGACTCCTCCATTTGTGACAATCCTATGCTGGAACTAAATTAAGAACTTGGAAAATGTAAATGAAGTATGAAGAAAATTATTTATTGCAGCACCAAGAATTTAACTAATAGAACAATACAGCACTTTTTGATCAATCTACAGTGCCCCGCAGGCAGTTTTATTTAAGTCAAAGTGTTATCTAAAATAAGATGAAGAAAAAGCAATTCAAAAGTATATTCTAGAAATATCTTAAACTGGCTTTGTAGAGACACAAGGGTACTTGCTTTCTGCTGCATTAACACTGATCTGTTGATATGGTATCTGCAGAAACCAGGCAATTAGAGCTCTGTTGGAGAGTGCTCACAGCACTCATTGAACTGCAGCATAGTTAAAAATACAATATAAAATAGTTGTAGATGAGAGAAGTTTAAATAGTCAAGATACATGCAGAATGATTGTTGACAGTCATAATCAAGATTTCTAAAGACTTAACTGCACTAATTGGATGCTTTAAGTGTAAATAATTGAATACATGCTGCCATGTCCCTTCCTAAAATAGGCAGAGAATTTTCTATTGGATTCAAAGAAATCTGCACCCTGCTTTTGTCACCGAATCTGCGGGAAAATAAGAAAAACCCTCTAACACTGTATTTGAAGTGATAGAGAATCAGGCATTACTTTATTTGCTGGCCAGGATGTGCCTAGGAAGGCATTCCAAGAACACATAGCCTCAGAGAATTTTCTCCCGAATTTTATACAGTCAAAACTCTTGCTGCAGATGGTATCTGGCGAATGTCTGTGATAACCCCATGACCTGTGGATGTCCAGTTGGTGCCACAATGTCTCGAGGATGTTCTGTTAATGGTCTTTATCTTTCTGGTTATCTTCGGGGTTTACTCCCAATCCGTGGTATGTTAATCCCATCTCCTTAGGGTGATACTATATCTTTAAAAAAACTAAAGAAAAGCTCCTTTCCCTAGGTAAAGTCAATTAAAGCTAGCTAGAGAGATACAATAAAATTTCTTAAGTTATATTTTTCTGACAATTCCCCCCTTTGGAAGTGACCATAACTTCTTTAAGGTCACTTCCACTTAACTTATCATCTAAACTAAGTTAATTCAAATAACAAAAATTAAAACAAAACAAAATTATTCTCGGAATAGTCAGCCATCCTTAGAGACCTTTCTTAAACTTTAGACTTTTATATGAGTTTGTTTTCATTAAGTTTGCACAATGTTTTACACCCTAATTTGCAAATTTGGATTAAGATCCATAGGCCAATTATTAAGGTCAGAACTATGATAGCAATGCCAATTAGTTTTCTTATGATCGCATTCAGATTTGGAATCCATGATGTAATCCAGTCAAATATATCTACTCCCTGGTTCTTTTGGATTTCTTGAAAAATTTCAGAATTTTTCCTTATTTCTTCTAAGTCAGTTTGTACTCTCTGGGTCTGATCTATGTACACACAGCAGCTGGTATTAATGACTGTGCACACTTCACCTTTGGAAGCAAGAATCAGATCTAGGGCCATTTGATTTTCTTTGACTACATTAGATAGGCTAGTGACTTCTTGTTGTAAAGCACCGATTGCATCACTGGTTCGGTTTTCTATTTGCTCAATAACTCCAGAGATGTTTACGATGGCCTTTTCTAATTCAGGTACTCCTAACCATGGTACAAGTCCTCTCATAAACTTGTCAAATCCAGAGGACTTTTCAACTAATGGATTTAGAGTTCGTTTATGTCGCATAATAAAGCATCGCAGATGTCCTTTGGGGAATTCTGATTTACTAATGATATCTATTTCTGGTACCACAGTCCCAATAGTGCATATTCCTTGCCATTTAGGTGGCAGAGCTTTTCTAGCTGAATTCCCACATAGCCAGTAGTATCCTATGTTATCGGGAATAGGCCACCATTGTGTATTTAGGATACTTTTATTTGTTACATCTAAGTATGAATTACATTTCGGGTAATTTCCTACCATTATTCTCGACATACAATTAGGTGACTTTGTTTGTTTTAGAGGGGTTGCCCCTGATTTTTCTGGACATCTCTGAACACAAGAGGCATTCACAGCTGTTAATTTTACTGATAGGATTTGTTTATCTAAGGTGTTGCGTGTTACTTTTTCTTTAAAAAGGTGCATTACATCAACTGGGGGAAAGCTATTGGAGAATGTGTTTGGGATGGGAAGTCCCATTAGTTGTATACTTTCGTCTGAGTGAGTGGGAAACTGAGAGCAAATCCAGCAGTTGCTGCTGTTTGTTATCAGAGTTACAGCTTGCATGAGTTTTAGGTGTGAGTTTCTCTTCCAGGGGTCAGGTAGTATTTGTTCAATGTGTGTCATGTTAGAGGAAAAATACATATCACTACCTTTCTTTGTTCGCTCTCTTACCCATCTGGGATTTGAGCCTAGATTTGTCAGTCTCAGGCCCTCGCTGGGATGGTTGACTATTCCAGACAAAATTAGCCAGACAAAATTATTCCGAAAATACAAAAGAAACCATTTAGTATTTCCTATCTTAGCGTCTCTGATTTCGTTGCAGCTTTATCTGCAGTGGATTAGTTGTTTGTCGCACTGTCCAGAGTGTTTCTTCTGGGTCTGGGGCTGGTTTGATTCGCGAGTAATGGATCCAGGAGTCTCCACCAGTTGTTTTTACTGCTGTATGAGTAGTTAATAGAACTTGATAGGGTCCTTTCCACTTGGGCTGAAGGGGTTCTTCACTCCACGACCGGACGTAAACCTAATCTCCTGGCTGATGAGGGTGCACTTGAATATCCAATGGAACTGGTGAGGCTAAAACAACAAACTTATGCAGCGATGAAAGTGTTTTTCCCAAGGAAATTACATACTCTTTTAAATGATGATTACCCATTACATGATTTTCCCCTGGAACCATCACAGTTTGGTAAGGTCTTCCATACAGGATTTCAAATGGACTTACCTTTTCTTTGGAACTTAGCTGAATTCTGATTCTAAGTAAAGCCAAAGGCAGAGCCTGTGGCCACTTAAGCGAGGTTTCCTGACAGATTTTACTCATTTGTCTTTTTAGACTTTGATTCATTCTTTCAACTCTGACACTGGATTGTGGTCTCCAAGGAGTATGCAAATCCCATTTGATTCCTAAAGTTTTGGACAGGTTTTACACAATATCTGCGATGAAATGGGGTCCCCTATCAGAGGACATTCCTAAGGGGACTCCGAACCGAGGTACTATTTCCTTTAACAATATTTTAGTAACCTCTCTAGATTTGTTGGTGTGACAGGGAAAAGCTTCAGGCCATCCAGAAAATGTATCAACCAAAACTAGCAGGTATCGAAATCCCTCTTGCCGAGGTAATTCAGAGAAATCAATTTGCCAATAGTCACCTGGACAATTTCCTCTTTTTGTGGTTCCAGGAGAAGGTCTTTTGTAGGACTGAGGATTGTTCTGCAAGCATATTTTACATTTCCCAACAATACTTTTAATGATTCCAGTCATTCTTACACTGACTACTTGTGGCTTTAAGCTATCAATAATAGCTTCTGCCCCCCAATGTGTTTCTTTATGCTTGTCTTTAGCTATTTGTCTCATTACTGCTTGAGGTACTATAACTTGTTTTTGTGGTGTCACCCACCACCCCTCAGAGTTTAGGTGGGCTTTTAGGTGTTCAGCTAACATTTTATCATGGGTTTGGTATTCTGGGGTTACTTGTGGAAGGTTCATTGTATTTTGATGGAACTACTATAAGGATGCTTTTCTCTGCCACCTCTTTAGCAGTTTTATCTGCCAATCTGTTTCCAACATTAGTTGGTGTATTTCCAAATTGATGAGCTTTACAGTGCATAACAGCCACTTGGATTGGTAGCTGAACACTATCCAGAAGTTGTTTAATAATATCTCCATACTTAATAGGAGATCCTTGTGCTGAGAGGAGCCCTCGTTCTTTCCAGATAGCTCCATGAGCATGTACCACTCCAAATGCATATTTAGAATCAGTCCATATGTTGACCTTCTTACCTTTAGACAACTCTAAGGCTCGCTGCAGTGCAATGAGTTCAGCCTTTTGTGCGGCGGTGTTAACAGGTAATGGATTAGCTTCAATTACCTCAGTCTGGGTTACTACAGCATACCCGGATTTTCGTTTTCCTTCCTGCACAAAGCTGCTACCATCTGTGAAGAGTTCCCAATCTGGATTTTCCAGTGGAGTGTCCTTCAAATCTTCTCTGCTGGAATAAACTTGTTCAATAGTTAGAAGACAGTCATGTTGTATGGCCCCTTCGTAATCTGGTGCACCTTCAAGGAACATTGCTGGGTTAAGGGCAGCTGTAGTTTTTAACTCCACATCATCTTGTTCCAATAGAACCACTTGATATTTAAGCATTCGGCTAGGGGATAACCAGTAGCCCCCCTTTTGTTCCAGGACGGAGATAACCATGTGTGGGATATAGACAGTCATTTTCTAGCCCATTGTCAGTTTCCGAGCTTCTTGTATCAGAAGGACTGTTGCTGCCACAGCTCGAAGACAGCTGGGCCACCCCTTGCTCACATTGTCTAGCTGTTTAGAAAAATATCCCACAGCCCTTTTGCTTGTGCTCAACCTCTGAACCAGCACTCCTAAAGCAAGGTGCAAACATTCATGCACAAACAGTTCAAAGGGTTTGGTCAGGTCAGGCAATCCTAATGCAGGGGCAGACATCAGGGCTCTTTTTAAGTCTCTGAAAGCTGTTTGACATTCTGGAGTCCATTCTAGTATTTCTTCTGAGTTTTTCAGGGCATCATACAAGGGCTTTACCAGAAGCCCATAATTAGGAATCCACAAACGACACCAGCCCACCATCCCTAGGAAAATTCGTAACTCATGTACAGACCTTGGCTCTGGAATCTGACAGATGGCTTCTCTTCTTTCAGTCCCGAGACTTCGCTGACTCCGGGAGATGGTGAATCCCAGATAGGTTACGTGTTCTTTGGCGATTTGGGCCTTCTTCTTGGATACCCTGTAACCAGCTTGTTCCAGAAAGTTTAGTAAACTTATAGTCATTTCAACACAGTCTGCTTTAGTCTTTGCAGCAATCAGGATATCATCAACATACTGCAGCAAAGTGATTTCTTCATTCATTAATTTCCATGTTTCTAATTCTTTTGCTAGTTGGCTACCAAACAAAGTGGGACTATTTTTAAAGCCTTGTGGAAGAACAGTCCAAGTTAATTGGGTTTTACGACCTGTTGAGGGGTTTTCCCACTCAAAAGTAAACAGAGGTTGACTTTCATTATCAAGGGGTATGCAGAAGAAAGCATCCTTAAGATCTAAGACAGTGAACCACTCATCAGACTCTTTGATTTTGGTTAAAAGTGTGTAAGGGTTTGATACCACTGGGTGAATGTCTTGCACTATTTTGTTAATAGCTCTGAGGTATTGTACTAGTCTGTATTCATTAGTATGCGGCTTTTTTACAGGTAAGATAGGAGTGTTGTATACTGATTCACATTCTCTCAATTGCCCATGTTGTAGGAATTTTGCAATAAGTGTTTCTAATCCTTGTCTGGCTTCTAACTTTAAAGGATATTGTTTTTGCCTTACCGGTTTTGCATCAGGTTTTAGTTGTATCCTTACTGGTTCTGCTGCTTTTGACCTCCCTGGAATGTCAGTGGCCCACACTGATGGATTGACAGCCTTGTTCACTTCCTCTGGGATCTCCTCTGTAGTGTCTGCTTGCTGTAACAACATAAAAATCTGGGCTTCCAGAGCTTTACTTTCGGGAATACACACTTGTATTTGTCCATTTTTAAAAATTAGTTTTGCATCTAACCTACTTAAAATATCTCTTCTGAGCAAAGGCATTGGGCATTCAGGCATATATAAAAATAGATGAGTTAACCACATTTTTCCTATTTTAAATTTTAGAGGTTGAAAGAATGGCAATCTTTCGCTTTTCCCGGTGGCACCTGTGACATTTACAGTGTTTTGGCTAAGAGCCCCTTTGCAAGCATTTAGAACTGAGTAAGTTGCACCCGTGTCTACTAGAAAATCAACTTGTTCGTTCCCCAACGTCAGAGTAACCAGGGGGTCAGCTGGGGATGACTTCCCCGGTCCCCGTCATGCTTCATTTAACTCTAAAAGTCTTACAGTTTCGTTAGGGGTGTGTCCATTCTTAAATGGGCAGTCGTGCTGCCAGTGACCGACTTGTTTATAATTTGCACACTGATCTTTACCCAGGCCATGAAAGCTGTCCCTCCCTGGCGTTTCACAGGAGCTGCTTCTCCTTGGGAGTCCCTGGGAACCACCCCTCCTTGGGATTCCCGGTAACCGCCCCTCCCTGGGGTTTCAGGATGACTGCCTCCCCCTGAGGCGTCATGAGGACTGTCTCTTTGGCCTCTTATAGCTGCTATGAGTTTAGCATCTCTAATGTTTTTTCTGTTGCTGTAAACTTTAAAGGCTATATCCAGTAATTTGTTTATATTTCTAGAATCTTCCCCTTCCAATTTTTGAAGTTTTACTCTAATGTCTGGAGCAGATTGCTCCACAAATGTTGTTAACAGCAATGTATCCTCTTTTCTTTCAGGGTCCAGATTAGTATATTTCCTGGCTACATCTAAAAGTCGCTGATAAAAGTCAGAAGGGGGTTCATCTTTTCCTTGGACTATTTGATACAGCTTTGATATATTTATAGCTTTTGGAATACCATGTCTTATGCCAAACGTAATCAACCTCTGATACCGAGTCAATAGCTCCCTGTGCCCTGGGTTATTGGGGTCCCACCGTGGATCTGTCTGTGGGAAATGCTGATCTAAGGTTCCTGGCTGAGCATTCTGAGCATGGAGTCTCTCTGCTTCTTTTCTTGCTTTTGCCAACACCATAACTTTCTCTCCCTGGGTTAGCAGAGAAACCAATACCACTGGAATGTTTAACCAGTCTGGGTCCTGGGTTCTAATAATAGTCTCGAAAATCTTAGCCACTTTCTCAGGATCTTCTCTGTATGATCCTGCAAGCTCTTTCCAGGATCTTAAATCTGCTACTGAAAACGGCACCTTAACAGTAACTGGTCCTTCTGCCCCAGCAGCTTTTGCTGGAGTGGCGCTTGAATTACTCCCCTTTCTCCATTCCTGTCTCTTTTTCCATTTCGGGTTCTACTTGCTACCGGACTCAACGTGCTTTCCCCTTCAGCATGCCCACTCGCGCCCTCTTCATCCCGTGCTGCGGGAGGCTCCCCAGCGGCTGTCCGCCTTTCCCTTCTTCGAGAGGAAACTAAAAGCTCAATCTCTTCCTCTACAGAATCATGCTTCTGACACTTCTTCCCACCACAACATTCTACACAACTTTATTCCAGAGATTTACTTTTATTATTCTTCTTTAAAGCCAGTATCACAGACTGCTTAGTTTTCTTAGGTAGCAAACTACTCCTGTGTTTTCACAGCCCACTCTGGGATTTCACAGGCAACTCTGTGATGTCACACAGCCTTTGCTATGATCACATAAATCTGCCCTGTGTTGTCACAGCCCATTCCATGATGTCACAGCCTGCTCTCTGATGTCACACAGCCATTCCATGATGTTACAGCCCCCTTTGTGATGTCACATAACCTCCCTGTGGTGTCACATGTCCACTCTATGACATCACAGCCTGCTGTGTGATGTCATACAGCCAGACCATGATGTCACAGCCTGCTCTTTGATGTCACACAACCAACCAGTGATGCCACAGACCACTCTATGATGTCACATATCACATCCTGCTCTGGCATTTCACAGCCTGCTCTGTGGTGTCACAAGCAAGTCAGTAATGTCACATAGCCTGCTCTGTGGTGTCATACAGCCACCCAATGATGTTACACAGCCCACTCTGTAACTGCACAGCTTGCTTATGTGATGAGGCCTCCAAACCCCATCTTGGGAGATTTTTGAGTCCTCTCCAAGTTTTTTGAGAAAGGAAAAATATTGGTCAAAATGCACAGAAAATGGAGTGTCATTTTTTCCCAAAGTTTACAGTGACAAAAGAAGGGTCAATATGTTTAAATGAAACAAGAGTGGATTTAGATTTGTTATAAGGATGGAATATTTTACAATGAGATTGTCACAAAACATCAACTGTTTTTCCAGTGAAATTGATGCCCCATCCCAGCAATTGTCCAAGGACAGCAGCTTTGTGCAACCCGACATAGTGAAACCCCTCCTCCCCCCAAGGATGGAATTACTGTTGTGTTGGTTCTCTGATGTACTGGGTGACCTCACAAGACTCCCGTCCAGAATGTCACCTGAGGGCCAAGCAGGCTGCTGCAGTGGCAGTGACCTCACAGCCATCACCATTGCAGCCATGTCCCCTGGGCCTGGGTCTCCCCATTCCATGAGCTCCTGTTCTGTCAGCAATGGTCTCCTGAGTTCCAACGAGGCCCCACAGTGTCACAGTGTCCCCTTCATTCCATGTGGTTCTGTAGTGTCACAATGCACTCCTGGGTTCCATGAGGCCCCATTGTTTCACAATGATCCCTTGGTTCCCTGAGGTGTCACAGAGTCACAATGGTCTCCCTTCATCTGTGAGGCCCTGCAGTGTCAATTTGGTCTCTGTGGTTCCATGTGGCCCCAAAGTGTCACAATAATCTCTGTGATTCCATTGGGAACACAAAAGCTTTGCATAAACATTGAGCAACACCTGCTTAACACAGCTGGGTACATCTGTTTGTATTCAAAAGACAGGTTAAAGGTGAGAATGGCACCATCAACTTCCATCTGCAGCTGAGATCAAGGGAAAGGACAGGGACAGAGAATTCTGCTTCAAGATACAGAGAATTCTGCTTACAGAGAATTCTTGTAAATTCCCTTGTAGAAAGTTGACATCATCAGAGGCAGCCTGTTCTGAGCATGTGGTTCCCAAGTGGGGTTTGTTGTTTGGGAAACCTGCTCAGGCTTTTCCATTCTTCCCTTACAAACAGGAAAACTTCTCCTGAGTCTGTGTGCAGGCAGAGCCCTGAGGAGAGCAGGTGGGACATGGAGCAACAGGCTGGGACAGCCAGCTGCAGAGCTCAGGGGACAAGTTTGTGATGCAGGGAACAGGGATGTCAGTGCCAGGTGGGCAATGTCAGCCATGGTGAGGTTGGGGGTGAGGAGCAGGTTGTCCCAACAGGGTCAGCCCTCAAGGGGCTCATTCTTCTACGTGCCCAGATCTCCTAAGGAGACATTCAGCATCAAAGTCACTTGGAGAATGTTTCTGAACTCGTCTCTGAAATGAATAATAAAAAAAAAAATTCCTTGATTCAAAAGAAAAGTCATGAGGTGCACTTTGAAATCTTCCTCATTAACAGAACTCCAAACTGATTCCAATGAGCTGCACAAGCCCTGAACGCTTGAAGTCAATGGAAGGGAGACAAGGAGCTCCTGGGGGCTTTCTGTATTTTAATGAACCCCACAGGGGATTTGGGGCTGAGTCTGTGACCCTCAGGGACTGAGAGAAGGTTGTAGAAGCTGCTCAAGGAGTCAGAAGCAAAACTCCAAGACCCTTGGAGCTTTATTGGGCCCCACTGAGGGCAGAGACTGCCAAAGGCTCCCCAGGGACTCGTGAGAGCAGATCCTTGGGGCCAGGACTGCAGGGAGCCAAAGGCTCTGAGCAGGGAACTGCAATGCTGAGAGAAGCCTGGGTTGGTTGGAGGAAGCAGAAAGGCCTAAGGCTGAGCCCAGTGACCAGTTTGTGGGTGATTGTTGCTGTACTCCAGAATTCCCCTGGAAAAACCCCTGGGGAAGCCAAGGCAGGAGCAGCTGGGAAGGGCTGGCAATGCTGCTGCTGCTCCTGCTGGGAGCCCCGGCTGGGCCAGACTGGCGCCCACTGTGCTGCGGCTCCTGCTGCTGCCAGAGCCGGGCGGGACTCGGGGACAGGGAATGGACACGGGGGGACAGCAAAGGCCGTGGGGCTGCAGTGATGTTGGCGCCCAGGACAGTGCCAGCACACAGCTTTGGACATGAGGGGTCATGAGAGGCCATGCAAAGCCTCAGCCCTGGCAGGAGGGAGTCCTGCCATGTCCCCAGGGCACGGCAGCTGGGAGGTGCCACAAGTGCAGATGTGGTGCAGAGCAGGCTCAGAGCACCTCTGGGAGGGGATGAGACCCTTCCCCAGCTCCAAACCACACCAAAATCACCACAAATAGGACTTTGCATCTTCAGAAGCAACTGGCAACTTGGAAGTGACTCCAACTCAATCCCACTGTGAGAAGGAAGGGAATCTTCCCAGTGAGCTGCCATCCAGCCACTATTAACAATGGGTGGCATTTAGAAGTATAAGACTAATAAATAATACAAACAAATAATAGTAACAACAATAACAAGAAATGAAGCCCCAAATGCCAACACACAGCACCACACCAAAAGGATGAACCTCCTTTTTCTTTATTGCCTCAAGGCTCATGAGAAATAATCCTGGTATATAATACCCAAAAACCCACTCAGGAACAGGTTTCCCCTCCGTTCATCAACCCCAACCTTTGGCTGTCTCATTCCAGACCCTGCTCTACAGTCCCAATCCCCACCTCACCCCATCTCACCTCTCCTTGACATCAAGACCCTCTTCCCAAGCCCTATTTCCACCATTCCACCCCTCCAATTCCCATCCCACCCATCCTGCCCCACACAATGCCCATCTCAGCCCACCGGAACTTCATCCCACTTTGCCCAATCCCCTTCCTATGCCATCCCACCCTGAGGGGCTGTGGAATTGAGTCATTTTGGACAGGGATTGAGCCATTTTGGGGTAAGATTGAGTACTTTCCCGTGGAATTGGGTGGTTTTGAGGTACAGGATGAACCCTCATGGCTTTTCAAACACAAAATGGAGAAAGAAACTGCACCAAATACCCCAGAAGCACCAAATCATCCAGAATAGCTCCCAAACACAAAACACCCCTCCCAAGTAGCAGTAAATCCATGAGGCTTTAGGTAATAAGGCTGGAGCAGAAGACAAAATGTTGGAATTTAGATTGCAGAACGAAGCTATATGAATATGTTTCTTAAGCTTAATTCAACTGTGTGAGCTACTCTAAGGTGCCTTTTTCAAGAGATAGCAGAATGTAAAGAGCCAAAAAATGTGAGCATCATAAAAGAATGTAAAACAAGATAAAGCAGTTGCCTAGACAGAACCTTAGCTAATACTTAGAGAACATGATAAAGAGCCTCAGCCATTTAGCAGAGTAGATTAGACACGTAAACAGTGCTTTTTGTATATAAAAATGCTTGCTTCCTAAAAATAAAGTGACATGACACCAACACTTCTATGAAGATGTGTGTTATAGTCGGGTCAACCCCCAACTTTTGGCGCCCGAACAGGGACTCCGGACACTATGTTTCAAACATGTCTGTACTCAGAGTACAAAATTGCGACGCCGCTCAAAGATCATATCGATTGAGCGGTGAGAGCAGGGGGGGGTCACAGTGGAGAATGCCAGCTGGAGATGGGAAGTCACAGCCAAGGTGAGGAGGTCCGCTCCGCGCTGTGAAGCATGGTCATAGAGCTTTCAGCGGCATAGGAAAATTTGCTTCTTAATATTCTTGCCGAGTAAGAGGAGGGAGCAAAAGAAAAAGGAACTAGATAAGGTTACATGCTATATTAGGAAGCACAGTTTCCCTAACAGAATGGCAGGGGGTCAGTAAGTGCCAGAATGGAGTGCCCGGAGCGCAGCAAAAGCTGGGCTCCCTGTTAGCCTGCGGCAGGCAGTGCCGCAGCAGTACCAGCACCAGAACCGAGGGTGCGCGGAGTGCGGCCGCACCTCCTGCTCCCTGGGACCGTCACCGGCAGCGAGACCGGGACCACCCCGCTGCAGGTCCCACCCACCCGGTGCCGCCGCTCGAGAAAACAAGGGAGCCCACAGTAAGCGAGCAGTTCCGCATCCTCTTCCCCAGCGAAGCGGCCCCCAGTGAAAAGTGCTGCTGTACTTTGGACCTCCGTGCCATGATCACATCCCGCACAGCCTGAGATCTGGGATCCGAGCCCTCCGCCCGAGCTGCCTGGAAAGCAAAAGACCTTGCCCCGAACAGCTGCCACAGCAAGACAAGCAGCCTCCACCATGAAATTTGAAAAAAAAAAAAGCAAGAAAAGCTACACAGAGAAAGCAGTGCCAGGAGCGGCAGTGCCGCTCCACCCCCTCCAGCCCCCGCGTGAGCCCAGCGAAGTAAAAAGAAGTCAGTAGCAAGAGCAAAACCAGACGAAACGTGAGAAAAGAGAAAAAATGCCAGCTTCTCTAAAAAAACTGCAGCAAATAGCCGTTTTTATAGTGGCAGGGAACGCTTTTTGAATGTATTTTCAAAGTACCCTGTTAATTAGTGCAACTAAGTTATATTTTAAACCTTTTTTTAGCTTTTTAAAATGAAAAAGCCTTGTAGCAAAACAATTGTCCTAATGAGTGATAACACTGTAATTAATGAAACCTTGAACAAAAGCTAAATTCCTTGCTAAAGCAGTTTTAAAAGTGTTTATCTTAAGTATACCTTAACAAAATTAATTTTTTAAGCCTAAGTTTTAATCCTAAGTTTAATATTTATTATTTTTTAAGTTCTGTTACTTTTATCTTCTGTTAAATTCTATCAAGATTGAATTCAGTTCATTTTCAGTAATGTTAATTTTAAGTTTTATCCAGTTTACATTTTGTTATGTTGTGCTCATTTATTTTAAAGAACACAGTTCTGCAGCTGTAAAAATAAAATAAAAATTTACAACAGAAACCTTCCTAATTTAACCATATGAACATACAGTCTGTAAAATGCTTACTGTCGTCAAAACTTCTAAATATCCAATTGTTTAAAATTAGTTAGTTAATATTATTATTCACAGAAACCTTTGCAGTTTTATCTTCCACAAATGAAACAGAAAAATGAGTGAGAGTTCCAAACAATACTGCACGTGCACAATTCAGTTATTTAAAATTTGGCTATAGTACCATTAATTGTTTAGTTAAATAATAATGCCAGCTACTTTCAAATATTTCCCGTTACTTTGTGCAGTTATCTGCAAAAACTATCATTTTAAGACACTTTCCTAATTAATATTATTAAAAGCTTGTTTATAAAATGTTCTAGAGAAACCCTCCCAGTTAAGGCCTGGGCTCTGGCCAAGCCCTAGTCCTAACTGGTTGACAAATATGCCATCAGTCCCACTTGTTTCCACACTAAAAATGTGATTGAGTCACTTTAACTTGCTAAATTAAGCTTATAAAAGCTAGACTCTCTTCCAGGTAAACTTGGAATCCTTGCCCGGGAAAGGTTCTCCAAGCCCTACCTGTGAAATGAAGTTCTCCAGCAATTGCAGTCCCTAAGTGATAACAAAGTAGTTAAGCAATTAATAATGTATTTTCTTAAGTAAGCTTGTTGTTTCATTCCATGTATTAATACACTTTTGTGTCATTTTTACCTTTTTATAGAAAGAAACACATCTTGTCAAAAACAAAAAGAGGGGAGGTATAACTTCTCACAACTAGACAATGCAGTATTTGTGCAAAAAAATTTTTTTGTGCGTAAAAATGTAATTTCGGCTTTTAGAACAGTTATTGTTATTGTATTGACAATTCTAAATATGCTGTTAACAGAGCTGCAATAGATTTTCTCTTATTAGCCCAAAGACATAGCTACAAAAAATTTGAAGAAATGTGCTGTATAAACCTTTCCATCGCTCAAAGTCCATTTCACCGACAACTTGCTAGACTGCGGCGCCTGTCAAAACAGCTACGAGAAGCCAATGGCCTTGGACTTGCCAAGTAGTTAAAGAGTTTAAGAATTACTGAATAGTTCAAAACCCTAATCCAAGCATCTGTATTCATTTTAATTGTAGTTTTGCTATTTTTAACAATTTTGCCATGTATAGTACAATGCTTACAACGTATATTAGTAAAGACAGTCAACCAAACGTAACTTATGCAAAAAAGAAAAATGGGGAATTGTTGGAATCTAGCTCACAGAATGAAGCCATATGAATATGTTTCTTAAGCTTAATTCAACTGTGTGACTGGCTCTAAAGTGCCTTTCCCAAGAGATAACAGAATGTAAGGAGCCAAAAAATGTGAGCATCATAAAAGAATGTAAAACAAGATAACACATTTGCCTAGACAGAACCTTAGCTAATGCTTAGAAAGCATGATAAAAGTTTATAACCAATCAGCAGAGTAGATTAAGGCGTGAACTTAAAGCTTTTATCAAATTATATGTAGCAGTGTATTATGTAAACAGTGCTTTTTGTATATAATAATGCTTGCTTCCTGAAAATAAAATGACATGACACCGATACTTCTATGAAGATGTGTGTTACATTATGGGTGACCCCCAACTAACCCCCAAATGCCAACACACAGCACCACACCAAAAGGATGAACCTCCTTTGTCTTTATTTCCTCAAGGCTCATGAGAAATAATCCTGTTATATAATACCCAAAAATCCACTCAGGAACAGGTTTCCCCTCCCTTCATCATCCTCAACCTTTGGCTGTCTCAATCCAGACCCTGCCCCACCCTCCCAATCCCCACCCCAACCCATCACACCCTTCCTGGACATCAAGACCCCCTTCTCAAGCCCTATTTCCCCCACTCCACCTCTCCAATTCCTGTCCCACCCATCCTGCCACACCCAATGCCCAAATCACCCCACCGGAACTGCATCCCACTTTGCCCAATCCCCTTCCAATGTCATCCCACCCTGAGGGGCTCTGGAATTGAGTCATTTTGGGCAGGGATTGAGCCATTTTGGGGTAAGATTGAGTACTTTCCAGTGGAATTGAGTAGTTTTCAGGTACTGGATGAACCCTCTTGGCTTTTCAAACACAAAATGGAGAAAGAAACTGTACCAAATACCCAGAAGCACCAAATCATCCAGAATAGCTCCCAAACACAAAACACCCCTCCCAAATAGCAGTAAAACCATGAGGCTTTAGGTAATAAGGCTGGAGCAGAAGAAAAAGCGCTTCCTGCAGTGGGGGCTTGTGCAGGGCTTCTCTTACTGGTGGCTCCGCTGGTGTTTGGTCAAGTTAGAGCTCTGAGTGAAGCACTTTCCACACTCGGGACACTCATAGGGCCTCTCCCCAGTGTGGATGCACTGGTGCCTGATGAGGGTGGAGTTTTGTTTGAAGCCTTTCCTGCAGTCAGGGCAGCAGAAGGGCCTCTCCTCAGTGTGAATCTGCTCATGGAGGAGGAGATTGGAGCTGGTCTGAAACCTCTTCCCACACTCGGGACACTCATAGGGCCTCTCCCCTGTGTGGATCCTCTGGTGGATGATCAGGTTGGAGCTCGTGATGAAGCTCTTCCCACATTCCCCACACTCGTAGGGACGTTTCTCACTGTGGATCATCTGGTGCGGATCAGATGCGAGACCTGGTTGAAGCTCTTCCCACATTCCCCACACTTATATGGCCGTTCCCCAGTGTGGATCATCTGGTGGCAGATCAGGAGAGAGCTTGTCCTGAAGCTCTTTCCACATTCCAAGCACTTGTAGGGCTTCTCCCTGGTGGGAAGCTGCTCATGGGCTACCTGCTCATAGCTCTGACTCGATCACTGGCCAATTTCCTGGCACAGGATGGGTCTTTTCTCCTCACAGCATCCTGGGCTTGGTTTGGAGCCTCTCCTCGTGTGGGATCTTCGGGGCTTTTCCTCTCCATTGGATTCCTGCACCATGGAGCCACTCAAATCAGCCTCTTCCATGAGGTTCTTCAGGGAGGATTTGTCCTCCTTACTCTCTGTCGTCAGCTCGTTGCCTGGGGGAGGAAGGACAAGGACAGGATTTGGGATTTGCCTCTGTGCCAGAGGCAAGGGGAAGGAGATCCCCCCAGTCCGTTCTCGGCATGATGGCGTCAGCAGCAGGGTTGTCCTGCAGCCAGGGGTGATGCTGGGATGGGAGATGGAGAAGAGACAGAGAAAGGGGCAGTGACTTCCTCCTAACCTGACTGGCCGTTCCAGGGCATCTTCCTCTTTCTCACAGCCTCCTTCTCCATCCAGCCAACTTTGGGAATGGGAAATCCTGTTTTGGGGGGAAAAACAAGGTGTGAGTTCATTGGGTTTGAAGGTTATTCCTGCTCCAGTCCATCTCTAGAAATCACTGGCTGTATAGTCACTGTAAAAAACCTCTGAAACGCTGTGTTGGTTTAAACTGGCAGGAGAAATGGATTCCCCCGAACTGCCTCAAGAGAGATTAAGATGAGAGTTACAATCCACCAAAAAGATTACAAGAAATACAATGACACAGCTTTAACTCACAAAGGCAGAGTATAACCAGGCACCCTCGGAGAAGAACAGCATGGTGTTCCTTAGTTCCTGTGCTGAGTGCCACGTGTCCCCATTGTATGCAAAGAGAAAGCAAAACGAAACCAAACCTGTTGGTCTGAGTGGTGGTCACAGTCCTTCTGAAGTGGTAGCTGCAGTCTTGTCTAAAGCAGTGGCTGCAGTCCTGTGGAAATTCTGCTCCTCCTTCTCTGGATCTCTTGAGTTGTGTCCCACATCCCCAAAGCCAGATTATATATGCTCAGGTTCAGGTGGGAATGCTCAGTACCTCCCCCAGGGCAGGGAGTTTCACAATGGAACGATGTCATCCTGTGAGTCATGGGATATTTGGGGAGTCTTTGATGGTCTCAGCTCTTGCAGCTGCCCATTGTGCTGGTGCCATTGAGTCCACGATGGCCCGTTAGCAGAGATGACTCCTCAGGGTAGGTGGGACTGTGCTGGTGCTTCCCTGGAGGGAGTCATCTCAGCTGAGTCATTGGTGTGAAGAAACAGAAACACTGCCTTGCCTTGCAGGGTTTGCCTCTTCTTCCTTATCTCATTTAACACCCAGCTCGTAGCCTGAGGGATCAGAGGTGCACTGGGCAGCTCCTGCAAACGACCTGTCATCAACAGCTCATCAGAAATGACCTAAGAGGAGTAGAATGACTAGTTTGGTTACACCCACAGAGTGCTAAACTGTAACCAGGACAGGCTGGCAGTGAGATTTCATCAAGTGATACTTGAAACAAACCCCAAAATCTTTTATAAAAGCGGGCTGAGGTCAGTAAGATGGATCCATGCCACCAGCACATTTAGAAAGTAAATACTGACTTCTCTTTTTCAAAACCTCAGTTATCTCTTCATCCAAAGTTACAGAAGAATTTTCAATACACCCTTGGGTTTTGTCTTTATCTTTCATATTTTATCTGGTTTTTTTTTCTTTTCCCTTTTATTTTCTGGAAAGACAAAAATGAGTGTCCTTTGCTCCTGGTTCCCATGTGGAGCAGCTCCCTTCCTGCTGGCTGAGCTGCTCAGGCAGAGCCCAGCAGCTCCTGGCCCCTGCAGGGCTAAGGCTTTTCCCTGTCGCTGTGCACAGACTGATGGAGCAGCACTGCTGAACATGGGGACACCCAGAGGGACCAGAAGAACTGCCTTTGACCACCTGAAGCTCCAAGGGCCAAACTCTGAGCAGACACGGCTGGAAGAGACTGGCAGGCTCCCTGTTTGCTGTGCTGCCCCACTTGTGAGGGGCTCAGCTTTGCGTGAGGCACAGAGAGAACAAGTGGCAGCTCCCTCCCAGCCCTGCAGCCAAGGGACACCTCTGGCCCCAGGGCTTGGGGCACTGTCAGCTCCTGCTGCTTCAGCCACTGCTTCTGCTGGCACTGAGAGCAACAACCAAACTGTGGCTGATCCCGAGGGAGCAGCAGCAGGGCCTGGAGCTGACCCCTGAGTCTGGGGCAGGGCTGGACAAATGACCCCACAGCAGCAGCAGCAGTAGCAGCAGCAAATGGAGCTGACTTTGAGCACAGCCCCTGCCACTCTTGCCTCCTGTTTGCAGTGGTGTCACAGCAGCCTGAGGCACCTGGGAGCCCTCAGTGCCAGCAGGGACTTGAGATGGCAGGCCCTGGGCTCCTGCAGGTTGTGCAAGGAACAGAGCTGGGCACTCCCTGTCCATATGGAGCTTGCAGATGGAAAAGGCTGCTGTGCCCAGGCAGCTCCAAGGGCAGAGAAATGAGGCTCTCGAGCACTTGATCTGGGCCAGTTCCACAGTCCTGGGCAGCAGCCAGCGAGCCCAGGGGGAACAGAGGGCACAGCAAGAGGGACAAAAGCAGTCAAGTGCAGAGACTGGAGAGAGCCAGACCTGGCAGAAGGAACAGCTGCTTCCTTGCACTCTTGAAGAAAGCTCTTGGCTGTTTCAGAGCACTGAAAGGCGTGAAGGGCAGAGAGGAGGCAACACCAAGCAATGCTCCTGTTTTCACACCCTCCCCTCTCAGTGTCCCAGAAGGAATTAGATGAACTGTATTCTTCTCTCTGACTCGTCTCGTTCAGCATGAGCAGCTTAGCACCAGGAGCTACTGAAGCCTTAGGCCTCAAGAGCTGACCAAGAGGGAACTTTCTGAGCAAACTAATGCTGCTAACATGGACCAAGCTGAATGGAGCAGATAGAATCCTGGAATTCTAGAATCCTTTCTGTTGGAAAACACCTCTGGGCTCATCAAGCCCAGCCGTTCACCCAGCACTGTCAGCCCAGCACTGAACCACATCCCTGAAGTGCCAAGGCCTGAACAAGAGGCCTGACTGAGGCCTGAACAAAGGGCCCTGAGCCAAAGGTGACCTCTCCATGAACCTTCCAACCAAAGGTTATCTTTGTATCCATTCATTAACAAAATATGCAAGATCATTAGCATTGTGATAGATGTATCCACTCATTGGTGAATCATGTATTGACTTTTCAGTATTTAGAAGCTAAACAAAGCCATGAAATCCAACATCTGGCCTGTTTGGGGTGTATGGTCAAAGTCAACTCCCTTGGTTCCTCTTTGAGCCCTGGCCAGGCTTTGGGAGAAACCAAACAGCAGAATGAATCCAGATGTTCCTGCACTGGAAGTGCTGTCAGTTTGTTTGTTCAGCACTCTCCAAGCTGGGCCCTCTCCCAGCGAGGTTGGAAGCCTCACCTGTGGGTGGACACAGCTGCAGGAATTCCCAGTGTCCAGAGTGGCTCTGCAGCCCTTGGCTGTGACAGCTTCCCCAGCTGATGTGTGGCTCTGGGTGATGGTAAAGTCTGAGGGTAACTGGTGATGGATCTTTCTAAATCATTATAGGCAATCTTTGGTAGGAATGATTGGGTGCATTGCTGAGCTTCTCCTGCTGTGATTCTTTGCTGCTCTGAACTATAGGAAATTGCACTAATTCCTTCATTTGGTGTCTGTGTCTTTGGTGCTGGCCCTGCCCACTGGCAAAACAACATTGGCATAGTCTGTCCAGATCACAGCAAAATGTCACTTTTCAATTGTAAATGTAAGGAATCAGTCCCATCCAAGATTCCTGGTTGGGAAGACCTTCCCTATAGTTCACTGGCTCTGCAGTGGGCTGAGATCAGAGCACTGTGTGAGCAATGGGGAAGTCAGCTAAAAGAAGCTGATCCACGGGATGTATTAAAATGCATCCAAAATTGCATATGGAAAAAGGAAAAGATGTTGTGGGTTTGGGAAGATGAGGATAAATTTTGTTAACAGTATATTGGAAAAAGCACCAACAGAAGGAAGAATTGTTTTCGGAATGCTCCCACATGGAGAAACTGAAGTTTTTAATCTCAAGCTCAGATTTCTTTGTCCAAGTGAAATATTATAATAATACAGTAAATAAATATATATATCATTATATGCAAAAATATAGTCAAAATATGTATGTGTGTATATATATATGCAAATTAAATAATAATGTGAAATAATGCTGACAATTTGTTACCTTTTGCTGCTCAGGGATGTAACACTAAATACCCTACAGAAAATGTTTGGCCAGGACCTGAACGTCAGTGGGAAAATTGGCGAGTTAGTGTCTGATGAATAAGGGAGGACGGGATGAAACTGGCTATTTTTAAAGGGTTTGCTGATACTGTGATATGGAATGCTTTGTCTGTTGCTGTGAGAAATAATGTGATTAAGGCTGCTGGGTTTTTCATATACCACACTATCCACAAGCTGTAGGATTTGTGGAACGGATGGAGGGTTTGCTAAAAGAGCAGATGAAAAAATGAGGAGATGGGAACCTGTCCTGATGGAGAACCCCTTACAGGTCCACTCCAGAAGCTGCATGGCTGGACCTTAATGCATTAGATTTATTGAGGATAAATCAGAAGCAAATGAGAGTTATCAATACCAGAACAGGAATTCAGATTCCTCCAGAACTCTTTGGTTTGATAACTGCTCACTAAAGCTTGGCCTTGCAAAGTGTTCATGTCATGGGAGGAGAAATTGATGCAGATCATCAAGGAGAAATTAAATTCTGGTTAACAACAGTGAACAAGATTTGATTATGCAACCCCATGACAGGATAGGACAATTACTGATAATGCAGTTTTAAAAACAGTTGTGAAAAAAGGAGATCCACCTCAAAACTGTACGGCTTGTGGAGATTGTCCTAGGTTGCAATATAGATGTAGTTAAGTATTCTATTACCACCAGCTGTGGGCCGTTAGCTGCTATCACCTGCTATCACTCGTGATGACAGGCAATGGGCCATCCGTTAGCTATTATCAGCTGCTAATGACCCACCCCGCATGACAGGCAATGGGCCATCAGGGACCCACCGTGTGACTCATGGACTTATCTCATCCCATTGTGGGATGCTCTGCCCAGGAGGGAGGAACCAGGTGTTCCCACCTGGATGTAGCCTGGCCTTGGAACTGCCTGAGCTAGCCCTGTCTACTGGGTTCCCAGAGGACGAGAGCTACCACTGGATCTTCAGCTGGAGACCAGACCTTCACAGGATCACCGCTTGAACTGAACTACTTCAGTTGGACTGCTACCACCACCCTAACCGGGTGTCAGTTTGTATCTGACTTTGTCAGTGCTTTTCCTTGTATTATTTCACTTATTTTTAATTTCAATCTTGACTTGTGATCTCCCACTGGTTTGTTTTCAAACCAATACAGAGATAAAGGGTTTTGATCCAGCAGTCGTAATAATGGAGCCAAGGTGTGGGTCCAGAGGCCAAATGGCCCTCGTGAGCCAGCTGAAGGAACAGCTCTGGGGAAAGACAACACAGTTTTAATCCTGAAACCTGGGCAGGAACAATGGGAACATGTCCCTGCAGCCAAGTGTTCTATGGGAGAACAAGTAGATGTTATAGGATGTTGTTTCACAGATCCTGCCAGACCAAATCTCCCTGTTTGCCCCACCATTCCCTTTGGAAAATGCTCTGATCCACAGGGCTCCATGTGAAGGCTGATGTGACCCTGAGTGCCTTCCACAGGAATTCCAGCCAGGAGCTTGGAGCACCTCAAGGACTGGGACCTGGCAGCTCTCCAGCCAAAGGGGAAAGGACCCCACCAAGCCTTGTTACCCACAGACACCGCGGTGAAGCTGAACAGCAAAGGACCTTGGGGCATTATTGTGGAATTAAAAAGGAGCCAGCTCCATGGACAATGGAATTATTGTTCCTAACCTGAATGAGATTGAGGAAGAAGAATGAATAACCTTGTCAGTAAAGTACTGCTTATGGCTGTAAGTTGTATCTTTATAGTCAACCAGAATCTTTGCTTGCCAGAAACACCTCTAAAGTGTCACCAAGGGATTAGTCATGAAAATTCCTATGAAAATGTAAAGATCAAAGTAGGCAAAATACTCACGGTAACTAATTGCTGGGTATGTTCTCAACCAATGTTGGGAGGAACAGGATTCTCTTGGAGGGCCCACACTACAGGGTGGCAGAACTCTGTCAATGGGCTCTGACTTGTAACAGAGCCAGTGAAGGGATAATTAAAGAACAGTGTTTTGTGGAACAGAGGAATACAATTATCAGTTTCACAGGATTCACTAGGATTTACCTTCAGGAGAAACCTACCCTGTTATAGTTAGAGGCCACAATGTGACAGGATTTCTGTGCTTGAACATCACTCACAATGTCAATAGAGCTTGGGGTGCTGGAGCTGCTCAGGGTCAGTGGTACACCACTCTCAGCTGCAGTGCCACCCTTTTGGGTAGTTTGGCAACAACCAGAGGGAAGAGTTGGGGACAAGGGAATATTTCCCACCCAAAGAGTGCCTCTGATTTCAGAAAGCCAAAGATTCTGGTTCATCTTGTGCCCCACGTGCATTGCCTTGTCCTATGGAGTTTATGTTAATGAGCTAATTTGATTTTTAGAAAAAGTAGCAAATTATAATGTTAAAATATTGAACAGCACATCCTATGAGCTCCCACAAGCACAAATGGGAGCTCTACAGAACCACATGGCCTTGGATTATCTGCTTGCTGGCCAGGGAGGAACCTGTGCTATTCTAGGACGGGAATGTTGCACTTGTACCAGTGATGGGTTTGGAGTCCAACAGTCAGGAACTACCTCAATAGAAAGAGCAATAGAAGAGTGGCAGAAAGAAGAAAATTCTCCCTGGTGGGATTGGCTCCATGGCTGCCAAATTGGAAGCTGCTGTGAAATGCATTTGTGGCAGTGACTGTAATCATTGCAGTGTGTGCACTTGGTGTGTTATGATTCCATGTTAGAGTTGTTGTAACACTTTGTGCTGAAAAATGGAGCACTGAGACTTGTCTGAAAAGAGACACAGTCTCAATAAAAAGGGGGATTTGATAAAGAACATATAGAATAGGAACTAATTAGGCATGTTTTAAAAGGAATGCAAATTATAGCTCTGAGTAACGAACTTGAACAGCACTTATTTGAAGAACAGGAGACAATGCCTTTACACCTGACACCTAAATCTAAGACTCTGTTATCCAATGAATTGTTATGAAGGTTGTAGTTCATCTGTAGGTCAAAGAACCCATTGAAGTACTAAGGCCTGAACAACAGGCCCTGAGCCAAAGCTGACCTCTAGATGAACCTTCCAAACAGAGATTATATTTGTATCCTCTCATTAATGAACTAATATTAGCAATATGATCTATGTATCTGTGCATAGGTGAAACCAGGATTTACCTTTCTGTATTTAGAAACTGGACAAGGCCACATCTGGCTTTGTTTGAGAGTGTAGGATCAAAGTCAACTCTCTTGGTTCCTCCTTGATCCCTGGCCAGGCTTTGGGAGAATCCAAGAGGAGAATGAATCCAGATGTTCCTGCACTGGAAGTGCTGTCAGTTTGTTTGTTCAGCACTATACAAGCCGGGCTCTCTCCCAGCGAGGTTGGAAGCCTCACCTGTGGCTGGGCACAGCTGCAGGAATTCCCAGTGTCCAGAGTGGCTCTGCAGCCCTTGGCTGTGACAGCTTCCCCAGCTGATGTGTGGGGCTGGGTGATGGTAAAGTCTGAGGGTAACTGGTGATGGATCTTTCTAAATCCCTTCAGGCAATCTTTGGTAGTGATGATTGGGTTCATTGCTGAGCTTCTCCTTTTGTGATTCTTTGTAAATGATTTTGTACATTGCTGAGCTTTTCCTTTTGTAATAATTTGCTAATGATCATGTGCTTTGCTGAGTTTCTCCTTTTGTAATTCTTTGTACTTTTGCATTATATAAATTACACTGATTCCTTCAGTTGGTGTCTGTGCCTTTGGTGCTCACCATGACCACCATCAAAACAGGGCCCCTCCTGCCCAAGTGTTTCCTGGGAAGACAAAAACCATCACTTCAAATGTCCCCCCTTCCTCCTTGTTCCCCCACTTTATGCACAGAGCATGATGTCCTATGGTCTGGGACATCCCTGGGGTCACTTGGGGTCACCTGTGTCTCCTCCCAAGTTCCCATGGGGTGCTGGGGTTACAGGTGGCACAAAGGGGACCTCCAGGAAGGAGGGTTCAGGGAGTCCCTGGGGTTGAGGAAAGGAGGGTTTGGGGACTGGGAAAGGCAGCAATGGGGGTCCAGGGGCTGCCAGGGTCAAGAAACAGGGAGGGTCTGGGGGCTGTGAGAAGGGGCAGATCCTGGTGCTGCAGGTTGGGAGATGCAACAGCGCCTGAGAGAGCACAGGGGGAAAAGGGGAATCCCTGGGAATTCCCAGGATCCCCTTTGGGACCACGCTGGGATTCCCTGGCACCCTCTGGGAATGGAATGGGATTCCCTGGGATCTCAGTAGGAGCCAATGTGAGCCCAGGCACTCCCAGTCACTTCCAGTATGATCCTGGTCATTTTCCTACACCCTGTAGGATCCCTGTTACTCCCAGTATGAACCCAGTTATTCCCAGTCATTCCCTATTATGATGAAATTTGCCCCCAGTACAATCCCAATTGCTCCCTGTTCCTCCCACTTCTGCCCAGTGTGTTCCCAGTTCTCCCAGTTGCCCCTAGTATAGTCCCTGTCATTTCCAGTTACTCCCAGTATGACCCCAGCATGGACCCAGTTGCTCCCAGTTGCCCCAGGTGTGGTTCCAGTTGCTCCTTCACCTGCACTATGGTTCCAGTCAATCCCAGTATGATTCCAGTCACCTTCAGTATGATCTCAGTCTCACCCAGCCTGAGCCCAGCGGCTCCCACTCTGACCCCACTCTCCCAGTTTCCCCCAGCATGGATCCAGTTGCTCCCTATTTCTCCCAGGGTGATCCCAGTTTAACCCAGTTGCCCCTAGTATAGTCCCAGTCACTTGCTGTATCATCCCAGTCCCTCTCAGCACGGTCCCAGTCATGCCCCCAGTGTAGACACAGTGACTCACACTCACTCCCAGTTGCTCCCAGTGTGGTCCCAGTTCTTCCCAGCATGGTCTCAGTTGTTCCCTGTGGGGTTCCAGTCCCCCCAGTATGGTTACAGACATCCCCAGTATATCCCAATTGCCCTCAGCATGCTCCTAGTCATGCCCAGTCACTACCACTTGCCACAGTAAGGTTCTAGTTACCCCAGTATAAACCAGTCACTTCCAGTATGACCTCAGTATGAGCCCAGTTCAGCCCAGTCACTCCAGTGCTGCACTGCTGGGATCCCCCACCCCTCTCTGCGTTCCCCGCTCCCGGATCTCCAGGCTCCCCACAGGAGCCCCAAGGGCTGCAACTCCCCGCCCAGGCTCCCCACCAAGGCCCACTTTGGATCTGCAGCCCCCAGTTTTCCCTGTTTCCCTCTCCTTTTCCCCAGGCCGGGCTCCCCCTGTCCCCAGCGCTGGGGTGGGAGCAGCCGAGAGCCCCGCGCTGCCCATGCCGAGCTGTCCCGGCTGCATCCCCGCTCCTCCCGCGGGCTGCGAGCGACTCGGCAACGGCGGAGAAGGAGGAGGAGGGAGGGAGGAGGGATTGGGGGAAGGAGGAGAAGGAGGTGGGATTAGGGCGGAGAAGGAGGAGGAGAGACAGAGGGGGAGGAGCGGGAGGAAGAGAGGGGACAAAGGACAAAGGAGGATCGGGCAAGGGCCACGCGGTCTGGGATTCCCTGAATTCGCAGCCCTCCCGGACCATCGCCGCCCCCATCCCGCAGGTGAGCGGGGAGGGGGAGCTCGCCCCAAATATCCGGGGGATCCCTGGGTTTGGGTTTTGTGGGGGGATGTTTGGAGTTTTCTGGACTCCAAAGCCGAGCCGCAAAAGCCGCTCGGGGGGACATGGGGGGTTCCCCGGGAGGTGTTTTTGGGGGTCCCGGTGGCGGTGCGGGCAGAGCCCCGATGGGGGGCGGGGGGATGCGGGTCTCCCCGCGGTGGGGGTTGGGCTCTGCCCGGGCCCTCCAAGCTCTGCCCGGGGCCACGTGGTGACCGTGCCGGAGCGGGGCGGGATTGGGGACACACCGGTTTTGGGGACCTGCGGGAGCCGCGGCTTCTCTTCAGAACCCCAGGGAGAGGAGACCCCCAGAAGCCCGGAGCGGGGAGTCTGCGAGGGGGAATGCCTGGGATTGCTGGGACCCCCGGCAGGGGAATCTGGGGGCTGGAGGGGTGGGATGGCCGGCAAAGGGGTTCAGAACTCCCGGGTCCTGCAAGTGGCTTCTCCCAGTATGAGCCCAGTTTTCCCCCTGGCCCCGAGTGGTTCCAGTTTCCTCCTCACTCCCAGTGTGGTCCCAGCCACCACCTGCTTGGTCTCCCACACTCCCAGTATATCCCAGTTTCCCTGAACATTCTCCTCGTCATTTCCAGGCAATCCAAATTACCTCAGCATGGTTGAGTTGCCCCCAGGGTTATCCCAGTCACTGCCAGTACATCCCAGTTGTCAGCAGCATGCAGCTTGTCATTCCCAGTTGCTCCCAGTGTATCCCCAACTGGCTCCCAGCCTGGGCCTAGGTAGCTCTCAGTAAACCCTAGTCAGGGTCCACTGACACCCACTATAATCCCAGTATGATCCCAGTCCCTCCCAGTATGATGGCAGTGGCCCCCAGAGGGATCCCAGTTGCTCCCTGTCAATGCCCTCATGATCCCAGTAGCCTCCAGTGTGATCCCCGTGTCTCCCTGTCTCTCCCAGTATATCCCAGTTGCCTCCAGCATGGTTGCAGTCATTCCCACTTCCTCCCAATTACCCTTCAGCATGATTCCAGTTGTCCACAGCCACTCCTAGTCAATCCCAGTAAGATTCCAGTCATCTGAGTGTGATCCCAGTGTCCCCCAGCATGGGGCCAGCTGCTTTCACTGTGATCCCAGTTGCCCCAGCATAGTTCCAGTTGTTCCCAGTTTCTTCCGGTATGATCCCACTTGCCCCCTGTGGCTCCTGGTACAGTCCCAGTACCTAAGCAGGGTCCTAGCCATGCCCAGGGTCACCCAGTGTGGTCCCAGACACTCTCACTTGGTCCCAACTGTTGCCAGTGTGGTTCCAGGCAGGCCAATATGGTTATTCCCAGTATATTCCAGTTGCCCTCAGCATACTCTTAGTCATTCCCAGGCACTCCCAGTTGCCCCAGAAAGGTTCTAGTTGCCTCAGAATGACCCGATTCTTTCCCAGTTACTCCCAGTGTCGTCCAGCATGATCCCATTTTCATTCAGTTGCCTATAGTGTAATTCCAGTTGCTGCCAGTATGATCCCAGTTGCCCTCAGCATGCTCATAGTCATTCCCAGGCACTCCAGCTGCCCCAGTAAGGTTGTAGTTCCCTCACAATGATCCCAGTTACTTCCAGTTGCCTCCAGCATGGTCCCAGTTTCAGTCAGTGTCCCAAAGTGTTGTCCCAGTTTCTCCCAGCATGATCCCAGTTGCCCCAGTTGTGGTCTCAGTCTCCCTCAGCATGGTTCCAGTAGCTCCCAGTTGATCCTAGTTGCTCCCAATGTGTCCCCGGTTTCCTCCCAAATGGGCTCAGCATCCCCAATCAGGTTATGCAAACACTCCTCAGGGACACACTGGGGGTCCCTGGGAGGTGTTTTTGGGGGGTCCAGATAGTGGTGCTGGCAGAGGCCTTGGCAGGGGGTGGGGTGATGGGGGACACTGGTTTTGGGGACCCCGAGAGAGCCATGGGAGGGGACAACTTAGAGGGGTGATAGCAGAGCTGGGGAACCCCTGGCAGCCTGGAGGGGGGACCACTGGGACCCTAAAATGGTGTTATGGTCCAGTAATGAAGGTTCTTTGGAAATACCTCTGCCCAAATTAAGGTGCAAATGAAACCATATGCCAGTCAATAGTATGAGTTTTATTTGATCGTAAATAAGAGAGAGAGAGTGAAGACTCTGCTTGCATCACCTGCACTCCTGTGGTGCAAGGCCTAGCATTTGGGGGGTCTTTGATGGATTGTGACTCCCCCTCAGCTGCCTCTCATGTGAAAGTTCCGTGGATGTGGCTTGTGGGGTTGGGGGTTCCACAGCTGGACAGTTTGTGTAACGGAGGGTGTGTGTTTATTGCCTCTGACCAGAGGTTACACCATGCACCCCCAACCTCCTCCACCTCGGCTGGAGGTGAGCTGTGCTCACAGAAACCTGGCTTCTGTGAGCTGTGCTCTGCCCTCACTCCAAACTCAGCCAGGGATGATTCTCAGAGCAGCTGGTGGCTTTGGCCTTTGTGGATGCATTCCTTTCCCTCAGCCTGAGATGACTGAACAATAGGTTTCCCTTTATCTAATCTCAGCAGTTTGACTTTCAGTCCAAAGTCTCAGTCAGGTATCTTCAGGGAGGCTTCTTTGATTGTAGCTTCTTTATACAGTTTTTGTTATAATGATCAAAACTTTATATCAATGTTTGAGGCATGAACTATTTCAGTCTCTGACAAATGGGGACCCCCAGAGGGGGGACCACCAAGATCCCCAGCAGCCTGGAGAGAGAGACAGGAGAGAGGATCCCTGGGACCCCCAAAACCCCAGGCTTCCCTAAGCAGGACTCCAGAGAGAGGAGACCCCCAGAATTGGGAATTTGGCAAGGGGGAACCCCTGGGATTCCTGGGACCCCCGGAAGTCTGGGGAGAGTGGGGATGCTGGAGAGTGGGGACCCCCAGTATACATGAGACCCCTGCAGCCCTGACAGCAGGGACTCCCACAACCCCAAACTCGGCAGACCAGAGACAGGGAACTGCTAAGAGTGTTTTTTGGTGCTGAATCTTTGTGATCTGGAGAATTTTATGGACCTCAGATGCCCAATGACTTCTAGAGGTACAATCAGAAAGGGTGACCTTCAAACACAATGTAAAATAAGTCACCCCTTGTTTTCCCCTCAACCAGGATTTCCCATTGTCAGACCGTGGCCAGATGGAGGAAGAAGCTGCAAGGAAGAGGAAGATGCGCAGGGACAGCCAGGCAGGTGAGGAGGAAGTCACTGCCCCTTTCCCCATCTCTTCTCCTCCATCTCCCAGCCCAGCATCACCCCTGGCTGCAGGACAACCCTGCTGCTGACTCTGTCCTGGTAGGGATGGACTGGGGGGATCTCCTTCCCCTTCCCTCTGGCATGGAGGCAAATCCCAAATTCTCTCCTTGTTCTTCCTTCCCCAGACAATGAGCTGAGGAGAGAGACCAGGGAGGAGAAATCATTGCAGCAGAACCTCATGGAAGAGGCCACTTTGGGCAGCTCCATGGCCCACAGATCCAATCAGGAGGAAAAGCCCCAGAGATGCTGCACAAGGAGGGGCTGCAAACCCAGCCCAGGGTGCTCTGAAGAGCAAAGACCCACCCTGTGCCAGGAAATTGGCCAGCATTCAAGCCAGAGCTATGAGCAGGTGGCCCATGAGCAGCTTTACACCGGAGAGAAGCCCTACAAGTGCTTGGAATGTGGGAAGAGCTTCAGGACAAGCTCTCATCTGATCTGCCACCAGATGATCCACACTGGGGAACGGCCCTATGAGTGTGGGGAATGTAGAATGAGTTTCACCAGGAGATCCCACCTGATCCAACACCAAATGATCCACACAGGAGAACGGCCATATGAGTGTGGGGAATGTAGGATGAGCTTCAACCAGAGCTCCAACCTGCCCGTTCACCAGATGATCCACACTGGGGAGAGGCCCTATGAGTGTGGGGAATGTGGAAAGAGCTTCAGTCACAACTCCCGTCTGATTGTCCACCAGAGGATCCACACTGGGGAGAGACCCTATGAGTGTGGGGAATGTGGGAAGAGCTTCAGCCAGAGCTCCAACCTGATTGTCCACCAGAGGATCCACACTGGGGAGAGGCCACATGAGTGTTCAGAGTGTGGGAAGAAGTTTCAGACCAGCTCCAATCTCCTCCTCCATGAGCAGATTCACACAGTGGAGAGGCCCTTCCGCTGCCCTGACTGTGGGAAAGGCTTCAAACTCAACTCCACCCTCATCAGGCACCAGTGCATCCACACTGGGGAGAGGCCCTATGAGTGTCCCGAGTGTGGAAAGTGCTTCACCCAGAGCTCTAACTTGACCAAACACCAGCGGAGCCACCAGTAAGAGAAGCCCTGCATAAGCCCTGAGTGCAGGAAGAGCTTTTTCTTCTGCTCCAGCCTTATTACCTAAAGCCTCATGGTTTTACTGCTATTTGGGAGGGGTGTTTTGTGTTTGGGAGCTATTCTGGATGATTTGGTGCTTCTGGGGTATTTGGTACAGTTTCTTTCTCCATTTTGTGTTTGAAAAGCCAAGAGGGTTCATCCAGTACCTCAAAACCACTCAATTCCGTTGGAAAGTGCTCAATCCCTGTCCAAAATGACTCAATTCCAGAGCCCCTCAGGGTGGGATGACACTGGAAGGGATTGGGCAAAGTGGGGTGCAGTTCTGGTGGGGTGATTTGGGCATTGGGTGTGGCAGGATGGGTGGGATGGGAATTGGAGGGGTGGAATGGTGGAAATAGGGCTTGGGAAGGGGGTCTTGATGTCCAGGAGGGGTGAGATGGGGTGGGGTGGGGATTGGGACTGTAGAGCAGGGTCTGGAATGAGACAGCCAAAGGTTGGGGTTGATGATGGGAAGGGAAACCTGTTCCTGAGTGGGTTTTTGGGTATTATATACCAGGATTATTTCTCATGAGCCTTGAGGCAATAAAGAAAAAGGAGGTTCATCCTTTTGGTGTGGTGCTGTGTGTTGGCATTTGGGGCTTCATTTCTTGTTATTGTTGTTACTATTATTTGTTTGTATTATTTATTAGTCTTATACTTCTAAATGCCACCCATTGTTAATAGTGGCTGGATGGCAGCTCACTGGGAAGATTCCCTTCCTTCTCACAGTGGGATTGAGCTGTATGGTCTCTTCCAAGTTGCCATTGGCTTCTAAAGGTTCAAAGTCCTGTTTATGGTGGTTTTGGTGTGGTTTGGAGCCGGGGAAGGGTCTCATCCCCTCCCAGAGGTGCTCTGAGCCTGCTCTGCACCACATCTGCACTTGTGGCACCTGATAGCTGCCCTGCCCTGGGGACATGGCAGGACTCCCGCCTGCCAGGGCTGAGGCTTTGCATGGCCTCTCATGACCCCTCATGTCCAAAGCTGTGTGCTGGCACTGTCCTGGGCGCCAACATCACTGCAGCCCCACGGCCTTTGCTGTCCCCCCGTGTCCATTCCCTGTCCCCGAGTCCCGCCCGGCTCTGGCAGCAGCAGGAGCCGCAGCACAGTGGGCACCAGTCTGGCCCAGCCGGGGCTCCCAGCAGGAGCAGCAGCAGCATTGCCAGCCCTTCCCAGCTGCTCCTGCCTTGGCTTCCCCAGGGGTTTTTCCAGGGGAATTCTGGAGTACAGCAACAATCACCCACAAACTGGTCACTGGGCTCAGCCTTAGGCCTTTCTGCTTCCTCCAACCAACCCAGGCTTCTCTCAGCATTGCAGTTCCCTGCTCAGAGCCTTTTGCTCCCTGCAATCCTGGCCCCAAGGATCTGCTCTCACAAGTCCCTGGGGACCCTTTGGCAGTCTCTGCCCTCAGTGGGGCCCAATAAAGCTCCAAGGGTCTTGGAGTTTTCTTCTGACTCCTTGAGCAGCTTCTTCAACCTTCTCCCAGTCCCTGAGGGTCACAGACTCAGCGCTAAATCCACCATGGGGCTCATTAAAATACAGAAATCCCTGAGGAGCTCCTTGTCTTCCTTCCATTGTCTTCAATGGAATGTAGTGTCACAATGGCCCCTTGGTTCAAGGAGGCTGTGAAAATTCTTAATGTTCTCTCCATGGTTCCATGAGGCCTTGCAATGTCACAATGGACCTTCGGCTCCACAGGGTCTCAAAGTGTCACAATGGTCTCCTGTGGTTCCGCAGTGTCACAATGGACTCTTGGTTCTATAAGGCCCTGCAATGTCCCAGTGGCCTCTTGGTTTGATGAGGTCCTGTAGGGTCACAATGGCCCCTTTGCTTCCATGAGGCCCAGCAGTGTCAAATTGGCTCGTGGTTCCACAAGCCCTGCAGTGTCACAATGGTCCCTTGGTTCCATGAGGCCCTGTAATGTCACAGTGGTCATTATGATTCCATGAGGCTCAGCAGTGTCACAATGGTCCCTCGGTCCCACAAGGCCCCACAGTGTCACAATGGTCTCCTCAGTTCCATGGGGCTCTGGGGTGGTGCATTCCTCCCTCCCCTTCTCAGGCTGCCCTGCGATCTGAGAAATGCTCGTTAGGCCTCAGCCTTGGCCAACAGCCCCTGGGCTCAGCTCCTCTGCAGCTGATCACAAACACTGTCTGCTCCCAGGCACTGCTGCTGTCCAACCAGCTCCTGGTTGCTTTAGCAGCAGCCTTGGGAACTGTTTTTCTTCCCTCAGTGGCACAACATCCCTGTTCTCACAGTGTCAGAGAAAGCTGTTGATGTGAAGTGCAGCCAGGATGGAACATTGCTGTGACTAAAGCCCATCTCTTGGGGCCCTATCAACAGGGCTCCAAAAGGAGCCCCTTGGAGCTCTCCTGGAGCAGTGAGCTCCCTCTGAGTGGGGCCTCTCCGAGCCAGGAACTCTCCCGTTTGCTGCACTCGGGGCATCCCCAAACAACGAGGGACCCTGGGCCGATCCCCCCACTGCTCCAGGCTCAACCCTTCGCCTGCTGGGGAGATGCAAAAGCATCCGCAGTGAGCATTTCCCTGGCCTCCAGGGCAATTTCTGACAGCTCCCTGGCACTGCCTCTTTCTGTCTGTGTGCACACACGTGTGCCTGTGCTCTGGAAATGGGGGAGAAATGCTGCTCTGGGAGGTGTTGAAGTGCCTTGGATATCTGAGTGAGTGAGGCCTGTAAGTGAGGTTCAGTCATAAGGTATGAGCTAAGTGAAATGCTGCTAAGGATTGTTCTTTTCCTAACTTGTTGAGTTTAAGGTATAAGTTAAGGTTAATGTAGAAGTTAAGTTCTGTTAAGTTTGAGGGTTGTTAAGATTTTAGGCCATATTCCTTTTATCCTTGCCCTCACTGTCCTTTTGTCACACACACCTAAACACACACACATACACACACACATGGACAGTTCTCAGTTAATTTCTGGTTTGATTGCCTGGATTTGATTGCTTTTCGTGTTGCTTTTTTTCCCTTGTTGTGCCTGAACTGTCCACTCAGGAGCAGAGTGACTCTTGCCAAGGAATTTTGTTGTGCTGTTGCTTAATATGAAATCTGTTTTTTGCTGATGCCTTGCTGGGGATTTTTTAAGTGCTCTCAAGCCCTCATTGGTAAGAGGGTGAAGCAGCCCTGGGCCAGGCTCTCCTCCTGGGGGACACGGGGACGCTGCAGGGGGTCCCTGTCTCCCTGTCCCACCCCCCAGGACCCTGTCCCCCCTGTTCCTGTGTCAGGCTCTGGGGGTCGATCTGGTGGAACATCCTCTGGGGGAGGCTGTGGCACTGGCGGGCAGGGGGGACCTGGGGGGACAGGGGACCCTGCTGTGCATGAGCAGCGTTGGAGTTGTCTGGGGGAGCTGTGAGGGGGGCTGGGGCAGAGTGACCTCCCCAGTGACCTCACACAGCTACCCTGTGATGTCACAAAGTCAGCCTGTAATATCATACATCCTACCCTATGATGTCACAGCCCACTCTGTGATGTCACAGGCAACTCTGTGATGTAACACAGCCTTCACTATGATCACATAAAGCTCCCCTGTGATGTCACAGCCCATGCTGTGATGTCACGGCATGCTCTATGATGTCACACAGCTGTTCAATGATGCCACAGCCCCCCTTGAGATGTGACATCACCACCCAGTGGTGTCTTTCAGTCCACTCTGTGACCTCACAGCCTCCTGTGTGATGTCATACAGCCACACCCTGATGTCACACAACTAACCAGTGATGCCACAGCCCACTCTATGATGTCACATATCACATCCTGCTCTAGGATGTCACAGCCTGCTCTGTAGTGTCACAAGCCAGTCAGTGATGTCACATTGTCTACTCTCTGATGTCATACAGCCACCCTATGATGTCACAACCTGCTCTTTTATGTCACAATACCCTCCATGATGCCATAGCTGCTTCATGACCTCTGTGATGTCATAGCCTAATCTGTGACCTCCCACAACCCACTCTGTGATGTCACACAGCTCCTTTCTGACATCACAGCTGCTCTGTGGCTCTCTGACACAGCCTCACAGGTGCCCATGGCTATGACACAGCCCCCTCTGGGCCATGGCACAGCCCCTGCCAATGCTGAGCACCTGTGAGCTCTGGGTGTGCCCTGCTCGTGTCCCTGAGATGACCTGGCAGTGCCCCAGCCCTGCTGGGCTGTGCACAGGAGCTGCTCCTGGCCAGAGCTGTCTCTCTGCAGCGCTGCCGCTTGCCAGGAACTCCTCTGTACCAGGAGCCCAGCCCAGCTCAGCAGCACAGCAACAGCACAGGGACTGGAATGACCCTCGTGGGGCTTTGGTGCTGTTTGCATCAGACTCAGTCCCTCAGGGTGAGTGCAAAAAACTTGTCAAGAAGTCAAACACAAATAGAAACATTGAAGTTCCTTGTAGTGTTCATGAGTTCCACTGAGGGACATGACTGAGAAAGTGTCCCATTTGGGTGTCACCCGAACTAAAACACACGTCCTCCTAGAGATAAAGGGTGTAATGTCATTTATTTTCAGGAAGTAAGCATTATTACAGACAAAAGCACTGTTCACGCGACACACTGGTACATATGATTTGATAAAAGGTACTGTTCACACGCCTAAACTAACTCACTAATTGGTTATAAACTTTTAATCACGCTCTCTAAGCATTAGCTGTGTCTATGTGACTGCTTTATCTTGTTTAACATTCTTTTATGATGCTCACATTCTTGGCTCTTTACGTTTCACTATGTCCTGGGAAAGAGTCTTCCGAGTCGGTCACACAGCTTGAATTGAGCTTAAGAAACATATTGATATGGCCTCGCTCTGTGAGCCAGGCTCCAACATGTCCCCAGGTTGCAGTTAGAGCAGAGCACTGCAGGCAGTGATAGCAGGTGGGGACAAGCAAGGCAAAGGTGTCTCTGATGCTGAGCCAACATGGATGTGTTTCATGAATCCAAAGTGCCAAGCCCTGAGCCCCAGCCCCTAGCAAGGCAGATCCTGTCCCTCCCTCAGTGCTCAGGGTTCTTCCCAGGGCACTGGCATGTGGGGATGTGCAATGGCAAGGGCAGGACCACGGGATGGCCCCTGCCAGGCTGCTGGGCAGGGACAAGGAGGCCATGAGGCCCCAGGGCTGCAAGGGTCACTTGTGTCCTGCTGGCCTCAGGGCCAGGGACAGCAGCCATGGCCAAAGTGCTGCACAAGTTGGCTCTGTCAGGGCCTTGCAGCTCCTGCACATCCCTCTGCCCTCTCCAGCCCAGGCTGTCCTATGCTGTCCATGCCCTGTGCCTCTGTCCCTGCAGGCTGTCATCATCCCCCAGCTGCCCCACCTCGCTGGCCCTTCCTTCCCTGACAGCTCTGTGTCCTGCCTGGCTCTGCCTTGGCACACAAAGCCTTGGGCTGATCCAGGCTCCTAACTAACCATGGCTCTGCTTTGATTTCCCTCTGGTCTTGTGCTGTTCATTAGGAAATTGGAGTTTTTTATAGTTATGGAGAAATATTTCAAGGAGCATCTAATAAATCCAAATTCCTAGTTTAAAGGGTGTATTTGTCCCTTTAGAGAAGAGGTGATTGGAGCATTCTGTGACTGACATTGTTCCAGGGTCTCCCCTAAGGAGGTCTGGCCTGGTCAGAGAAGCTGTACCTTGATGTCTGAGTGGGGACAACCCTGGTCCTCAAAGCCCAGCCCCATCCTGTCTCTCCTCACTCACCTGGGACCTGCTTTGCTTGCACAACTGGCTGCACTCAAGCAAAGAGGGGTTTTTATATTTTATTTCTTGAAGCAATCTCAAGCTCCTAAGTTTCCCCACTGAAATCAGAACCCTCCTCAAGTGTGTGCCAAGCCCAAGCTGCCACCAAGGAGGTTCCCCTTCCCCAAGAAAGAACCATGCAAGGAATGTTTTAGACACATATGAAGTTCTGCAACAAATGCAAATCCAGAGTCGGCTGAAGGCAGAATTAGAGCAACTGCTGAAGGACAGACAAGCTTTGAAGTCTTTACAGCTCAAAACAAGGGGATTGTTGAGAGGTGTGTGAGTGAGCCAAGAGTGGGGAAGGGAAATGCAGAGAGCCCTGGGAGTGCCTGTGTGCAGACAAGCTGCTGGGAAGGGCACTGCAGCCCTGCCCTGGGCCAGCTGTGATGCTGGATTCTCATGCCAACCTACACTGGGCCACTGCAAGGGGCTGTTGCCATGGCCACTTCACTGACCCCACGGCAGCAGCCCATTGCTCAGGGGATCCATGGCTGGGGTTTGTGCCATGGCCACCTGCCCTGTGCCGCGCTGGCTGGGCAGGCGCCGCGGAACCAGCAGCAAAGCCCAGTGCCAGGGCCAAAGGCCAGGTCAGCCTGACAGAAAGGGTCAGTGCTGGGGACTGTTTCCATGGCAACCATCGCTGGGACACCACACCTGGGTCACCTGTCATGGCAGTTGCCATGGAAACCCCTTGGAGGGACTGATGCCAGGGACACTTGCACTGAGACACTGCTGGGCTCGGGTGCCATGGCAACCACCATAGGGCATCATTGGTACAGAGGTTGCCATGGCAACCAGCACAGAGCCCCCTTCCTACTCTCCAAGGCCAGGACAACCTGCAGGAGACACTTTGCTGAGGTTGGGTCCATGGCAAACAACCTTTGCCCTGCTGGGATGGGGATTGTCACGGTCAGAAAGGAGCCTGTGGAGCCGTGGTGATGCTGGATGGCCATGGGGTGCTGCTTTGGGTGGGGCAGAGGGAATTTCCTTCCCAGGGCTTTTTTGGGGCTGTGCTTTGGGGCTGTGCTGAGCACAGGGTTGATCATACAGAGATGGTTTTGTTCTCGCTGAGCTTGCACAGAGCCAAGGCCTTTCCTGCTCCTTGTCCAGCTATGCTGGGGAGGGGCTGAGGGTGTGGGGGAGGTTGGGAGGGGACACAGGGGGACAGGTGACCCAACTGACCCTGGGGATATCCCAGACCACAGAACATCACGCTCAGTGTATAAAGTGGGGGGAAAAAGGAGCAAGGGGGGACATTTGAAGTGATGGTTTTTGTCTTCCCAGGGAACACTTGGGCAGGAGGGGATCCTGTTTTGCTTATGGGCAGGGTCATCACCTAAGACACAGACACCAACTGGAGGATTGGCATAATTTATATAATTGGCATAATTTATATAATGCAAAAGTGCAAAGAATTACAAAAGGAGAAGCTCAGCAAAGCACATGATCATTAGCAAATTATCACAAAAGGAGTAGCTCATCAACAATGCACCCAATCATCACCACAAAAGATTGCCTATAATGATTTTGAAAGATCCATCACCAGTTACCCTCAGACTTTACCATCACGCAGAGCCACACATCAGCTGGGGAAGCTGTCACAGCCAAGGACTGCAGAGCCACTCTGGACACTGGGAATTCCTGCAGCTGTGTCCAGCCACAGGTGAGGCTTCCAACCTCGCTGGGAGAGGGCCCAGCTTGGAGAGTGCTGAACAAACAAACTGACAGCACTTTCACTGCAGGAACATCTGGATTCATTCTCCTCTTGGATTCTCCCAAAGCCTGGCCGGGGATCAAGGAGGAACCAAGGGAGTTGACTTTGAACATACACCTCCAAACAAAGCCAGACTGGGCCTTGTCCAGTTTCTAAATACAGAAAGGTAAATCCAGGTTTCACCTATGCACAGATACATAGATCATATTGCTAATAATGCTTTGTTAATGAGCAGATACAAATATAACCTTTGGTTGGAAGGTTAATCAAGAGGTCAGCCTTGGCCCAGGGCCTGTTGTTCAGGCCTTAATACTTCAATGGGTCCTTTGACCTACAGAGGAACTAGAACCTTCATAACAATTCTTTCAATAATAGTCTTAGGTTTAGGTGTTAGGCATAAAGGCATTGCCTCTAGTTCTTCAATTAAGTGCTGTTCAAGTTCATTACTCAGAGCTATAATTAACATCCCTTTAAAAACATGCCTAATTAGTTGCTATTCTCTTTTTTTCATGACATGTCCCTTTTTTCTTGAGACTGTGTTTCTTTTCAGACAAGTCTCAGTGCTCCATTTTCCAGTGCAAAGTGTCACAACAACTCTTACATGGAATCATAACACACCAAGTGCACACACTGCAATGACTGTGCATGAGTCAGAGTCCATTGAGAGAGTTCTGCCACCCCATAGCGTGGGCCCTCCAAGGGAATCCTGTTCCTCCCAACATTAGTTGAGAACATATGCAGCCATTAGTTACACTGAGTATTTTGGCTACTTTGATCATTACATTTTCATAAGAATTTTCATGACTAATTCCTTGGTGAAACTCCAGAGGTGTTCCTGGTGAACAAAGATGCTGGTTGACTACCAACATACAATTTACAGACATAAACAGTACTTCAGTGACAAGGTTATTAATTCTTTTTCCTCAATCTCATTCGGGTTAGGAACAATCATTCCATTTTCCATGGAGCTGGCTCCTTTTTAATTCCACAATAATGCCCCAAGGTCCTTTGCTCTTCAGCTTCACTGCAGTGTCTGTGGGTAACAAGGCTTGGTGGGGTCCTTTCCCCTTTGGCTGGAGAGCTGCCAGGTCCCAGTCCTTGAGGTGCTCCAAGCTCCTGGCTGGAATTCCTGTGGAAGGCACTCAGGGTCACATCAGCCTTCACATGGAGCCCTGTGGATCAGAGCATTTTCCAAAGGGAATGGTGGGGCAAACAGGGAGATTTGGTCTGGCAGGATCTGTAAAACAACATCCTATAACATCTGCTTGTTCTCCCATAGAACACTTGGCTGCAGGGACATATTCCCATTGTTCCTGCCCAGGTTTCAGGATTAAAACAGTGTTTTAATTTAATTTCCCTGGAGCTGCTCCTTCAGCTGGCTCAGAAGGGCCATCTGGCCTCTGGACCCACACCTTGGCTCCATTATTAGGACTGCTGGATCCAAACCCTTTATCTCCACAGACAGTGGTGATTTGAGGTGGATATTTTTTTTTCCCCCCAATGTCTTTAAAACTACAATGTCAATAATCATACTACCCTGTCATGGGGTTGAATTATTCAATTTTGTTCACTATTGTTTAACAGAATTACTCGAATTTCTCCTTGATAATCTGTATCAATTCCTCCTCCCATGACATGAACACTTTGCAAGGCCAAGCTGCAGTGAGCAGTTATCAAACCAAAGTGTCCTGGAGGAATCTGAATTCCTGTTTTGGTATTGATAACTCTCATTTGCTTCTGATTTATCCTCATTAAATCGAATGCATAAAGGTCCAGCCCTGCAGCTCCTGGAGTGGACCTGTAAGGGGTTCTCCATCAGAACACATTCCCATCTCCTCATTTTTTCATCTGCTCTTTTAACAACCCCTTCATCTGTTCAACCAGTCCTGCAGCTTGTGGATATTCTGGTATATGAAAAACCCAGCAGCCTTAATCGCTTTATTTTTCACAGTAACAGACAAAGCATTCCATATCACAGTATCACCAAACTCTATAAAAATTGCCAATTTCATCCCTTCCTCCTGTATTTATTGTAAACAGTCTCACAATGTTTACCACTGACATTCAGATCCAGGCCAATCATATTCTGTAAGGTATTTAGAGTTACATTCCTGAGCAGCAAAGCTAACAAATGTCAGCATTATATGTATATATGTATCTATGTAATTATGTTGTGATATTTATATTTATATTTGAAAAGTTTTCATTATATATGAAATTATATGCACAGAGTTATTCATTATATTATTATTATTTCACTTGCACAGATGAATCTGAGCTCAAAACTCCTTCTGTTACTCCATGTGGAAGCATAACACCAATGGTTCCTGTCATTGGTGCTTTTTACAATATCCTGTTAACAAAATCCATGTATGTCTTTCGAAATCCACAAGTTCTTTTCCGTTTTCAAAACACAATTTTTGGATGCATTTTAATACATCCACTGGTTCAGCTGCTTTTAACCAACTTCCCCATTGCTCACACAGTGCTCTGACCTCAGCCCACTCCAGAGCCAGCAAACCATAGGGAAGGTCTTTCCATCCAGGAATTTCGGACAGGACTGATTCCTTACATTTACATTTAAAAAGTAACAATTTGTGGTGATCTGGACAGACTATGCCAATTTTGTTTTGCCAGTGGGCAGGGCCAGCACCAAAGACACCAACTGAAAGAATCAGTGCAATTTCCTACTGTTCAAAGCAGCAAAGAATCACAGCAGGAGAAGCTCAGCAATGCACCCAATCATTCCTACCAAAGATTGCCTGTAATGATTTAGAAAGATCCATCACCAGTTATCCTCAGACTTTACCATCACGCAGAGCCACACATCAGCTGGGGAAGCTGTCACAGCCAAGGGCTGCAGAGCCACTCTGGACACTGGGAATTCCTGCAGCTGTGTCCACCCACAGGTGAGGCTTCCAACCTCGCTGGGAGAGAGCCCAGCTTGGAGAGTGCTGAACAAACAAACTGACAGCACTTCCAGTGCAGGAACATCTGGATTCATTCTGCTGTTTGGTTTCTCCCAAAGCCTGGCCAGGGCTCAAGGAGGAACCAAAAGATTTGACTTTGACCATACACCCCCAAACAGGCCAGATGTTGGATTTCATGACCTTGTTTAGCTTCTAAATACAGAAAAGTCAATACATGATTCACTAATGAGTGGATACATCCATCACAATGCTAATGATCTTGCATATTTTGTTAATGAGTGGATACAAAGATAACCTTTGATTGGAAGGTTCATGGAGAGGTCACCTTTGGCTCAGGGCCCTTTGTTCAGGCCTCAGTCAGGCCTCTTGTTCAGGCCTTGGCACTTCAGGGATGTGGTTCAGTGCTGGGCTGACAGTGCTGGGTGAACGGCTGGGCTTGATGAGCTCAGAGGTCTTTTCCAACAGAAAGGATTCTATAATTCCAGGATTTTATCTGCTCCATTCAGCTAGGTCCGTAGTAGCAGCATTACTTTGGTCAAAAAGTCCCTTCTTGGTCAGCTCTTGAGGCCTAATGCTTCAGCTCCTTTAGCTCCTGGTGCTAAGCTGCTCATGCTGAAGGAGACGACTCAGAGAGAAGAATACAGTTCAGCCAATTCCTTCTGAGACACTGAGAGGGGAGGGTGTGAAAACAGGAGCATTGCTTGGTGTTGCCTCCTCTCTGCCCTTCACGCCTTTCAGTGCTCTGAAACAGCCAAGAACTTTCTTCAAGAGTGCAAGGAAGCAGCCGTTCCTTCTGCCAGGTCTGGCTCTCTCCAGTCTCTGCACTTGACTGCTTTTGTCCCTCTTGCTGTGCCCTCTGTTCCCCCTCTGCTCGCTGGCTGCTGCCCAGGACTGTGGAACTGGCCCAGATCAAGTGCTCGAGAGCCTCATTTCTCTGCCCTTGGAGCTGCCTGGGCACAGCAGCCTTTTCCATCTGCAAGCTCCATATGGACAGGGAGTGCCCAGCTCTGTTCCTTGCACAACCTGCAGGAGCCCAGGGCCTGCCATCTCAAGTCCCTGCTGGCACTGAGGGCTCCCAGGTGCCTCAGGCTGCTGTGACACCACTGCAAACAGGAGGCAAGAGTGGCAGGGGCTGTGCTCAAAGTCACATCCATTTGCTGCTGCTGCTGTGGGGTCATTTGTCCAGCCCTGCCCAGACTCAGGGATCAGCTCCAGGCCCTGCTGCTGCTCCCTCAGGATCAGCCACAATCTGGTTGTTGCTCTCAGTGCCAGCAGAAGCAGTGGCTGAAGCAGCAGGAGCTGACAGTGCCCCAAGCCCTGGGGCCAGAGGGAAGGGAGCTGCTTCACATGAGAACCACGAGCAAAGGACATTTCTTTCTTAGCACATGTTTTCTGTTTTAGAAAAAAAAAGGAGAAAAGAAAAAAAACCTAGATGAAATGTGAAAGATAAAAAAAACTTCAAGTGTGTAGTATAAAATCTTCTGTGACCTTGGATTAAGAAGTAACTGATCTTTTATAAAGAGAACTCAGTTATTTACTTTGCCAATGTGCTGATAGCATGGATCTATCTTACTGGCTTCAGCAGCCTTTTGTAACAGATTTTGGGGTTTATTTCCAATATTAAGTTATTTTAAATTCTGGTTGAAGCAATAAGAAATTGCTTTTTGCCCTGCCATCTCCAAGCAGGACTGGGAATCTAAATTCTTCTGATCCCCATCTCATTAAGAAGATGCCCTTCCTTCTCACCCTGTGAATGAGCTGTACATTCCCTCTGAAACTGTCAGTAGTTTTGTAAAGACGCAAAGTCCCACTTACAGCTTTTTGCTCTGGTTTGGAAGTGGAGAAGGGCAATTCTTCATTCACCAACTCCAGACTGCACTGCCTTAGGAACACAGCCCTCTCGCCAGGTTTGGCTCACTCGTGGCATTCTGGAGGAGGAAGAAAGTGCAATTGCACAATTCCAACCCAAAAAGGATTGAAGGGTGGGACAGACAAAACATCCTGTGGAGATACAGGCATTCTGTATCTCCACAGGATACAGAAGAACTGTGGAACTGTGGAGTGTTGGGGTTCTGGCCAATTGGATGTGTATCCCTCACTGCAATCTCTCGGCCTGCAGGAGAGTCTCACTCACCTGCACAAGCAGAAAGCTCTGTCGGTGTGCTCAGAACAGGCTCGTCTGATGCAGAGCTGTCAGAGCAATGGGAGGGCAGAGCAGACCCAGCCGTGCCCAGGGCTGAGCCCCAGCAGAGCCTTGGCAGAGCCCAGAGCAGCCTCAGCATCTGCAGAGCCCTGCTGGAAGGAGAGAAACCAGAAACTGCCCATCAGCTGAAGGCTCCTGTCCCCCTTGTCCCAACTGCCCGCAGTGCCCAGGCCATGCTGGCTGAGCTCAGAGCTGTGCCCAAACCTCCCCATCATTGCTGCCTGTGGGAGGAGAGCAGGAGGGCAGGACATGTGCCCAGCCTCCAGCCAGCCATGGCAGATCCACCTCCTCAGCAGATGCCCAGAGCCAAAGAGCAGCTTGGCAACCAGCTGAAGAATTCTTTGCATCCACCCTAGCAAAGAGGGAAACTTTGGTGTCCAGCCAGGCTGTGCAATGCCCAGAGCATCCCCTGGCTGGGGACTCACCTGCACATTGGGTCTGGAGTGTGTCTTTGCAGAAGGCGCCAGAATCAAAGTCAATCATCTTCAGTTGCAGATGGCCAGGTTGAGGAAGTTGTCCTTGGGCGTCTTCAGCAGCAGCCCATCCGGTACAGCTTCTCCAGGGGCTCCTTCTCCTTCCCTGGAGGTCAGAGCAGGCTGTCAGTGTTCTGCCCAGGGCCCCAGACAACAATGAACCAGACGAGCAAAACCAGGGTGGATGGTGGCCACCAGTGCTTGCCAGAGCACATCTCCAGCTCAGCTCCAGCACAAGAGCTGTGAGCTCCCTTCTGATGATCCCTGCTCAGAGCTACAGGCAGGTCAAGAAACGTCTGGTTTGCTTTGCTTCTAATTGCCAAGAGATGTGTGGAATTGTTACCTGCCAGGCCCCTGGATCAAACTGTGCACATGGATCTCTCCCATCTTCTAGGGCAGATGAACTCCCTGCATCCACGGATCGTCGAAGAGTTCTTCCAACGATGGCCTGTCCAAGGGTTGCATGGACAAACATCTCTTAATAATATCTTGGCACTCTGAGGAGAGAAACCAGAAAATGCCAGTCAGTTGGAGAAGGCTCCTGTCCACTTTTCCCTCCCTGTTCCCGTGCCCAGGCCATGCTGGGTGTGCTCAGATCTGTGCCTAAACTTCCCCAGGAATTCTTTATTTTGGAGGAGAGCAGGAGAGCAGGACATGTGCCACCTCCTCAGCAGCTGCCAGAGCAGGATGCTCATGAGCCTGCTGCTCTCTCCCAACACTGGTATTCCCCCTATGCCATAGAGAAGAGGATTTACCTTGAGAGAGCTGTCGTGGGAACAAGATCCGCCCCCAGATGATCTCCCGGCCCCTCCTGAATGGGTGCTTCCCGCAGACCATCTGGTACAGCAGGATACCCAGGGACCAGACTGTTGCTGCCTCGCCGGTGTAGCGTCTGAGCTGGGTCCATTCTGGTGGGCTGTAGGACAGGGTTCCTATGGAATATAGATGGAGTTCATCGGGGATGCTGCTGCTCCCAGAGCCTCACCCCAGCATCCCTGGGCATGCAGGGGCTGCACCAGTGCACACAGGCTGACCTGCTACCCTCTCGCCAGCATCTGTGACTGGTGTACAAGCTTGGGGCTGGAAAAGAAGCCACTGGGGCTGGAAGAGGGCAGCAGAAGCCCTGGGAATGCCCAATCATGACATGCAAATGAAAAACCCACCCAGTGGTGGGGAAAAACCACTCTCCTCCCTGCCTGCATTGCCCCCATAAAACATTAATAAGCCAAGGCAAACAAGGGGAGTGGAGCAGTCTAAGCCCTTCCTCGCCTGCACACCAAACCAGCCAGGGCACAGGGTCTGACCCCCCTCACTGCTACCCCATGGGGTTTTTGTCAGGCTGGCTGCCCCTGCCCCAGCCCCAGCCCAGGGCAGAGTGGATGCTGAAGGCTTTCGGCAGGGCCAGGACCTGGTCCTCCCACCCAAAAGCAACTTGGCTGAAGAAGCAATCCTATGACCTGCAGCAAATGGGGGAATCCCTGGTGCTACACCCAGGCTGGGCCATGAGGTGCCCAGGAGCAACCCCTGGGACAGCTCACCTGCAAATTTCGTGTAGACTGTGTCCTGGAGGAAGGTGCCAACGCCAAAGTCAATCAGTTTCAGCTGTTCAGTGCACAGGTCAACGATGATGTTGCGAGGTTTGATGTCTCTATGGAGGACCCTGCAGCTGGTGCAGTGCCGCACTGCCTCCAGCACCTGGCAGAACAGCCGCCGCGCCTCCTCCTCCGGCAGGAACCCGCGAGCCAGGATGAAATCACGCAGGTCCTGACAGCGCTCCGGACGCTCCATCACCAACAAGAAGCTGGTGGGGAGCTCAAACCATTCCAGGAGCTGGACGACACCGTGGAACCCAGTGGACACCTTGTCCAGCAGCACGATCTCCAGGGGCGCACGGGTGCCATTGGGCTGCGGGAGGACCACGATGTCATCAGTAGGGCTGAGGCCATGCCAGGGCTCTGGGACCCCTCACCCAGCCCGAGATGCTCTGCGTCCCCCGGTCACCCCACGCCCACTCTAACTCCCTCGAGGCGTCCTGGCAGCTCCCACCCTGCCGGGCCCCGGCTTATCCCCGCCCGGCACGGCCCGGGCCCTGCCGCTGGCCCCACTCACTCACCAACTCGCCCCAATAATGGATGCGATCCCTCGACACACATTTGATGGCAACCTGCGAGAAAGAGAGAGCAACGGACTGAGCTCGCCGCCCGCCCTGCCGAGCCCCACCCTCCTCCTCCTCCTCCTCCTCCGCCCGCCTCCAGCCCCGCCACTCACCGGGGCTCCGTCCGCCAGCCGCGTCCCCGCGTACACGCTGCCGAATCCTCCTTTCCCCAGCAGCTCGCCCAGCCGGTACCGCTCCTGCAGGGCCTCCTGCGCCTTCCCTGCGGGCGACACGCGGCCGTCACCGCTCGGCCCGGGGCCACACACGGCCCCCGACCGCCTGTGCACCGCCCCGGGCCGGGCATCCCCCTCTGAACGGGGCACGGGCGGCTCGGGGCCGGCGGCCGGACTGCCGAGTGGCGGAGCTCGGGCCGGGGAAGGAGCAACGGAGGCGGCGGGAGCGGCCGCGCCGTGTGTGTCCTCCGCGAGCCCCGGGAGGAGCCTGTAACGGGGCCGGAGCTGGGGTCGGGGCCGGGGCCGGGGCTGGGGCCAGAGTCGAGGCCGGGGCAGGGGCTGGGGTCGGGGTTGGGGCCGGGGCCGCGGTCGGGGTCGGGACTGCACCCTCCGTCGGGGCCGGGGCCAGGCTCGGGACAGGCGGAGCCAAAGGGTGGCGATGCCGCCCCAGAGCCAGCCACTGATGCCCGCCCAGCAGCGCCACAGCCACGATGGCGAGAGCCGGGCGGAGGTGAGAGTGCGGCGGGACGCCCAGGGGCGGGGAGGGGGCAGCCCCGGCCGGGGCTGGGGGCGAGCCTGGGGCATGGCCCGGGCTGGCAGGGGGAGAGAGGCACCGGGAAAGGAAGGGACACAGGGAAAAGGACAACGGGAGAGGCTGCGGGACAGGGGGAGAGGGAGAGGACAAGAGGAGAAAGGGAGGGAGAGGGTCCTAGAAACTCTTCTTTTGCTTCTGCTGTCGCCTCTGTCGCCGCTGCCGCCGCTGCCGCCGCTGTCGCCGCTGCAACTGAAGCTCCGGGGCCGTTAGTCCGAGTGGCCGTTTGTCCGAGTGGCTGTTTGTCCATTCCCTGCTCGCCCCCGCGCGCCCCACGGCCGAGCCCCGCGCGCCCCCGGGGGCAGCCCCTGAGTCTGTCCAAACACGGGAACTTTGCCGTGTTCAGCCCACATCCAGAGGCTTGACTGCTGCACAGTGGCACAGCAATCCCCTTGGCTGCTCTGTGCATTGTCCCTGCTGAGGGTCAAACACTACCGGGGCACATACCCTGACTCTAGAATTCATTCCCAACCCAAGCACTGCACTTATGTCTCCAGCATTGCTTTCCAAACAGAACGGGGGAAGACAAACTGCGTGTAACTCATGGTATTTCAGAGAGTCTAAAATTTGCTAAGCCATAGATCTTCGAGGTGAGATCCATTTGCAGTTAATGGCATGGAGAAGTAGTGCAACATGGAAAAGGGGAGCATAGAAATAAATAGAGGAAAACATCGTGGATTGTTTCTTTGCATTTTCATTTCACTTCTTGAAAGCTGTTTCAGTTTTCCAGGAATCTTCTCCACAGTCCTGTTTGCTCAGGAGCAGGACACAGAACTCAGGAGGAAGGGCTCATGGGCTGGGATGGGGGCAGGGAGAGGTCACTCACTGGTCACTGTCATGGGCACAACAGACACAAGTTAGGGAAATTAAGGGAATTGAATTCCAAGCAAATCACAGAATGAGAAGGAGAACTAAAACAAACCCTAAAAACCACCTTGCTCACCCCTCCCTCCTCCCAGGCTCCACCTGCAGCTCCTCTGCTCTCTCTGCACAGGAAATTTGTCACCAGCCACAAACTTTGCTTTTGCCTCATCCCGGGATCTCTTCCCAGAGAGGAAGAACTTTCTCCAGCAGAAATTTGGAGTGCAGCAGCATTTGAGGCTCAGGGTGTTTCTCCTGCAGCTCCTTGTAGGTCTCCTCTTCCCGTGCTGGGTCTCCTGAATCACAGAACTCTGCCAGCTGCAGCTTTACAAATGTCAGTTCAAGGTCTGGATGTTCCTGAACAATTTGCTCGAGGTCCTTGGGGGCTGCATCCAATGCATCCTTCTTGTCTTCCCCCTTTGCATGGAGCCAGTGGATCTGCTGGCCCCTGGCCAGGGCCTGGCAGAGCAGGTGGAACCTGGGTCCTGCTGCAGGAGCTGGGGGAGCTCCAGGACTCGCTCTGGCCGCTGGGGCAGCCACAACACAAGCCGTTCCCAGCCAGGAGCCGAGGGCTCCGTGTGGCTCTGCAGGACCTTGTTCCGGGGGCTCGTCTGGATCAGCGCGGGCAGCTGGGCTGCACTTGGCTTCCTTTGTGTCCCTGCTTCCCCTGGGACAGCAGCTGCCCAGCGCCGAGGGGACAGCAATGGCACCGAGGCAGTTTGGGGTGAGGTTCAGTGTCTGTGCCTGGCAGAAATCCCAAATCCTTCCCGAAGGAGCAGAGAGTGCTGACAGAGCACAGGATGCTCTGCTGAGCACGGGATGGACCAGGGGTGACGTGAGACAAAGCCGGGGTGGGAGTCAGAAATAAAAGGAAGAGGAGAAACCGGCAGGAGAGGAGGAGGAAAGACAGAGGAGGAGGAAGAGCGGATGGGAAGGAGGGATGGAGGAGGGGGAGCGGAAGGAAGAGGATGGGTAAAGGGGGAGGAGCGGGAAGAAGAGGAAGGGAAAGGGAGGAGCAGCTCGAGAAGCAGGAGAAGGAATCACCTCGTGCGTGTATTGTTCTTTGTGTCTGCAACCCTCGGCCCGGGAGCATCGCCCCCCCGGGACATCCCGCAGGTGAGCGGGCAGGGGGTGCTCGGCCCAAATATCTTGGGCGGTGCCTGCGGTTCTTTTTGGGAGGTTGGTGGGATTTTTGGACCTTGTAGGACTCCAGAACGGAGCCCCAGATTTCTTTGGTTGCTCCTGGGAGGGTTGGGGTTTTTCTGTGTACGTTGCGGGGGGTGGGGGGAGGGGACTGGGGCGGATGTTTGGATCTTGCAGGACTCCAAATGTGAGTCGCAAATGTCCCTTGGGTGAATACTGGGGAGTCCCTTAGACGCGAGTTTTTCGGGGGTCCCGGTGGCGTCTGCCGGGAAAAGGGATGGGATGGGATGGGATGGGATGGGATGGGTGGGATGTGGATTAGGGAGTGGGATGAAGTCTGCGGGAGGGGGATGGGTGGGATGGGGCCTGGGATGAGGCAGCCGAAGGTTGGGGGTGATGAAGCCGGGGGGACCCCACTCATTAGGGGCTTGCGGGGTATCCGGCAGCTGTGAGGGAGTTTTGGGGTACCCCTGATCCTTCGGGGGTGGCACTGGCAGCGGGGAGACGTGGCTCCGGCACCTCTGGACCCCACCTGCGCCCCCCCTCGCCCCCAGCGCCCCCGGGAGCGGAATTTGGGGAGGGGGCAGGTGGGGGGCGCCCAGGCCGGGCCCCCCTTGCTGTCCCGGCAACTGGGGGCCGAGTGCGGGGGGAGCCCCGCGGGCATTGCCCGGCCCTGCCTGGCACGGCTGATGCCGCCCGCCCGCGCTGCGCACTGCTCCGGACTGGTGCTGCCAGTGCCGCGCGGGGCGGGGCCGCTTTGGGGACCCCCCAGGGCAGAGCGCTTTGGGCTGCTTTGGGGCTCTGGGCACCTGCAAAACCGGCGCTGGGCACGGCAAGAGCGTGTGGGGGCAGCTGGGGCCCTACTGGTGGCACTGGTGGCGCTGGGAGTCCCCCCGGCCGCGGGGTGAGCGGGGGGGCGCGGTGAGAAGGGGGGCGGGGGCTGGGAGCCCAAATGGAGCGAAATGGGGATTGGGACCCCCAGAGTGGGCAGGAGAGGCCTGGAACCCCCAAAACCAGTCATGAGTGAGGGGGGGTTTGGGATTGAGGGAATGATGGTGCAAGGGCAGAAGAGCAAGGGAAAAGAGGGGGCTGGGACCCCCAAAGAGAACGGGAGGGGGATGGGACACCCCAAATGGAGTCGGGAGGGGTCTGTGGTTTGGGAGAAGGATGGGAAAGGGGAGGAGAGGGGAGGGTAAAGGTGGGGTTGGCATGGAAGCAGGGCAGTTCCATGGGGGTCCAGCCCTGTCCTCCAGCACTGGATCCCTGGAGCAATTCCCTGGGGCTCTGGGGGAGGTGGATCTGCACTGGGGGTCCCCAAGCCCCCTGTCCATCCCTGGGGCTGATCGGGGGGTTCCCCCCACCCAGCAGCCAGTGCTGCAGCAGCTGAGGGGCAGAGGAGGGAGGGAAATGGGGTTCTGGGGTGGGAGCAGGGGAGGAGCGGGAGGAAGAGGAGGGAGGGAGGAGGAGGAGGAGCAGGAAAAGGAGAAGCAGCAGAACTATGAGATTTCACCACCCACTGTGTCTGCAGCACCCCTGGCTCTGGGATCATTGCCCCCCCTGCATTCCACAGGTCACCAGGGAGGGGGAGCTCACCCCAAAGCTCTCGGGGGGTCTCTGGGAAGGGTTTTCGTTTTAGAGGGGTTTTTGGAACTTGGAGATTCTGGAATTGAGCGCCAGATATCTTTGCATGTCCCTGGAAGGGTTTTTTTGGGCCAGAGGGTATGTTTGGATCTTGCAGGACTCCAAAGCTGAGCCATAATTGCACCTTTGGTGGAATATTGGGAGTGGTCCATGTGGGAATTTCCTGGTATTGCCAGGACAGGACATCAGTTTTGGGGATCCCTGAGAGAGCTGAGAGGGTGGAATGCAGGACTCCCGGAGTGTAGAGAGCAGAGAGGGGCTGGAGGGCCCCTGGCAGCCTGGAGGGGTGGGGGAGGCTGGAGATGAGGCAGGGCTGGGACACTGTGACACTGAAAGGGGCGATGGGGAGAGGGGGAAGCCCCGAGTACCTGGAGTGGGGGGAGCCTGAAGAGGGGGACCCTGGGAGCCCTTGGAGACAAAGCACAATCAGGGAAGAAGGGACCCTTGGGAGCACCAAAACCCCACGGCATCCCTAATCAGGACCCAGGAGAAGGGGGATCCCTGGGACCCATGGGAGCCCCAGCAGCTTTGAGAATGGGAAACCCCAGAACCTCAAAGAGAGGAGACTGGAAAGGGGGAACTCCTGAGAGGCTTTTCTGAACTCATTCTTATTTTAGGAGGATTTTACAGACACAAAACAGCCAGTGACTTCTAGAGATAGACTTGGGCAGGAGGAACCTCCAACGCAAGGCACTCACACCTTTTTTTCACCCAAACAAGGATTTCCGATTCCCAAAACTTGGCCAGATGGAGGAGGAGGCTGTGAGGAAGAGGAAGATGCCTAGGGACAGCCAGGCAGGTGAGGAGGAAGTCACTGCCCCTTTCCCCATCTCTTCTCCTCCATCTCCCAGCCCAGCATCGCCCCTGGCTGCAGGACAGCCCTGCTGCTGACACTGTCCTGGTAGGGATGGACTGGGGGGATCTCCTTGCCCTTCCCTCTGGCATGGAGGCAAATCCCAAATCCTCTCCTTGTCCTTCCTTCCCCAGACAATGAGCTGAGGAGAGAGACCAGGGAGGACAAGTCCTTACGGCAGAACCTCATGGACGAGGCCATTTTGAGCAGTTCCATGACCCAGGAATCCAACCAGGAGGAAAAGCTCCAGAGATGCTGCTCAAGGAGGGGCTGCAAACCCAGCCCAGGGTGCTCTGAAGAACAAAGACCCACCCTTTGCAAGGAAGTTGGCAAGAGTTTCAGCCGGAGTTCGGAGCTGGAGATTCCTGAGAAGCTTCATGAGACCGAGAAGCCCTACGAGTGTGGGGAATGTGGGAAGAGCTTCAGAAAGATCTCCCAGCTTATGGTCCACTAGCGGATCCACACCGGGGAGAAGCCCTATGAGTGTGGGGAATGTGGGAAGAGCTTCAGCACGAGCTCTACCCTGATCTGTCACAAGAGGATCCACACAGGGGAGAGGCCCTATGAGTGCTCCAAGTGTGGGAAGAGGTTTCAGACCAGCTCAGATCTCCTCCTCCATGAGCGGATTCACACAGAGGAGAGGCCTTTTCGCTGCCCTGACTGCAGGAAAGGCTTCAAGCACAACTCCACCCTCATCACCCACCGGTGCATCCACACTGGGGAGAGACCCTATGAGTCTCCCGAGTGTGGGAAAGGCTTCACCACAAGCTCTAAGTTGACCAGACACCAACGGAGCCACCAGTAAGGGAAGCCCTGCGAGTGCCCCGAGTGGGGGAAGAGCTTCATGCACTGCTCCGTATTCATCCCCCATTGGAGGACCCAAATTGGGAAGAGCCCTGGTGACCCACACTGCCAGTGACCCAGTGTTGTGGTTTGACCCTGGCCAAATGCCAGGCACCTACGAAATCTGCTTTCTCTTCTCTCCCCTGCTGCAGCTGTGCAGAGGGGAGGGGGAAAAAAAACCCTAACACACACACACAGGGCTCATGAGTCGAGATAATGAACCAGGCAGGATGCAGTGAAGGGCAAAACAGGCTGAGAACTTAAAGATGCAAAGTGATTTCTTGGTAACCTAACCCTAAACAGAGTCAGAGGAGGCAAATGAGAACTAAAAATAAGCTCTTAATACACTGTTTCTCTGCTCACCCCCCTCCCTCTTTCCCACCAATAGCACAGGGGGTTGTGGTGGGCAGGGTATGGGTTTTTTTTGGTCAGTCCGTGACCAAAATTTCTTCCGCTGTTCAGGGAGAGGAGTCCTCTACTTAGCCATGGGTCCCTCCCACTGGAGACAGTCCTCTGCAAACTTCTTTGCTGTGGGTCCAATCTCTCAAGCAGCAGCCGCTGGAATCTGCTGTCCCATGAGTTCTTGTCCACAGGGTTCAGACCTCTGAGCCCAGGCCAGGCTGTTTCCATCCCAAGGAACAAGGCCTTTCCCTGCACTGGGACTCCCACTGGATCACAGCTTCCTCCAGGCATCCACCTGCTCCTCTAGCGTGAGCACCTCCCCACGGGCTGTGGGTGGATCTCTGCACCCCTCGTGGACCCCATGCTCTGCACCCCTCTGCTTCCCCATGGTCCTCACCACAGCCAGCAGAGGATTTTCAGCTCCGGTGCCTGGAGCACCTCCTCCCCCACCTTCTCCACTGACCTTGGTGTCTCCATGTTGTTTTCCCTCACATATTCTCACCTCCTCCTCATCCTCTGTCTAAAAAGAAGTGCTTGCTCACATAGATTTGATTTCTTCTTAAATATGATATCACAGAGGTGTAACCAACATCTCTAATTGGCCCAGACTTGGCCAGCAGCATGTCCATCACCTTCAGACCCATCAGAGATTGGCTCTGCTGGACATGGTGAAAACTTCTAGAACATTCATGCAGGACACACAGGAGCCATTTTTGTGCCCCTCCCCACCCACTAGCAAAAACTGGGCTAAGCAAAACCACCTCATGAACACAGGGGTGAGTTTTCTCCCAGCCCTTCAGCCACTTCTTCAGGCCTACCACAACAGCTTTTGAAGGGTTTAAGTTTCCCCTAGATGCTAAAGATAGCTTGCTGATGTTCTGGGCTAGGCAAAACTAACATACTCAGGTTGGGAAGGTACCTGGCTGGTGGCTTCCATGTCCTCCTGATTCCCTGTGGCCACCTGGACAAACACAGGGGCAGGAACATCCATCAGGACTCAGATAGACATCTAAAATTCATTGGGAAGAGCTGATTTATTAATGTTACACCCTAAAAATTGTTACCTGCTGTGTAATTGTTTCTTCTGGTGGCATCAAGAAATGATGGATGATCTTGGAGGTCTTTTCCAAGCTGAATAATTTCCTTCTTCACCTTGTCAGATCAACCAAAGCTGAGGTAAAATAAAGAAAATAAACAAAGAGATCTAAAGCTGCACCATTTTACTGTGCATTTGGGGGTGAATGTGGGGTTGAGGGGAATATCCATGAGGATTTGGATGTTCTGGGGCTGCCCAGGCTGGGGGACAGGACAACAGTCTCATAGTTGTGCTGGCAGAATGTGTCCACCTGAGCCCATCTGTTGTTCAGGAATTCCAATTTTCTGTCCCAGTTCCTGGCCTGGGTCTCCCCATGTGGGGTGTGCCCCCCAAAGTGCCCAAATCACTGCTGAAGTGCCTGAGCTGCTCCCAGCTGTGGATGTTCCTGTCCACCAGCCTCTCCTGGTCAGTGCCATGGGGGGTGGGAGGAGGTTTAGGGAATCCTGGGGGGATTGGGAGGGGCTTTTGTGGCTTTTGTGGGCATTTGTGGTGCTGAGAGGGAGTTTGGCAGGCTCTGTGAGAGAGGTTTGGGGTCCTGGCTGGGCTGTGTGACTTGGAGAGAGTTTGGGTGGGTGTAGGGGGAGATAGGAATGGGGTTATGGTGGCTCTTCGGTCCATTGATATTGCAGGGAGTGGTTTGGGAGCATCCTAGGAGGAGCTGTTGGGTGGTTTTAGGGGCCTGGGAGTGGCTGTGGGGCTGGGAGGGGGTTTCTGAGTGGTCATGACAAACCCAGACCCCCAAAGCTGCCACCATACCCCACCCCCCAAGGTGCAGCTGGGGTTTGGGGGCTCCATGTTGGAGTTCATCCTCCTGGCTCTGCAGGAGAAGGTGAAGGGTGTCCCCAGGGGTCATGTGTGTCCCACAGAGCATGTGTGACCCCCATCCCAGTGTCACCCCCTTTTCCCTCCCCACAGGGCTCCTGACCCAGCTCCTGCTGCCCCCAGGAGGGAATTTGGGGAGGGAGCAGAGGGGGTGCACAGCCCCCGCCGGGGGATGACCCTGAGCCAGCGCCCTTTGTTTAGCACCAACCTGGGCTTGGGGCTGCAGGAGGAAGAGGCCAATGGGAAGCAGATCCTGCAGGTGGGACAGTGCTTGGGCTCAGGGCAAGGTCCTGCCCTGCACACCTGGCTCAGGTGTGACACTGCCCCGGGAAGGGAGCGGGACATTCCCATCCCCACGGATCAGGGCTGTGAGCAGCACTTGGAGCACAGACATGGAAGTACTGGGAGGAACTGGGAGCACACTGAGGGTGGGAATTATCCCCACCACCACCTTTCCAGGGCAGCCCTGGATCTGAGAAATGCTCATTAGGCCTCAGCCTTGGCCAACAGCCCCTGGGCTCAGCTCCTCTGCAGCTGATCACAAACACCGTCTGCTCCCAGGCACTGCTGCTGTCCAACCAGCTCCTGGTTGCTTTAGGAGCAGCCTTGGGAACTGTTTTCCTTCCCTCAGTGGCACAACATCCCTGTTCTCACAGTGTCAGAGAAAGCTGTTGATGTGAAGTGCAGCCAGGATGGAACATTGCTGTGACTAAAGCCCATCTCTTGGGGCCCTATCAACAGGGCTCCAAAAGGAGCCCCTTGGAGCTCTCCTGGAGCAGTGAGCTCCCTCTGAGTGGGGCCTCTCCGAGCCAGGAACTCTCCCGTTTGCTGCACTCGGGGCATCCCCGAACAACAAGGGACCCTGGGCCGATCCCCCCACTGCTCCAGGCTCAACCCTTCGCCTGCTGGGGAGATGCAAAAGCATCCGCAGTGAGCATTTCCCTGGGTCCAGGGCAATTTCTGACAGCTCCCTGGCACTGCCTCTTTCTGTCTGTTTGCACACACGTGTGCCTGTGCTCTGGAAATGGGGGAGAAATGCTGCTCTGGGAGGTGTTGAAGTGCCTTGGATATCTGAGTGAGTGAGGCCTGTAAGTGAGGTTCAGTCATAAGGTATGAGCTAAGTGAAATGCTGCTAAGGGTTGTTCTTTTGCTAAGTCTGTGATTTTAAGGTATAAGTTCAGGTTAATGTAGAAGTTAAATGCTGTTAAGCTTGTGGACTGTTAAGCTTTTAGACACGATTTTTTTTATCCTTGCCCTCACTGTCCTTTTGTCACACACCTAAACACACACACACATACAGGGACAGTTCTCAGTTCATTTCTGGTTTGATTGCCTGGATTTGATTGCTTCTGTTGTTGATTTTCTCCCCTGGTGTGCCTGAACTGTCCAGTCAGGAGCAGAGTGACTCTTGCCAAGGAACTTTGTTATGCTGTTGCTTAATGTTAAATCTGGTTTTGCTGATCCCTTGCTGGGGATTTTTTAAGTGCTCTCAAGCCCTCATTTGTAAAAGAATGAAGGAGCCCTGGGCCAGGCTCTCCTCCTGGGGGACACGGGGACGCTGAAGGGGGTCCCTGTCACCCTGTCCCGCCCCCCAGGGCCCTGTCCCCCCTGTCCCCATGTCAGGCTCTGGGGGTCAATCTCGTGGAACATCCTCTGGGGGAGGCTGTGGAACTGGGGGGCAGGGGGGGGACCTGGGGGGACAGGGGACCCTGCTGTGCATGAGCAGTGTTGGACTTGTCTGGGGGAACTGTGAGGGGGGCTGGGACAGAGTGACCTCCCCAGTGACCTCACACAGCCCAGTGATGTCACACATCCATTTTGTTCTGTCACAGCCCTCTCTATGATGTCACAGTTGATGCTGCGATGTTACACAACCTGCCCTCAGGTGTCACACCACCATTCTATGATGTCACAGCCTACTCAGTGATGTCATAACCCCTCTGGGATGTTACCTAACAACCCTGTGATGTCAAAACCCAATCTGTGATGTCACAGCATTCTCTGTGACATCACACAGCCTGTTCTTTGATGTCACAGACAACTCTGTGATGTCACACAGCCACATTATGATATCACATCCTGCTCTCTGATGTCAGACAGAGCCAATCCTCTATGATGGCAGAATCTGCTCTGCGACCTCACAGCGCTCTTTGTGATGTCACAGCCCACTCTGTGTCACAGCCTGCTTTATGATGTTACACAACCAACCTGTGATTTCACAGCCCAGTCTATGATGTCACAGTCAGCTGTGTGATGTCTCAACCCACTCTGTGATGTCACAGCCCTCTGTGACATCACAGCTCACTCTATGTCATACAGCGACACTGTGATGTCTCAGCCTGCTCTGTGATGTCACACAGTCACCTCTATGATGCCATAGCTTCTCCATGACCTCACACAACCAACTCTGTGATGTCACACAGCTCCTTTCTGACATCACAGCTGCTCTGTGGCTCTCTGACACAGCCCCAGAGGTGCCCATGGCTATGACACAGCCCCCTCTGGGCCATGGCACAGCCCCTGCCAATGCTGAGCACCTGTGAGCTCTGGGTGTGCCCTGCTCGTGTCCCTGAGATGGCCTGGCAGTGCCCCAGCCCTGCTGGGCTGTGCACAGGAGCTGCTCCTGGCCAGAGCTGTCTCTCTGCAGCGCTGCCGCTTGCCAGGGGCTCCTCTGTGCCAGGAGCCCAGCCCAGCCCAGCTCAGCAGCACAGGAATGACTGGAACGAGGGACTTGAATGACCCTCGTGGGGCTTTGGTGCTCAGGCCCTGAACATCAGCCCCTGAGAGGGAGCTGCAGAAACCTCTCAAGTATTCAAAGGCAGAATTGAACTCCAAAGTTCCTGATATCATAAATGGGTCCCACTGAGGGACACAACTGAGAAAGTGTTCCCATGTCCCAGTTGGAGGAGGAAAGTAGAGACAGGGATGACAGGTGGGGACAAAGAGAAGCCAAGTCTTTCCGCCCTTGGGAACAGCACTGTCTCTGCTACCAAGGGCTACGAGGAAACACCTTGTCCTGAGGCACTGGGCCCTCCTGGCACAGCCCCAGCAAGGCTGGGCACTGTCACCCCCTTGTCCTACCCTCAACATCCCCACCCCACATCCCAATGGCCTCGAGGATCTGCTGGAAGGAGTCCTGGGGAGTCTTTGGCAGGAATGGCCCTGGGGGGCTTCTCAATGCTCCCAGGGACTGCAGGTTTTTCAAAGGACTTTAGGTTTTGGTGTTTGGAGGTCTGGCCTGGTCAGAGAAGCTGTGCCTTGAGGTCTGACACAGTGTGGTCACCCTTGCTCCCCATTCCCAAACCCCATCCTTTCTCTCCTCACGTACTTGTGGATTCCTTTCCTTGGAGAACTGGCTGCACACAGGGAAAGAGAGGTTTTACTTTTTTTTTTTTTTTTTTTTTGAAGCAGTTTAAATCTCCTAAGTTTCCCCATTGAAAACAGACACCCTCCTCCAGTGTGTCCCAAGTCCAAGCTACAACCAAGAAGGTTCCCCTTCTCAAAGGCAGAACCATGCAAGGAATGTTTTAGACCTTTGGACACCTTGGTTCCACAAAGCCTTTTTGTGTCCCAATGATCCCTTGGTTCCATGAGGTTCCATAGTGTCCCAATGGATATTTGGTTTCATAGAGCCCCACAGTGTCATAATGCCCTTTTTGAGTCCATGAGGCCTTGCTCTGTCACATGGACTTTTGGTTCCATGAGGTTCCATACTCTCAGCAATGGTCTCCTTAGTTCCAAAGTGTCACCATGGACCCTTGGTTCCATGAAGCTCTGCTGTGTAACAAGGCTCTCCTGGATTCCATGAGGAATACAAAAGCTTTGCATAAACAATGAGCAAGACCATGGCCTCCTTGGATCTGCACTGTCACAATGGACAGTTGGTTCCATGAGGTCCCATACTGTCACAATGGATATTTGGTTCCACAGGGTGCCACAGTGTCACCATGGTCTCCTTGGTTCCACAAGGCCCTGCAGTGCCACAGTGGCCCCCAGGTTCCATGAGGCTCCACAGTGTCACAAGGGTTTCCTTGGATCCATGTGGCCCAAAGTGTCACAGTGGTCTCCCTCCTGCAGCTACCAGCAGCCAAACCCACTACTGTCACCCAATCTGCGGGAAAATAAGAAAAACTCTCTAACACTGTATTTGAAGTGATAGAGAATCAGGCATTACTTTATTTGCTGGCCAGGATGTGCCTAGGAAAGCATTCCAAGAACACATAGCCTCAGAGAATTTTCTCCCAAATTTTATACAGTCAAAACTCTTGCTGCAGATGGTATCTGGCGAATGTCTGTGATAACCCCATGACCTGTGGATGTCCAGTTGGTGCCACAATGTCTCGAGGATGTTCTGTTAATGGTCTTTATCTTTCTGGTTATCTTCGGGGTTTACTCCCAATCCGTGGTATGTTAATCCCATCTCCTTAGGGTGATACTATATCTCTAAAAAAACTAAAGAAAAGCTCCTTTCCCCAAGTAAAGTCAATTAAAGCTAGCTAGAGAGATACAATAAAATTTCTTAAGTTATATTTTTTTTCTGACACTACGAGGGCCAAATGCCTGGGAAGAAGGAGAAAGGGAGGCACTTTTGGAGTGCTGGTTTTTGTCTTGCCAGGTCACAGTGACATGGGATGTGGCCCTGCTGTCCTGGAGATGGCTGAACACAGCCTGGCCATGGGAAGGGGGAAAAGACAACAACCTCTGTTCATGGAACTACAGCAGCACAGAGGTCAGGCTCCAGAAGGCTGGGTTGAAAAGACTGTCACCAGCACAGGAAACACCAATGTAGGACATTTTCTGGAAAGCTGACATTTTAGGGCATTCTTTTATACAGGGACGCAGCACCAAATATCAAGATTGACAGTTTCAGCTTTCTGCATGCCCTGAGAACAGCTGGAATCTTTTCAGCAGTGTGTGCTGTTCCATCCCTTGCTTAGGGTGAGGATGTTGGATCTCTCAGCAGGCTCTGCTCTCCTGGGGGCTGATCTTCCCAGGCAGGCTCTAAAAGCAGAATAAAACAGCAGCGTAAGGCACAGCACAAAGGAAGCACTGGGCTGATCACATTAAAACTGCCCTGCAGGGACATTTCACGGCTGACCCTCTGCAGCCCGGGCTGCAAACAAAGCCGCTCGGGCCGAGCACAAGATCCCCACAGAGCGCTGAGCAACAGCCGGAGCCCAGCAGGGCCTTGGAGGAGGCAGGGCGAGCCCCGGGCCGGGTTCCAAAGGGGCTGCGGGGCTGGGGGCGATGGCGCCGAGTGCCCTGCCCGTGTGTGCCCTGGGCTCTGCGGCGCCACGGGGACACAGCCCGGGGCCGGGGCTCGGTCCTGCTGCCCCCAGGGCGCTGCCGAGGGCTCCCCGCCCGCCGGGGCCGGGGCGGCGCTGAGGGAGCGGCGCCGCCATTGCTGCCGCCATTGCTCAGGGGCGCTGAGGGGAGCGCGGCTCCCGCCAGCCCTGCTCGGCTGTGAGGGGAGAGAGAGAATAGAGAGAGAGGGAATGGAGAGAGAAAACAGACAGCGAGAATAAAGATAGAGAGAGTAAAGAGAGAGGGAATAGAGAGAGAGAATAAAGAGAGGGAGAATAAAGACTGAGAGATTTAAGACAGAAAAACACAGGGGATAAAGAGAGGATAAAGACAGAGAGAATAAAAGCAGGGAATGAAGGCAGGATATAGACAGAATAAAGACAGAGGGACTAAAGAGAGAGGGAATAGAGAGAGAATAGAGTGAAAGAAAAGACAGAGAGGATAAAGGCTGAGAGAGTAACGACAGACAGAAAAAAGAGGGGATAAAGACAGAGAGAATAAAGACAGGCATTGCTGCTATAGAAGGTCCGTGCAGTTCCCAATGCCTTCGGACAGCTGCCCAAATGGCCGTCCTAAGGGTGTCACCATCACCACTTGGCTGACCCAGGGCCAAAATCCCCTGTGGAGATACTGGGACCAAAGTTATGTGAGCTGTGATGCCAAACACAAGGGGTTTAATCTCTGTGGGATGAAGAAACAAGTTTTTCTGTCCATTTGAGAAAGAAAACAGCTTTCGATTGCATCAATCTGTTGTACATGGCATTCAAAAGGCATCATAAATACTAAAAAGAAATTATGATAAATATCTGTGGTTTAAAAGACATAAGTAGTTAGAAGCAACATACATACTGACCAAAGATTAAATAAAAGAAAAACTATTGTGTTAAAAAGTCTTCTGCAATTTTTCAGTGGTTGTCCTTTATTTTTTAAGCTTTTAAATTGGTTTCCTCTGTACTGCTTTTGTGTCTTGCACACATGAAGGTCTGTTGTCCATTCCAAGAAAAAGGCATCCATTAGTAGTCAAGATGTGTTGAATTCAGGGAAACAGTGTAGGTGACACACTTCTAGCAATGCCACAGACTAAATCACTGAATTTTTTTAAGAAATAGCCCTTTTTCTAGCACACCTTTCACCTGTCGCTATTGGTGTCTCAGGTCTGTGTTTCAGTTGTTGCCAAAATTCACCGCTGGTGGAACAATTTCTCTTTGCTTCGCTGCCCTGTGCCAGCAGCCCCTGATTGACCCAGCAGAGAGCCCAACCTGCAGGTGAGACCTCACCTGATATTCCCAAAGTCTCTGATCTGGGCTGGAGCCAGGGCAAATCCAAGCCAAAGACCCTGCCATGATTTTTGTTCCCAATCCATGGGCAGCGAGCACAGCAATGCTGCTGTGCATTGTCCCTGCTGAGGGTCAAACACTATCAGGGCACATTCCTTGTCTCTAGAATTCGTGCCACACCCAAGCACTGCACTTATGTCTCCAGCATTTCTTGCCAAGAGAAACAGGGCAAGACAAACTGTGTGTAGCTCATGGTATTTTAGAGTGCCTAAAACTTGCTGAATCATCGTCTTAGAGGTGAGATCCATTTGGAATTAATGGGATGGAGAAGTAACACAACATGGAAAAGGGGAACATAGAAATCAATAGAGGAAAACATCTTGAATTGTTTCTTTCCATTTTCATTTCACTTCTGGAAAGCTGTTTCAGTTTTCCAGGAATCTTCTCCACAGTCCTGTCTGCTCTTTTCAAGAACCTTTCCTGGAGAATGAGGTCAAGCTCCTCTCCTGGGATTTGCCACCAATTGCAGCTTCTCTTTGTTTTCCACACTGTGAGTGCAGCATGACTTTTGCAGCAAAGCAGGACAAATGTGTGGAGGACTTTACAACTTGGCTTTTCTTTTCCTTGTGGACTGGGGAGTTGTGCCATTGGCAAGGTTTTCATTGTGACTGTTCTAACCTAAGAAAAGAGGAGGAGGTACCTGGACTTGTTAGGGAACGCAGGTGTGACTGAATTCAGAGAAAGAATCTCCAGGACACTCTGGGAGCTCCCTGGGCTGGGCTCAGGTTCCACTGGGACTCTGCAGCAGGCTGGGCTGGAACTGGGATCAGCAGCAGCTGCAAATCTCTCTGGGCATCTCCATTTGCTGCTGCTAGGAGGAAGCAAGGAAGCAAGTTTTTCCCTCTCCTGGTGGATTTTTTCATTTTATTTGATACTCCGGAGGAGATTTCTGTGATGGCCTCTGTAAGCTGATTCTATTTCAACAGCACCAGCAAGAGGGCTGTGTTTGAGCACTGTGAATGTGGCCTGAGTGGCTTCAATTCTGCATGACCTAGTGCTCAGGGAATTGTGAATATTTCAATCTCTGCTAACCTTGATGCCTTTGACAAAAATACTGAGTTCACTGTCACAAAAGCACTGTGAGTAGTGTTAACATTGGGTTAAAATGTTAGTTAAAAATAGGCTTTAGGAACGGGATAGGTAGGCACTACATGTACGGGGCTCAGCGACATGATCACGAAGATTGCTTAGAGAATGGGGATTGTTTTAGTGAAATCATGCAGATTAGCACCTGTGAAATAAATCAGAAATACTATGGGAGATGGGAGGCTTAAAGTCATGCTTGGGGGGAAACAGTGGAACAATGAGAAGTTGATAATTAACATATGATTACATCATTGTTCTGTAAGGGAAGGTATAAAACTGTATTCTCTTCAAATCAATGTTGAAGTCAGATTTGGGTAGATGTTACACCCCGGCTTCCCGAGCTCGAATAAAGGCACCTGCATATAATCATTCAGTGATTATGTGTTTTCCACGCTAACAGTGTTGGGGTGCTGGGTATGGCCCTTTGTGACACAGGCACTTTGTGTCAGGGTCCTTTGTGATGCGGGACGTGGTGGTGGCCCTGAGAGACCATTGTGACATCATAGAGCCCCACCCTGGTATATAAAGGGCACAGAGCTCTGCATTGCCCTGGCCCAGGAGAGCTGTGCTCTGTAGCGGAAGCAGCTCCCTGCGTCTGTCTGTGCGTTCAGGCCTCTGTGTCTGTCTGTGCGCTCAGACCTTTGCGTCTCAGACGAGAAGAGCAAGGACAAAGGCAACTCCAACTCCCAGTCCCTTAGCCCCTTGCCCAGCTGGCTGGAAGCCCAGGCTCACAGCAGGCATTTGGTGGGGGCAGTGGGCAGGTCAGTCCTGCCACTGTCAGAGACTGAGGAGGAGGAGAAGTCCTTTGCCAACATGGACCGAGACCAAGAGCTTTCCCAGTGGGAAAGTGATAGTGACCAGGAGCTTTCCCAGAGGGAAAGCGAGACAGTGCAAGAGACCTATCATGGGGAAGCAGTTCTGACTGCTCAAGAAATGTCCCGTCAGGGAGCCAGGAGGCGAGAGCTCTACCAGCGCCGGGTGAGTTTGAGATTTCGGGAAGTTTCCGAATACACAGCTGGGACAGACCAGGAGCTCTACCAGAGGGAAGAATTCATTAGAGTCCAGGAGCTGTACCAGTGGGAAGAACGTGGGGAGACACACCAAGAGGTGCATGAACATGAACAACGTGTCAGAACACAAGAGGAGTCCCAGTGGGGTGTAAATGTGAGAGGGCAGCAGGAGTTAGAATGGGATGAAGACAAGAGATCCCAGGAGCTGTCCCCACAGAGAGATGTGACAGTCCCAGAGGATTCCCAATGGGACAATGTTCAAGATCTGTTCCAGAGGGAAGGTGAAAGTTACCAAGAACTCTCACCATGGGACGACTTTGCACACTCCTACATCTCCCAGTGGGAAGACTGGACAGAACAAGACCTGTCCCGAGCAAGAGATGACAGTGACAATGAGCTGTTGCAAGGATTAGGTGCCAGAGCCCAAGAGCTGCCCCAGTGGGAAGACGTGAGGGATAGAAAGCTGTCCCAAGAGGAAGAACACGTAAGCAGCCAGGAGCTGTTCCAATGGAGAAAGGACATCAGCTCTAAGATGTGGGACAGACCCTTGCACCCAGTGGATGAGGAGGAGCCGCAGACTTGTCCCCTGGAGGGCCCCAGTTCTCCCAGCCCCCTGGGTAAAAAGGTAGAAGCAGAGGCAGTGCAGGCCTTGCCCAGCACCTCTCCTGCTCTGCAGATACCCACGGAGGCTGAGCTGGCAGCTTCTGCCCCATGTGGAGCTGCTGAGGAGAAGGAGCCTCCCAAGCCTCTTGCTCCTGAGACAGAAATGGCACCAAAGCCTCCTGCCCCCAGTGAGGAGGTGCCATCAGCAGGGCCACAGAGCCCAGTCCCTGCCCCACACAGGCTCCCAGGCTGCAGCCAGGCTCAGCTGGACCTGGTGGGGCGCATCGGATCTGATGTTGTGCACCAGGCTGGGATGGAGATCCAGGGATCCAACCAGCAGCCAGAGGAGCAGAGGCACCTGGAAGAAAGTGCTCATGAAGCAATGCCAGGAACACCTACAGCAGAGAGGAAAGTGAGCCCAGTGCCTGCCCCTCACAGCCCACACAGTCCCTCACATGCACAGCTGGGAGCTGAGGCCCTCAGTGAGCAGGAGGAGTGGACAGTTACAGATTTGGTGCCAGGACAGCAAGACAGCCAGGGGGCCTTGGCTAGGGAAAGTGACTGGGACTCATCTAGAGACCCAGAACTGTCCCAAGGCCCAGACTGCACTGCCCAACAACTGTCCCAGAGTGAAGATTTGGGATACCCAGAGCTGTTCCAGGCACAAAATGACCTGGGCTCAACCACTGGGGAGAAGCCTGTGGGCCTAGTGAATGAGGAGGAGGCCCAGACTTGTCCCTTGGAGGGCTCCAGCTCTCCCAACCCTGTGGGCACAGAGGTGGCAGCAGAGGCAGTACAGGCCCTGCCCAGCACCTCTCCTGCCCCACAGAGTCCCACAGAGGCTGAGCTGGCAGCTGCTGCCCTATCTGGAACTGCTGAGGAGGAGGAGGAGGAAGAAGAGCCCTCTCAGCCTTTTGCTCTGGATGGGGAGCAGGCATCAGCAGCTTCTGTCGTCAGTGACGAGCTGCCATCGATAGGGACATGGAGCCCACCAAGTGTCCCATTCAACACTCCAGCCAGCAGCCAGGCCTCACTCTACCAAGCCCACAACCCAACGGAGGAGCTCCTGAGGCAGGTGCTGCTGGAGATCTTGTCACTGAGGCAGAAGGTAGAGAAAGAATATGCACTTCAACTATGGAAGGCTGTAGAATCAGCAGCGACAGCAGAGAGGGAAGAGGGCCCAGTTCCTGGCCCTCACAGCACTCTCAGGCCCTCACATGCCCAGCTGGGAGCCAAGGCCCTCAGTGAGCAGGAGGAGGGGACAGTGACAGAGTCAGTGCCAGCTCAGAAGGACAGCCAGGAGGAGACCACAACTTGGGAAAGTGACTGGGAATCCTGCAGCGACCCAGAGCTGTCCCAAGAAAAAGATGACTCAGACCCAGAGCTGTCCAAAAGGCCAGCAGCTGCTGAGGAGGAGGAGGCCCCTGAGCTTCTTGCTCTGGAGGAGGCATCAGTGGCTTCTGTCTTCAGTGACGAGCTGCCATCGATAGGGACATGGAGCCCACCAAGTGTCCCATTCAACACTCCAGCCAGCAGCCAGGCCTCACTCTACCAGGACCCCAACGCAACTGAGGAGATCCTGAGGCAGGCGCTGCTGGAGATCCTGTCACTGAGGCAGAAGGTGGAGGAAGAATATGCCGTTCAACAATGGATGGCGGTAGAATCAGCAGCGACAGCAGAGAGGGAAGAGAGCCCAGTTCCTGGCCCTCACAGCACTCTCAGGCCCTCACATGCCCAGCTGGGAGCCAAGGCCCTCAGTGAGCAGGAGGAGGGGACAGCAGCCGGCTCAGCGCTGCCACTAGGGGAGAGGAAGGAAGACTCTGAGGAGGAAATGAAATGGTGGCAATTCTTGGATGATCTGGGGCCTTTCCTGGTGAAGGAAGATGACTCAGTCTCAGAGCTGTCCCAGGACTCAGTTACAGGACAGACTGTGAGCATTCCTTCAGGAGAGGGGATCCCAGTGCTCGCCCCTCGTGAGGCTTCGGCTGAGAGCCTGGCGTGGGAGCCGTGCAGCCAAGGGCCAGTACCTTCTCCACAGAGCACCCCCAGCCCCTCACCTGCCCATCTGGCAGCCCAGGCCCTCAGTGGGCAGCAGCAGGAGGGGCCAGTGGCAACGTTGCTGTGGGCAGCACAAGAGAGCGCGGAGGGGACTTGGCAGCAGCAGGATGGGCCAGTGGCAGTGTTGCTGTGGGCAGCGCAGGAGAGCGAGGAGGGGACATCGTCTGGGGAGTACACAGAGTGGGAAGATGACATCAAGCAAGAGCTTTCCCAGGAGGAAGGTGAGGAAGAGGCAGAAGTGTCACAGGGAGAAATGAACAACTCCCAAGAAGTGTCCCAGGTAGAAGAGTGCCCTCAGCAGCTGTCCCAGGAAGTATCTGACTGGGAAGAATGTATGGAGAAAGATCTGTCCCAAGGACAAGATATGAGTTACCCTGAGTTACTCTCTGACTGGGAGGATTACTTGGAGCAAGAACTGTCCCAGGGAGAAGGCGACAGCTCCGAAGACCTCTCGGCCTGGGGAGAATACACTGAGCGAGGGCTGTCCCAAGGAGATGTCACCGACTATGAAGAACTTTCTGAGTGGGAAGAACATCTTGGTCAAGACCTTCCCCAAGGAGAAGCCTGCCTTGGCCAAGTTGTGTCCAAAGGCAATGGCAACAGAGTCTCCATTTGGGAAGATGACAATGACAAGGAGTTTGTGCAGGAGAACTGGGAAGACGAGACTGACCACTTCACCTGGACCAAGGCCTTGGAGCCAGAGGAGGATGAGTGGGATGACGTCAGTGTCCTGGAGCTTCCCCCAGAAGAAGACAAGGAGCAAAAATGGAGAGTTTTTGCAGCAGATGGGCTCCCAGTGCCTGTCCCTCGTGAGGCCTGGGTTGAGGACCAGGCACTGGAGCCGTGCAGCCCAGGGCCACTCTGGGCCTGGCCTGTCCCCCTGGAAGGCCAAGAACCCTTGGGACATGCGGCTTCTCCTGCCCTCGAGGAGCCAGTGCCAGAGGCAGGGAGAGAGAGCCCGGAGCCTCCCCCACACAGCCCCCCCGGCTCCTCACCTGCCCAGCTGGGAGCTCAGGCTGTCCCCAAGAAACACCGCTCCCGCTTCAGGCGGGTGCTGCGGGCGCTGAGGAGGCTGTTCCAGTGTCCCTGCATGGCGGGACGGCCAGAGGAGTAAAACAGATGAGGAAGAAGATGAAGATGGCGAAGAAGAAGATGGAGACGACAGTGATGATAAAGACGAAGACGAATACAACAAATACGAATTTTAAGAGGATGAAGACTGAAAAGACAGAGAAGACAAGGAAGAATTTAAAAATGCATAGATGAAGAACAGTTATAAGAATTTACAAATACATAGAATAATAATAATAATAATAATAACAATAATAATTAGGATTTAAAAATACACAGAATAAGAATAGTAGTAAGAATTTACAAATACTTAGAAGAATATATAAAAGAGTAATCAGAAGAGTAATAAGAATTAAGGCTTAAAAATACATGGAAGAAGAATAGTCATAGGAATAAAAACAAGTATTTACAAATTTGTAGAAGAAATGTTAGCATAATAAGAATAATTTAAGAATACAAAAATGAAGGCAAAATTTAATGAATATCTAAAACTAGGAAATATTTTAATTTTATTACATTTTATTCCAATTAATGAAGCATTTGTGTATTTTCCAATAAAGTTTGTAAGGAACAAGAAAAGTGTCTACAGAGCACATTTCTTATCTCTCAGAGGTATTGATGTATTTTCCAACTCAGTCCCAGTGAGTCCCCTGTAGTCAGTGACTGCTCGGCCCCTAGCGCCAGAAGGAGTGTGTCCAGTGGGGCTGGCAGGGCTACAGGGTATGTCCCTGCTCTCTCCAGGCAATCAAAAGCCTCCCATTGAGCCCAGCTGACACAGGACTGTGAAATCTGCTGCAACATGAGTTCTTTTGTCCATAAGGTGCTGTGCAGTCTCTCCTGAGCTGAGGCCAGGCTGCTTCCATGCCAGGAGCAAGGCCTTTCTCTCCCAGTCAAGGCCTTTTGGAGTTTGGACTCTTAGATGAGACTCCCACTGGTTCACAGTCTTTTCCAGGCATCCACCTCCTCCTCTGGAGTGAGCTGTGGGTGAATTTCTGCATCCTTATGGACTCCATGGGCTGCAGGAGAAACTTCTTGCTCCCCCCATAGCTTCCACCACGGCTAGCAGAAAGTTTCAGCTCCGGTGCCGGAAGCACTGGAGCACCGCTTTCTCCCCCCTTTTTCACTAACCTTTTCAATCTCCATGCTGTTCTCCCTCACATATTTTCACCTCCACCTCCTCCTCCTCCAACTACAAAGTGAAAGAAGTGCGCACCTGCTTTGTTTTGAAATTTTCTTAAATACGTTTTCACAGAGGCATAACCAGCACCTCCAATTGGCCCAAACTTGGCCGGCAGCATGTCCATCACCTTCAGAGCCATCAGAGATTGGCTCTGCTGGACTTGATGTAAAAATTTCCAGAACTTGCACTCAGGACACACAGGAGCCATCTTTGTGCCACACCCCACCCCTCAGACACCTCTCCAGGCCTACTACAACAGCTTCTGAGGGATCCAAATTTCTCCTAGATGTTAAAAACACTTCACTGATGTTTTGGGTCAATCAAAACCACCACAAGCAGTGAACGGCGGCTTCTCTGTCCGTACTTTTGCCTCCGGCGAGGCTGACAGGGACCTGGAATGGGTCCTTTCGACTTTGTTTCTAAAGTCCCCATTTTTCCGTTTGGCAGAGATTCAGTCTCGGGCCTGGAGCAGACGGACAGGTGCGTCTGGAGAATGGGACGAATATCTCCGCTGCTTCCGCTGATGCCTTAAATTGCTAGAAAAAATTTTTAGACACAGACACACAGTATGGGATAGGGGTTTTACCATGGTTTAATAGGATCCCAGATGCGCACCGACGAACAAGCAAGCTCCAAAGGCCAGCCCAAATCTAAAAGCCCCAAAAGCCAAAAAGCCAAAAAGCCCCAACGATATCCCCCATATACAATTTATGGACAACCTAGATTAGAATACTTATCTAAAAGTCTCCAATAAGAAGTCCAACAAATGAAGTAACTGCCCCCTTATTAAAATTGCCCCCCCCAAAAGATTGCTACTTAGTTTACAAAAAACATGTCTCACTGATGGGGGCCCTGTTCGAGGTTGCGCATCATGCTTTTGAGATTGAGTGTTTGTTTCGTCTTCCCAAAGGATTCTGAGCAGGGCAAGGGGTACTAGGGTGATAGAATGTAGGGATAAGATACAGGGAGTGAAAAGTACAGTAACGGGGAAGGGTAAAAGGTTATATATAAAGGATATATATAAAGAGAGTATAAAAGTAAAATAAAAAATAAAAAAACTCATACGGCATCACTGCAAAGCGGAACTTCAAAGCCGTTCGATACCTCGGCAAGGTAAGCTACTTTCTCAGCTGGGCGCTTTTCTTGTCATAGACACCATTTGACCTGCACGGCCCACCGTGCACTGAATGTTTCACGAGGACTTGTGTTGGCTCTCCGCCTCGGTTGTATGGGGATTTTCAGGAAGGCTAGAGGCAAGGCCTGAGCATAGGCCTGGGATGGTTTTCACCAGTTGCACTTGTCAGCGTTCCACTAGCTTCCGTAGCTTGCCAGTGGTTCCAGTGACGCTGCTTGCGTCAGCTTCCCTAGCTGAAGTCAGCACCCAGTCGGTCGCCAGGCTTCCTTCCCTGAGGTGCCGTGGTGTCATAGGGGGAGCCTGGCTTCCAATGGAGTTCCACAGCGTCAACACAGCAGGGTCTCCATGGTGCCCGCCACGGGGTGCCAACGCACGGGCGGCCCCGCCGCCGTGTCACAATGGCCAGCGGCTTGCACGGGCCCCAGGCTGCCAGTCGGCCCTTGGCTGCAGGACCGGGTGGCTGGGTGGCCGGGAGCTGCAGGCCCGAGGGGGGCCCTGGGGCGGGAAAGCGGCAGGGAAGATCTGGTGGCCTGCACACCGTGCTGCAGCTGCCCCTGCCGGGTGACACTGAGCCCCTGTGCGAGCCAAGGCAGGCAGCCCTCTCCGGCGAAGAGCCCAGGCCGTGCTGCCGCGCTCCAGCAGCTCCCTGCAAAGGCCGGCTTGGGCAGCGTGGTGGCCCAAAAGCCAGTGGCAGGCCGTCTGCTGCTCCCATTTCTGTGGAGAGGTGAGCCAGAAATGTCCCCTTTGGGGGAAAGGGGGGGAAAAGACAGTGAACAGGATGGGAACACTGTAGCAAAATGCCCCTTTGCTACAGTTACTGCCATTCCGGGAAGACAGCCAGAGTTGGGAGGGGCGAGGTGGAGCACAGGAGAAGCTGGGAGGAGCGAGCGGGCTGTGCAGCAAAGGCCCCATTTGTGCAAGTGGTTCTTGTGGAGAGCTTTTGGATCGATTTTGGATGAATGTTAGATGCAGATTTGGGGGTCAATCTGAATGGTGGTGCCGACGTGCGCAGATAAGAGGCACGAAAAGAGCAAGGGAAGTGGCGTGATCTCATTTTGAATGGATTTTTGTCTTCTAGTCGTTCCAGGAGCGGAGGTTTTCTTCCCTCTGGAGCAGTGGATGGCGGCTTCTCTGTCCGTACTTTTGCCTTCGGCGAGGCTGACGGGGACCTGGAATGGTCCTTTCGACTTTGTTTCTAAAGTCCCCGTTTTTCCGTTCGGAAGAGATTCAGTCTCGGACCTGGACCAGACGGACAGGAGCGTCTGGAGAACGGGACGAATATCTCAGCAGCTTCCGCAAAGCAAGACTTCAAAGCTGTCTGATACCTCGGCAAGGTAAGCAACTTTCTCAGCTGGGCACTTTTCTTGTCATAGACACCATTTGACCTGCACGGCCCGCTGTGCACTGAATGTTCCATGAGGACTTGTGTTGCCTCTCCGCCTCGGTTGTATGCGGATTTTCAGGTAGGCTAGAGGCAAGGCCTGAGCATAGGCCTGGGATGGTTTTCAGCTGTTGCACTTGTCAGCGTTCCACTAGCTTCCGTAGCTTGCCAGTGGTTCCAGTGACGCTGCTTGCGTCAGCTTCCCTAGCTGAAGTCAGCACCCAGTCGGTCGCCAGGCTTCCTTCCCTGAGGTGCCGTGGTGTCACAGGGGGAGCCTGGCTGCCAACGGAGTTCCACAGCGTCAACACACCAGGGTCTCCATGGTGCCCGCCACGGGGTGCCAACGCACGGGCGGCCCCGCCGCCGTGTCACAATGGCCCCCGGCTTGCACGGGCCCCAGGCTGCCAGTTGGCCCTTGGCTGCAGGAGCGGGTGGCTGGGTGGCCGGGAGCTGCAGGCCCGAGGGGGGCCCTGGGGCGGGAAAGCGGCAGGGATGATCCGGTGGCCTGCACACCGTGCTGCAGCTGCCCGTGCCGGGTGACACTGGGCCCCCGTGCGAGCCAAGGCAGGCAGCCCTCTCCGGCGAAGAGCCCGTGCCGTGCCGCCGCGCTCCAGCAGCTCCCTGCAAAGGCCGGCTTGGGCAGCTTGGGGGCCCAAAAGCCAGTGGCAGGCTGTCTGCTGCTCCCATTTCTGTGGAGAGGTGAGCCAGAAATGTCCCAGTTGAGGGAGAGGGGGGGAACAGTGGGGGAAAGGTGTCCCTTTTCTACAGTTACTGCCATCCCGGGAAGACAGCCAGAGTTGGGAGGGGTGAGGTGGAGCACAGGGGAAGCTGGGAGGAGCAGGCTGTGCAGCAAAGGCCCCATTTGTGCAAGCAGTTCTTGTAGAGAGCTTTTGGATAGATTTTGGATGAAAGTTAGATGCAGGTTTGGGGGTTCAATCTGAATGCTGGTGCCAAAGAGTGCGGATAAGAGGCACGAAAAGAGCGAGCGAAGTGGCGTGATCTCGTTTTGAATGGGTTTTTCTCTTCTAGTCGTTCCAGGAGCAGAGGTTTTCTTCCCTGTGGAGCTGTGAACGGCGGCTTCTCTGTCCGTACCTTAGCCTTCGGCGAGGCTGACGGGGACCTGGAATGGTCCTTTCGACTTTGTTTCTAAAGTCCCCATTTTTCCGTTTGGCAGAGATTCAGTCTCGGTCCTGGAGCAGACGGACAGGAGCGTCTGGAGAACGGGACGAATATCTCCGCTGCTTCTGCTGATGCCTTAAATTGCTAGAAAAAATTTTTAGACGCAGACACACAGTATGGGATAGGGGTTTTACCATGGTTTAATAGCATCCCAGATGCGCACCGACGAACAAGCAAGCTCCAAAGGCCAGCCCAAATCTAAAATATAACTTTAACTTTAGTCTGCGTGTCTGCAGATCTGGGCCCTTGCAAGGGGGATCCTTTTTCCGTGTTTGGTTGTGATGCAAAACTCCAAAGCAGCCCAATCCACAAGCTGATGGGGAGATGGAAAGGCTGAGATTACACAGTATTAGTGTGTGTAGGTAGATGAGTTTTCCAGTCCATACTTTACCAGACATACCCATCGATGAGAACAAATACTTTTTAAGAGGAAGAAATCAGTCTTCCAATCCCCTGGGAAGTTGGAATACATTTCTGGCATTGATTTTGCTGTGTGCTTCCTGTGGTGTTTGATCCAAGGCAGTGGTAGAGCTCCGTGTGCCAAGCTCTGTTGTGGAGCCTGACCCAAGTGTTTGGATTCTTGCAGCCACAGTGGGCAGTTCAGTTCCCGATGCTGCGACTGGCAGTGCTGGTTGTGCAGCATGGACGGCCTCCAGCTGGCCCTGGAATGAGCCTGGGGAAGAGGAATTGGCACCGCTGACTCTGGACCTGGTGCTTGAGACGCTGCAGGAGATGCTTTCCCGCTCGTCGCCTGAAAGGTCTCCCTTTGCTCAGGTAACTGCATTGGAAAGGGATGAAAAGGGCTGGACTGAGAGCTTTTGAAAGTTGTAGCATGGCTGAGAAGGAAAGGCTTCAGGAATTGAGCTGTGAGTGGACAGGGAAGGATTTGTTTGGTAAAGTAAGATTTGCAAAGGAAGACGAAAGGAAAAGGGGGCTCATCCTCAGTTAGGACGAGAGGTGTTGGCCAAGTTTGGGTGCTCCTTTCTCCTTTTCCTGGGAAGAATCCCTAGTGCAGGGGCATTTGTGGTGATGCTTGGTAGGTTCTCACAAGCTTTGCTTGATGTGAAATAGGAGAAGAGTGTTTGGAGAATTGCCACTGAAGGCAAAGTCTGCTGAGCAGGGAGGGGCATGGGAGAGGAGCCTCTGTTACAGCACCAGCTGTGGGCTCTGCCTCCTTTTGGTTGGAAGGCCAAGGCAGAGCAAGGGCTGGGCTGCAGCTGCTGCTGCTGTGTGAGCCCTGCTGTGTGTGTAGGCACTGCCAGAGCCGTGGGAGGGGATGTGCTGCAGCTGACGCTTTCTTGTGCTCTCGGTAGCTGCCAGTCAAGTTTGTATCTGGGAAATCTTCAGCTGGGCAAACTGGCCAGTCTTGCTCTCCAAGTTCCAGAGCTTTGTCATGTTCCTCTTGGACATCTGTGTGGGAAGAGATGTGTGTTCCCATCCAGTCCTGGCAAAGCTGCAGCCTGGATGAGGCTGTTGTGCTCAGGGCTGTGGAGGGAGGAGCACATCCCTGTGCCAGGAGCTGGCAGGACTCCTTCCGTAGTGCCCACGTCATGTGTTCAGTGTCGGCCCCATGTTCAACCTTGACAGCATTGGCAGCTTCTGGACTGGATTTGAGAAGTCAATCTTCTCCATTGCCTTTGGGGGCCAAACTTCCCTAATGGAAGCAAGAGATGAAAGTTAGTGAGCCCTGGAGCCTTTAGGGAGCAGATGTGTTAGTTCTGAGGCCCCATGAGTTGTGAATTGGAGAAAGGAAAATGTTGGTGCTGCACATGAAATGGCTAAGGACTCCTTGAAGCCCAGGGCATTCTTCAGTGTTGAAGTGCAGTTCAATCAGGGACCATTAGGCCTTGTGTTTGACAGATTCCCTCTTTGACTTAGGAATCCACTTTCTCTTAACTCTTGCCTCTTCCCAGACTTGTGTGAAGTGTTCAGTGTCTGTATTGGCACGGGCATTTTTTCATATTATTACACAGCATTGCCAGAGAATTTCTCTATTTGATTTAATATCCAGATGCATTGCCTGCCCTAGATTTATTACTGAGGAGAGGCAGATTCAAGGCGGGGAATGAGATTTTTTGGAATTGTCCATATTGTATTGCCAAGTGTGATGACCTTTTGTCTTCTGTAAACTCACGCATGCCAGTCCTCAAGAGAAAGAAATATTGCAGGCTCTGAACTACTGTGTCCCTGCAGAAAATAGTGAGTGATCTTTGGGTTTTCTTTCTTTCTGGTTTTCTTTTAAGGGGAACACTGGTGTCGCCCCAGAGTCTTCAGGAGGGGAGCCTGAGAACAAGGCTGCAGCAGAGAGAACTTTGCCTGGCACCGTGAGCCGCTGGAACAGTTCCCTGGAGCCTGAGGAGCTTGGTAAGGAGAGAGCACACATTGGTTGAGAGAGGTCTGAGATGGCTGCTGTGAGTCTGCCTCTGGCAGGAAGGGAGATCAGAAGAGTTGAGTTCTTGTCTGCAGGCTTGGTGCTTCCTGGTGCCTTGAGTTCAAACAGGGCACTGGCACAGTCTCCCCGGTGGAGCCCTGCCCTCCACGGTTCTCTGGTGGCACTGACCCTAAGTCCTGTGGTGTGGCAAGAGAGCAGTGAATAGAGCTGACCTTCTGGCACTTGTGTCACCAAGCTGGGTGTCCCAGTTTTCAGCTGAAGTGCGTGGATAGGTTTGCTGCAGGGTGGCAGTGCTCTGGAAGCACTGCTGAGTGACTCTTGAGGCAACTGCAGAAAACACCAGCAAAAAAGTCAGAGTAGAAGGCTGATCTTTGTGTCTCAAAGCATTAAATCAGTGTAGTAGCAGTCTGCTGATGGCTGTAGTGAGACGCATTAAAAATACAAGCGGTAGAACCTCTGAAGTCAAACAAATCACAGAACACAAATGCAGTAGCTAAAGGGAAAATTTAAATTTCCTCAGATTAGTAAGAACTACTAAGAGAGAGAGAGAGAGAGCACTTTGCATCTGCGTTCTTGAGCAAAGCTGGTGCAGCCTGCAGAGCTCTTTCTCTGCCAGCTGTTTGTCGCAGAGCTGCTGGTCGAGTTGGAGGAGCTGTTGCTCACTGCAGAGGGCACTTTTTAGATGCCAGGGACCGGTGCTAGTTCGTAACTCAGCTCACATCACCCTTCAGCTTCAGCCATTGCAGTGAGGACCGAGGTGTCTCTGTCAGCACAGAGAAAGAACTAGGCTGGGCTCTTTGTGTGAGCTGGGACTGTGTGTGTTTCAAGCTCTCCTGGGTGCCATTTTCACTGTGGGTGCTGCAACTTTATCGGGATACTCCAAACCTTCCAAAATATTGAAAACTTGGAAGGATCCCTCTTCTTTAAAGAGCAGGCTTCAAATTCCCACGTGAGAGTCTGCCTTTCCGGCAATCTTGTACAATCTTGGACAGAAGTACAATTCCTTCCAAAGGGAAACATTCATGAAGGCCACATATTTACTCAGCGTTCCCTTTGCTTCCCAGATATCCATCTGATTTACCTTGCCAGAAGGGCTGCCCTGCGTGGGACAAAGAGACCAAGGGAGAGCCTGTGATGATCAGACAGGTGGGACCTCTCTATATATATAATGTTTATAGATGTTTACCATTACATATTTTATCTATAGAGTTCTATTTCTATATTTATGGAACTGTGTAATATATGCATATAGTTACAGATCTGTATAGTTTGATTTATATCCCTTTACATAGATAGAATTGTAGATGTGAATTTATTTATATATATGGAGTTACATTTATAGAGTTTTATAGATACATTTATATATCGGTAGAGTAACATTTATATAGATATAGTTATATTTAGAAATGTGCAAAGTTATAGAAGATATATGTATATTTATGTACATGGATTGATATTTGTGTTGTCCTAGGTTGCATTTTAACCTCTTTCTCTACTCTGCTTCCTTTTTGATCTCTTGCTTTTCCCCTGTGTCCCCTGTGTCCCCTCTTCCCGTGCTGGGTCTGAGCTGGTGGCCGGCCCGGGCAGAGCAGCAGTTCCAGCCCCAGGTGTCCCTAGAGCGGTGAGAGCAGCTGGTGTCCCCTGAGGAGCTGCTGAAGGGCGGTGAGCTGCTGAAGAGGGGCTGAGGGGGCTGAGGAGAGGTGACACTGAAGGGACAGTGAGCTCGAGGTGCTGGTGGGGCTGAGGGGACTGTGGGGCTGAGGGGTATGTGGGAAGAAAGGGGAATGGTGGAGCTGTGGGTTCAGGGTGAGCTGCAGGGGATGGTGGGGGCTGAGGGGACTGGGAAGTGGCACAGGCTGAGGGGTTAGCAGGTCTAAGGGGACTCGATGTGTCAGAATGGACTGTGGGAGTCTGAAGGAACTGGGGGGGCTGTGGGTTTGCTGAGGGGATGGCAGGGCTGAGGGGATGGAGGGAGCCAGCAGGGAGCACAGAGGGGTCCAGGACTGCGGCTCTGCCAGGCTTTGGAACCAATTCCAGAGCCTCCACTTCTTCCACAGCTTCCCTGAAAGTCCCTGAGAACATCCAGACAGTGAGGAGAGCCATCAGGGAGAAGCTGAAGGGCACCAGCAAGAGCAGTGAACAGGGAGCTGCTGCTGCTGCCCCCCGAGAGCCTGGGTGAGGCCACAGGGCCGGTGAGGCAGGCTGGGGCTGAGGGTGGCGCGGGCTTTGGCCGTCGGCACTGCCCGTGCTGGGGCTGCTCAGCGCAGCTGCCCCGGCTGGCCCAGGGGCTGTCCTTGGGCAAGGCAGCTGTGCCGTGCCGTGCTGTGCCGTGCCGTGCCGTGCTGTGTGCCGTGCCGTGCCGTGCCGTGCCGTGCCGTGCCGTGCCGTGCCGTGCTGTGCTGTGCCCCCCGGGCTGCCGGGGGCTGCGGGACATTCCCGCCGAGGCTGCGCTCACAGCAGCCTGGCCCGCTCGGCCTGCAGCTTTTTCTTTCTAACCCTGCTGGGGAGGCTCTGAGGTTTGCTCTTCCCTCACACAAGTGCTGGTGCTGCCCAGGGAAATGTCCCGATATTGACACAGTGTTCCCTTTGCTTCCCAGATGTTCCATCTGCTGTCCCTGTCCAGGAGGGCTGCGCTGCACCGGAGGAAGAGACCAAGGGAGAGGGACCTTCAACACTGAGCAGCTGGAATGTTTCTGCATAGACTTACAGATTTCTATAGTCATCATGTACATGTATATTAAGATTGGTAGATTGGTATTTGTATAGGTGTCATTCCTATCTATGTATGTCTATTTTTATATTTATGTCTGTAATGTATTTTCATTCTGTATAGAACTGCATAGAAAAATATTTCTATTTATGTAGCTAGAGGCATAGGGTTATTTAGAGCAGTATATTACTGTCTATGTATATTTGTATATTGTATATTTTTATGCGTTAGACATTGTATTTTATATATAATTACATTTTTGTCTCTATATTGTTTTGGTTTCAATGTATGCAGCTAAATTTTATATGTCAAGTGTAATATGGTTTTATGACTATATTTATTTAGTTGTAGGTGTAGCATTATGTAGATAGGTATATTGGTGTTTTGTTTTTGTAATTAGATTATGGTTTTAACTATTTGTAATAAATTATTTTTGTTAAATTTAAACAGGTATTTGTATATTAATTGATAGTGTGGTCATATAAATCTGTAATAAATCTAATTTCTATCTTGAAATTATTTTTGTGTATATGTGTGTCTGAAGTGCAAGTGTAACAATCTTCGATAAATTTAATTTTTGAACTGAAATAAGCATGAAGTTGTGTTTTCCAAAGCAATGAGCAGATGTAAACACGATGATGCAGGAGGATTTTGGCAGTGAGTGAAGGGGACTCTGGGAAATTCTCCAGCCATGCCCAGCAGCTTCCCCAGTCTCAGTCAGGCTGGGCAGTGAAACCGCAGATTTGGGATGGCAGCAGAGCCACACGCTGGGGAATAACTTGCTGCAAAGTCCTGCTGAGCAAACGGGACTCCACTGAGCAGAGAGCTGCAAGCAGGAGCCACCCGGGGAGGAGAAATCATTCACAATGAAACAGAGAGAGAAGATGTGACCAAACAGATGTGAGGACACTCCGGGCGTCTGATCAAATGCTCTAAATCAGTGCTGTCTAGGTACATGGTCAGAAAAAAAAAATTGTTAAAAGTGAAACACTTTCCATGAAAGATGAATGACACTTTGTTCCCCTTTCCTCACCCTCCTTTGGAAGTGCAACTTGTCCTTATTCCTGAGAAGTTTTGCCCTTCAGAACCTTATTCACAGTAAATAAAAAGCTTAAGTACTACCACTTGTCATCATGAATGAAAACAGCCCTGCCCTGGTGACAGCGTTTGCAAAGCCTTCCCTCCTCCTGTCCCCACATATCACAAACAGAACCATCTCCTTCCTGCCCAAACTGAGCCTGAGGTGAGTGATGGCTTCAGGAACTCAGGAGGCTGCAATACCACCACAGGTAGGAAGGTTTTGCAAAATTGAAATTAATGAATGTTAAGGGTTTGATGGTGATTTATTTGATTTAGACTTTTCATTATAAGCATACTGATGTAAGAGTTGGCACTAAATTTTGAGCCAATACCATAATTACAGAAAGCACTCTCAAACGAAGTCACATACCTGTTATTTTCATGTTGGCACAGATATTTGAGTTGCCTAAAACTTAGTGCAATATAACAGAGATGATTCCAAATCTTTTTTAGCATTTATCTACAATGTGCAGCAATCTTTTAATTTGAACCTTTTCTGCTCTTTGAGACATAAATATATAAACCTTCTGATCAACAACAAAAAACCCCAACAAATCAACAAACAAATTATAGACAACATGATACTGATAGAGAGGCTGTGGGCCTGCTGCTCTGTGCGGAGGGACCTACCACCATCCCCACTCCTGTTGGGGCTCCTCCTGGGACTGGTCCAACCCTGCAGACACAGCCACAATTTGGGGGTACCTGTGACCCCTGGGGAGGGCAGCCTATGTTGTGGCAGCTGCTTCTTCCTTCATTGAGACTGCAGGGCTGCTGGCTGGAGTCCCCATCCAAAGCAAGGAGCTGCTGGAGCTGCTGGAGCTGCTGGAGCTGCTGCTGGCTGCTGGGCTATCATCCTCATCCACAACACCGTGGGAGCGCAGAAGCCTCTGGGCCTCCTCTCTGCACTGCCTCACAATGATGTCGATGGTGCCCTGGACCAGTGGCACTGTGTGTTCCTCAAAGATGTCCTGCAAGCTCTGGGTCATGATCTCCTGGTCTGGCCCATACATACAGAGAGTGTGCAGGATGCAGCTCTGTGAGATCTCTGCAAGCCACCACCGCTCCCCGTAGATGGTCTCCATCCTGCTGCACAGCCAAGTTTGCACAGGGTCCAGGAGATCCTTTGTTGAAAGAAAAGCTGTGCCCAGACCTGAGGCAGGACACCGCCGACAGCTCGGGCTGGTGTCTCCTGAGGAGAAGAGGGATGGGGCGGTACAGGGGGACGGGGGCTGTTCCCTGCTGGAGCAGGAAAAGTCAGTTTTGTGCTGGAACAGAGAAGTTTTGTCACTGGAAATCAGTGTGATGTGTGGAGGGTTTTACACCAGGTTTGCACCTGAGTTGATGCTAAAGAAATACATAAAGTCCCAATGTACACCTAAGGTTTGCACAGCAGACTTTAGGCTGGCAGCTGAGGGAGCATTAATTAAGTGGCCTTTCCAACCCAAAACCCTGATGATAAATGTTGCTATTTCTGCTCTCATTCGTTATTATAGCGTAACAACATATTTGATGAGATTTTGAAATTGCAGCTCCGAATTGTGGCCAGATTAAGTCAAGTAAGTGGTTGATGTGCATTTATAATTGTGGAGGTCATGATCAGTGCAGCTGCTTCTGATAAACCAAAAAAACTCTTTCAAGATACTTCGTAAGGAAAATATTTTTTCTTTTTCACTCTTCACTTCAAAGCCTCCTCCAGGATGTACATCAAACAGATCATTTAGTTTGTCTTTTCACAATAACAGAGAACTTCCCCTTTAGTCAGCCTGAATTGTATAATTTTCATCTGTGTTAAGGAATTTCATTTTGTCTCTGCTGTAAATAAGAGATTTCTATGCAGCAGGGCTGATAAAGAACAAACCCGAATTAGAAAGAGTGGTATTTGTTTGAGCTCCCATTACTCATCACACACTTTAAACAAACCATACCATCAAGACCAAAGCTAATATGGCTCCTTGTTAAATATTTCTGGTGGGTTACACATCCTTGTGTGAAGAAGGAATTAGGATTTAAAGCTGCTATTTATGCTTATATAAGCATTGTGCATGAACATTGCATATTCAAACTGCAAAACAAATATAACCTGTGAAGCACGGAATTGACTCCACAACTCAGATAGTTATGAAGTAGGTATGTGTTTATTCCAACTGGGGTGCATGGGGGGTAGCCTCTCCAAAGACATGCACACCCTCAGCGGCACTTCACTAAGTTTATATTAGGTTACAGATTACATATGCATAAAGTCAGACAAAGCCCCTATACATATTCATTGCCTATCCCCGCTTCATATTATAATGAGTTCAAAGTTCATTTAAATATGCTCGCGCAAGCGCAGTGTCTTCAAATTAATTGTGGGGAAGGGTCCCGATGATTAATTATGACAGATTCCCTCCTCTTCATCACGATGAAGTGTTCACCCTGTTCCCTTGCGCATGCTCCCTTGGTCCTTGGTCCAAGTCCAAGCCTGAGAACCGACTCGTACCAGTCCTGGGGTCCAAGGGCAGGATGCTTGGTTACACTTGGTGGTTTCTCTCAATTACTTGGCTCTCCTCTCTTATCCTCCCCGATACCAGGTAGGCACAAATTTATCAAGAAAATAATAAATGGATCGCAGCTGGCATATCTTAGTAAATCATTATCCAATCTCTGGCTCTCTGAATCAGTTTAAAAATATTATTATTACTATTATCCAGCTTCTAGCTCTTTTACATTAGTAATTTCTATTTTACCCTAAATCAGTCCCCCCTTTTCTATAAGATTAGTAAATTCTTTTACTAGTAAATGGCATCTTCTTCTAGCAAGCTTCTGTGATAAGTATCTCTCAATGCCTTACCATGTACATTTGATAATGTAGTTAAAATGGATAGCCTCTTTAACATCCTACAATTCGAAACAAATAGCAAAACAGATAACACAAGACTAACACCTACCAAAATTAGTAAAACAATTATGGGGTGACATAATGTATTAAGGATACCAGTTGCAGTAGGTGACCATCTAAAAAGCACATCCCACTAGTGGTGATCCGCATCCTGTCTGGCTCTTTGCAAGACTCTGTTTATTTCCTCTGTATCATGGTGAATGGTTATTAAAATTTTCCTTCCACTTTTTTGAATTTAAGTCATGATACATTGTGTAATTGGATTTTATCAACTGATGAGATACAACTGGTGCCAAATACAAAAAGTCACACCCAATGATCTTCACAAAATTACAAATACAAAAATTAGAGCGATTCTTAACATATGGGGTGTGAAGCTCCCAGTCTATGCTCAAATGATGGCTAACTTGTTGTACCACCTTTGAAATGAAATGTGGTCCTCTATCTGAGGACATCGTGGCTGGAACTCCGAAGCGTGGTATTATTTAACAATACCTTGATTACCTCCCGAGCTTTGACAATTCTAGTGGGAAAGGCTTCTGGCCATCCTGAAAAGATATCTGTTAATACCAACAAGTACTGATACCCCCCTTTTCTTGGGAGTTCCGAGAAATCAATTTGCCACTGCTGTCTAGGCCCATTCCCTTTCCCAATTTGGCCCAATTTTGGTTTGGGGATATTTTTAGGGCTAGTCTGGAGGCAAAGGTCACACTGTCAGGTTACTTGTGTGATGGTAGCATATAAATTTCTCGCAATAATTCTTTCCATTAAGTAATTGTGTAGGGCATCTATTCCCCAATGTGTCTTTTGGTGTTCTGTTCTTACTAGTGCCCACACTAAATGAGAGGGAATGACCAACCTCCCCTGTGCAGTAATAGCCCAACCCTCTTCATTGTATGACCCACTCTGATCTTTGATTAGTTTTTTGTCCTCTTTGTTATAGGTTGGCTTACCTTCTAGGGAGATTTGGCCATCTGGAATTAGAGCCCCTTCAGTTGTCACCTCAACTTTCACTGCTTCTTTTGCCTCTCTGTCCGCCAGGTCATTTCCTTCCTCCAATTCTGAGCTCACTTTCTAGTGTGCCTTAATGTGCATGATTGCTACTTTCTCAGGTAGCTGGACTGCTTCCAACAGCTGGGTTATCTCTTGTGCGTGTTTGATGTTTTTTCCTTGTGAGTTCAACAGTCCTCTTCCAAATGGCTCCGTGTGCATGCACAACTCCACATGCATACTTGTATATGTCTGTATAAATGTTTATCTTTTTCCCTTTGGCTATTTCCAAAGCACGGGTCAAAGCAATTATTTCAGCTTTCTGGGCAGAAGTGTTTATTGGTAGGGGTCCAGATTCTATTACCTTTTTGCTGGTGGTGACTGCATACCCTGCATGTCGCTTTCCACTGATGACGTAGCTGCTCCCATTGGTAAACCAGGTCTCTGCATCATCCAAAGGTGTATCCTTCAGATCTGGACGGCTGGAGTATGTGGCCTCAATAGTTTCCAGGCAGTTGTGGTGCACCTGCTCCCCGTTGTTTCCGCTAAGGAAAGAAGCTGGGTTGACAATGTTAGTGACCACTATTTCCACATCGTCCTGCTCCACCATGATGGCTTGGTATTTCAGGAACCTCTGTGGGGAAAGCCAGTGTCTGCCTTTCACTTCCAGCACTGCAGACACTGTATGGGACACTAACACAGTCATTTTCTGGCCCAAGGTGAACTTGCGTGCCTCTTGGATGTTTAGCACGACTGCTGCTACAGCCCTGAGGCATCCTGGCCATCCTTTGGCTGCTGCATCTAGTTGCTTAGACAGATAAGCAACTGCCCATCGATATGGGCCCAGGTCTTGTGCTAGTATTCCCAGGGCAATCCCCTGCTTCTCCTGAGAAAACAGAAAAAATGGTTTACTCACATCTGGAAGTCCCAGAGCTGGAGCTGACATCAGGGCATTCTTCAGTTGTTTGAAGGCCCTCGTGGCCTCTTTTGTCCACTGAAGATCTCTGCTTTCCTTTTTGATGAGCTCATACAAAGGTTTTACAAGGACCCCATAACTAAGGATCCAAAGCCTGCACCATCCCATCATCCCCAGGAAAGTCCTTAGTTCCTTTACAGTTCGGGGTTTTGGGGTTTGGCAAATGGCCTCTTTCCGGTCTTGTCCCAAAGTTCGCTGCCCAGCACTGATTTCATAGCCCAAATAAATTACTTTTGGTTTTACTACTTGAGCTTTTTTCTTGGACACCCTGTACCCTTGGAGCCCCAAGAAATTTAGTAAACTTACTGTCCAGAGTACACAGGCTTCTTCTGTCCGGGTAGCTATTAAGATGTCATCGACGTATTGCAATAGCTTCCCTTCTTCAAAGGGGGCTTCCCAGGATTCCAGGTCTTTTGATAGTTGATCCCCGAATAGGGTGGGACTGTTCTTAAATCCTTGAGGCAACACCGTCCAAGTGAGCTGAGTTTTGCGTCCGCTTTTGGGATTTTCCCACTCGAACGCGAATATTTTCTGGCTGGCCTCGTGGAGAGGGAGGCAAAAGAAGGCATCTTTCAAATCTAAAACAGTAAACCAGGTTAGTTCAGGTGTTAACTCAGTTAGTAGCGTGTAGGGATTTGACACTACAGGATAGAGGTCCTCAGTTATTTTGTTTACTGCCCTTAAATCCTGTACCACCTGATATGACCCATCAGGTTTGCGGACTGGTAAAATGGGTGTGTTAAAATCAGATTTGCACTCTCTCAATAGTCCTAGCTGTAAAAAGTTTTCAATCACTGGGCTAATCCCTTCCTTGTCTTCTTTCTTAAGGGGGTATTGTTTAACCCTGACTGGTTGTTTCCCTTCCTTCAACTTAATTTGTACCAGAGGTGCATTTTTAGCTCTTCCAGGTACGTTTGTTGCCCATACCCCAGGGAATACTTGATTCATAATTTCCTCACTAATTTCTCCCTCAGCCTCTGTGGTTGTTAGCATTAAACTTAGTATTTCAACATATTGTTGATCATTTACCTCCAGAGTAATTTCTCCATCTTCAAATGAAATGGTTACTTGTAACTGTTCCAATAGATCTCTCCCCAAAAGGGCTTTTGGAGATCTGGGCATGTACAAAAACTTGTGAATACCCCATTGCTTTCCCAGTTTATACTTTAGAGGTTTGCAAAAATATGCTTTTTCAGACTGACCAGTTGCCCCTTGAACCATGATATAATCATCCCCCACCGGCATTAAAGCTTTATTTAAAACCGAGTATGTTGCCCCCGTGTCCACCAAAAATTCTATTCCTTTTTCTTTTTTCCCTAGCTTCATTATAACCAGTGGATCTGCTAGGGTGGAGTCCTCCGGTCTTCTTCAGTCTTCTTTCATGTGTGCAATGATTCCTTCTCGGCCTCCTCTTCTTTGCTGGTTGTTCTATTTTCTTTATTTTTTAAAAAAACATTAATTATAATAGTGTGTTATATAATGGGGAGGCCATCTAATTCTGTCATTTAGCCTGTACAAAGGCCACTACTAAATTAAAATTTGATAAGGGTTCTTTTATCTTCTGTACCTCCACTCCCTGCAATTTCCTTCCAATGTGCTAAAACACAGTCAAGTGGAGTTGTTTTAGGAACCTCTTTGCTTTGCCCAGTTCCCATTTTATCTATTTCCTTCTCTTGGTTTTATCCCTCTTCCAGGCAAACCTCTTTTCACACTGCCTTACTGTTTTTTTGTTTTTTCTTCTTTTTCTCTTTTTTTTTTTTTTGCTTTTTTCTCTTTTATTTTTTCCAAATTTTTTTTTTTCTCTTGCACTACTAGGTTTCAGAAACTAAATGACTCTTTCCTCACACTAAGGCAATAACAGCTGCTTCTGACCACTCTGTCACAGCACTCACACAATGCCTAAACCTTACAGTGATTATTTTTACACTCAAAACAGAAAGGTATTTTCGGCATCAGACAAGCATCTCATTTATTTCACTCAAAGCCAAGCTGGTATGAGAGAGAGGAAGAAAAATAAATCAAGATTAATTAGTGAGAGGGAGGAAGGGGAAAGAAAAGGAAAAGAAATAAAGGCAACCACTCTTTATATGGTCCTGTTCACTAAGTAAATTAACTCAATATTCTACAATTCCGCTGCTAAAAGAACTTGATAATTTTGTCCACACAAAACTTTTATAATGCACCACCTTATTCTCTTTACAACCTGCGCCGTTACCCTCTGACAGGTCAGTAACAGATGGTATCTCTTAACTCTGCAAGCTTGCAAACCCACTAATCAAACTGTGGCACAGCTATGTTCTTTTGATGTAGTCACCGAGAAAAAAATGTCTCTAGCTGGCCATGGTAAAAAGTTTCCCTTTATTCAATTACCACCACAATTTCAAACAACTGCATACACTCACTCACCCTAACACAACAATAAACACGTAATACAACACAAAAAGCGCTTCTACGACCACAACAGCAAAGTACAACAAAAATTCCAAAAAACCCACACTCATACACCAAAGCTAATAAACCACAACCATACCCAAATATTCACTTCTATTGGACCACACTTCAAACTTAATCAATCAACTTCTCATTTGCTCGTGCAGACTAATCTGCACCCACACACATACACAACACCGGTGTTAACAATACTTCAAACTAGTTCTCTTTCAAACTAGTTTCCTTAGGGATCCACTCGATCCACCACCAGGATCACTCGCGGCCGCTCTATCGGACAGCGAATCCCCCCCTGCCAGCTAAGGACGACGAATTACTTCGCCGGTCTCCCTTAGCCAGCCCTAACCAGTCGCTTGCAAGCTCGCCACTCAGGGACGACGCTGCGCACAGGACGTCTCTCTGTGTCTTACCAGCAGCCCTCTAGCCACGCGTATACGCCTTACAGGCTTCTCTATACCCAAAACACATACTGTTTCTCCGCTGTAGCAGGTGGTCGTTGTTTGCCCCCGCAGTGAGTGGCCGAGGAGCGGAGGTCCTCCAGGAAAATCCCGGGGCGTGCCTAGGATGTCAGCCCCTCAGTCGATCCTGCAGCCAGGCAAATCCTGTCCACCTGGGGTACCAAATGAAGCACGGAATTGACTCCACAACTCAGATAGTTATGAAGTAGGTATGTGTTTATTCCAGCTGGGGTGCATGGGGGTAGCCCCTCCAAAGACATGCACACCCTCAGCGGCACTTCACTAAGTTTATATTAGGTTACAGATTACATATGCATAAAGTCAGACAAAGCCCCTATACATATTCATTACCTATCCCCACTTTGTATTATAATGAGTTCAAAGTTCATTTAAATATGCCCGCGCAAGCGCAGTGTCTTCAGATTAATTGTGGGGAAGGGTCCCGATGATTAATTATGACAGATTCCCTCCTCTTCATCACGATGAAGTGTTCACCCTGTTCCCTTGCGCATGCTCCCTTGGTCCTTGGTCCAAGTCCAAGCCTGAGAACTGACTCGTACCAGTCCTGGGGTCCAAGGGCAGGATGCTTGGTTACACTTGGTGGTTTCTCTCAATTACTTGGCTCTCCTCTCTTATCCTCCCCGGTACCAAGTAGGCACATATTCATTAAGAAAATAATAAATGAATCGCAGCTGGCGTGTCTTAGTAAATCATTATCCAATCTCTGGCCCTCTAAATCAGTTAAAAAATATTATTATTACTATTATCCAGCTTCTAGCTCTTTTACATTAGTAATTTCTATTTTACCCTAAATCACCTGTATGGTGTAGAACTGCAATAACACAAAGCCACTTCTCCCTTCAGGTTCACAAGCAGGTTAAGCAATTCTGTGCTTGCAAATCATCTCTTCTGGCATCTGTTGTGGCACTGAACCAGGGAAAGTCACACATAAATACTGTAGGACCGTGAAAATGTCTCCAAACACAAATCTGTCTCTAGGGGAAACAACTTCCAATAATGTAGTGGGCTACCCAGGTTTCTTGTGTTCTCTTTGTCATTATGGGCTTGGAATTGTTATAGATTGAGACTCACAGAACCGATACAGAGTCAAGCCAATTAAGAATTTATAATTTATTAGCAAGTGATAGCAAGGGCGGCCGGGCTCTGCTAGCAGTGCGCAGCGCCCCCACCTCCACCCCCCCCACCCCCCGATCTCACAGTCTTTTTATAGGCCTTATCTTCTGGGTTACGTGTACTCTGTGCTTCTCTGTCGCTGAAGGCTGCTTTTGTTCTTCTGCTGAGACAGTATATCTTGCGGAGTGGCAAGGTTACAGATTAGTCTGTATTCCCTTCCTGCCAGCAACTTTTTCCCACTGAAAACAACTTTCTCTTTGCTTTAAGCAGTGTTAGCAAGATTTGCAATTTCCTTTTTGTTCAAGAGGCGTTAGCAAGATTTGATTAACAAAACAGTATCTCTTCTATTACAGGAATTAACAGACTCACAGAGGGGATAATGTTGCAAAGGATCTTAAAGGCCTTCTAAAGAGGTCTCCTTACAAGACCTTCTTAAAAACCCCACTGCCATGGTCAGGGACACTTTCAACTAGACCAGTTGATGCCACCCCCCTCAGCCTGTGACCAGCTGGCTCAGACCACTGCAAACACCCAAGGACACCTTTATCTCTGTTTTACAAGGTGAGATTTCCATGCTCATATTCACAGATGGCTCCAGTCTCCTGCAGAGGATTGCTGGCTTTGTCACTCTTATCTCCACAAGGCAGCAGAGGGCCAGGTTTGGATGGCTCTCCCAGCTCCCAAGGGGAGGTCCCAGGGACCTGCTACTGCCTTTCCTCCTTCCACTTGCCCTTCCAGGCTCAGTGATTTCCTGCCACTTCCTCCACATCTGTCTGAGACAACCAGAAGAGAGAAGGGGCTGTGGATGCAGCTTCTGGCAAAGAGCTGGGAACTCTTAGCTGAGTCTTGTATTCTCCTGCCACTAAGCTGTCAGGCTGCCTCCACAAAACTCCTCCTGCTTGGAAAGGGGCTGGTGTGAGCAGCAGGAATTGATGCTGGCTGGAACATTTGCACAAAAGAAGCATTTGCTGGAAGGCCACCAGCTGCCCTTTGTCAGCAGCCCAAGGTGGGAAGCTCCCCTCTGCCCGCCATCCCTGCGCAAGGCCAGCCTGGCCTTGTCCACCACCAAGAACATCTTTCAGCATTGGCTTTGGGGCTGGCCTTGTCCCTCACTCTGGAGAAGCAGGTGGCTGCCAGAACTCACATATCCACAGCTCCTGGCTGGGTTAGCATGTCTTACCCCAGACAGCCCTGGAGACAGCAAGACACAGAGGCTCAATCTGCAAGAAAAGGGGATTTGGTTCCAACTTTCCCCTTGGACCAGCATGCAACAAGCCCACCTGGGCCTCCTTCAGCTCTCTGTGTGGGCTGCCAGTTAGCTTCTGTTGGGAATGTAAAGCTTTTACTCTACTTTGCAAAGCAAATAATGGTGCAAATCCAGCTACACCAAAGCAGAAATTTCATTCTAAACACTACAGTGCAACATGACAGAGACACTTTGTATTTGGCCATACAAGAGAGGATTTAGAAAGCTGAAGCACAGTCACTTCAGTCATTGCAGTTTAGTCAAGAAGACATCAACATTATGAAGTGCCGACTAAAAAGAGTAGATTTTTCAAGTGTTATGTGACTTAAAAAACATCACAAACACAAGACACTGAGTCAGATTTGTTACGCAGCCAAAAAAAGGAGGTTTTCTCTATGTGTGTTTTTTGGATTTTAAATTGCTTCTTATTTTTGGAGCAGACCTGTTAAGACATAAATCCCAAGTGACCAGAATAGGACACAGAAAAAAATATAAGCAATAAGAACCTAATTCAAAATCTTTGAAGTGCCTGTGTTTGACAAACTCTAGGCTAAAATTTCTTCTGCTGTTGTCTCCAAGGAGCCCTCAAGGCTCAATGATGTTATCTTAACTCAGGGTTTTCATTGGTACTGACCTGTATCCTGCAAGAATATTCATAAGTGTTGACTTCCCAGCTCCTGAAGGACCCATAATTGCAACGAGTTCCCCACTGCTGAACTTGCCTGAAATTCCTTTCAAAAGGGTCTTATAACCTGGAAAAAGGAAGAAAAGCTCACTGAACCCTTAGTTCATCTAAGGGAGCAATGAAAGTTCATTTCCACTGAACATTGATGTCAGACAGGGGTTCTTTTAAGGAGGAAGATTTCAAAGGGCACCCCATGACTTTTCTTTTGAATCAAGGAAATTTTTTTTTAATTTTTCTGTTCAGAGAGGAGGTGATAGAAGCATTCCCCGAGTGACTTTGATGCTGAATGTCTCCTTAGGAGGTCTGGGCATGTAGAAGAATAAGCCCCTTGGGGGCTGACCCTGTTGGGACAACCTGCTCCTCACCCCAACCTCACCATGGCTGACATTGCCCACCTGGCACTGACATCCCTGTTCCCTGCATCACAAACTTGTCCCCTGAGCTCTGCAGGTGGCTGTCCCAGCCCATTGCTCCATGTCCCACCTGCTCTCCTCAGGGCTCTGCCTGCACACAGACCCAGGAGAAGTTTTCCTGTTTGTAAGGGAAGAATGGAAAAGCCTGAGCAGGTTTCCTACACAACAAACCCCACTCGGGAACCACATGTTCAGTACAGGCTGCCTCTGATGATGTCAACTTTCTACAAGGGACAATGTGACCAAAAGAATTCTCTGTAAGCAGAATTCTCTGTATCTTGAAGCAGAATTCTCTGTCCCTGTCCTTTCCCTTGATCTCAGCTGCAGATGGAAGTTGATGGTGCCATTCTCACCTTTAACCTGTCTTTTGAATACAAACAGATGTACCCAGCTGTGTTAAGCAGGTGTTGCTCAATGTTTATGCAAAGCTTTTGTGTTCCCAATGGAATCACAGAGATCATTGTGACACTTTGGGGCCACATGGAACCACAGAGATCAAGTTGACACTGCAGGGCCTCACAGATGAAGGGAGACCATTGTGACTCTGTGGCACCTCATGGAACCAAGGGATCATTGTGACACAGTGGGGCCTCCAGGAGTGCATTGTGACACTACAGAACCTCATGGAATGAAGGGGACACTGTGACACTGTGGGGCCTTGTTGGAACTCAGGAGGCCATTGCTGACAGAACGGAAGCTCATGGAATGGGGAGAGCCAGGCCCAAGGGACATGGCTGCAATGGTGATGGCTGTGAGGTCACTGCCACTGCAGCAGCCTGCTTGGCCCTCAGCTGACATTCTGGCCACGAGTGTTGTGAGGTCACCCAGCACATCAGAGAACCAACACAACAGGAATTCCATCCTTGGGGAGGAGAGTGGTTTCACTATGTCAGGTTGCACAAAACTCCTGTCCTGGGACAATTCCTGGGATGGGGCAGCAACTTCAATGGAAAAACACTTGCAGATTTGTGCCAGTCTCATGGTAAAAAGTTCCTTCCTTATAAAAAATGCAAATCCACTCTCATTTAATTTAAAGATATTGACCCTTCTTCTGTCACTGCATTCATTTGGGAAAAAATAACACTCCATTTTCCTTGCATTTTGACCAGTATTTTTCCTTTTTCAAAAACCTTGGAGAAGACAAAAAAATCTCCCAAGATGGGGTTTGGAGGCCTCATCACATAAGCAGGCTGTGCAGTCACAGAGTGAGCTGTGTAACATCGAGTGACTGTATGACACCACAGAATGGGCTGTGTGACATCACTGACTGGCTTGTGACACCACAGAGTAGGCTGTTACATCCCAGAGGAGGGTGTGATATGTGAAACCATAGAGTGGTCTGTGGCATGACTGGTTGGTTGTGTGACATCAAACAGCAGGCTGTGACATCATAGTGTGGCTGTATGACCTCACACAGCAGGCTGTGAGGTCGTAGAGTGGACTTGTGACACTACAGGGTGGTTATGTGACATCACAAAGTGGGCTGTGAAATCAGGGAATGGCTGTGTGACATCATAGAGCAGGCTGTGACATCATTGAATGGGCTGTGACACCACAGGGCAGATTTATGTGACCATAGCAAAGGCTGTGTGACATCACAGGGTGGCTGTGTGACATCACAGGGTGGCTGTGTGACATCACTGGGGAGGTCACCCTGCCCCAGCCCCTCCTCACAGTTCCCCCAGACAAGTCCAATGCTGCTCGTGCACAGCAGGGTCCCCTGTCCCCCCAGGTCCCCCCTGCCCCCCAGTGCCACAGCCTCCCCCAGAGGATGTTCCATCAGATCGACCCCAGAGCCTGACACGGGGACAGGGGGGACAGGGCCCTGGGGGGTGGGGCATGGGGACAGGGAGCCCCTAGCAGTGTCCCCGTGTCCCCCAGGGTGAGAGCCTGGCCCAGGGCTCCTTCACCCTCTTATGAATGAGCGCTTGAGAGCACTTATAAAATCCCCAGGAAGGGATTTCAAAAACTAGATTTAATATTAAGCAACAGCAAAATAAAGTTCCTTGGCAAGAGTCACTTTGCTCCTGACTGGACAGTTCAGGCACACCAGGGGGAAAAAGCAACAACAAAAGCAAGCAAATCCAGGCAATCAAACCAGAAATGAACTGAGGACTGTCCCTGTTTGTGTCCGTGTGTGTGTGTGTGTGTGTGTGTGTGTGTGTGTGTGTGTGTTTAGGTGTATGTGACAAAAGGACAGTGAGGAAAAGGATAAAAGGAATAAGGCCTAATAGTTTAACAACCCTCAAACTTACCAGGACTTAACTTCTACATGAACCTTAACTTATACCTTAAACTCAACAACTTAGCAAAAGAACAACCCTCAGCAGCATTTCACTTAGCTCATACCTTATGACTGAACCTTACTTACAGGCCTAACTCACTCAGATATCCAAGGCACTTCAACACCTCCCAGAGCAGCATTTCTCCCCCATTTCCAGAGCACAGGCACACGTGTGTGCACACAGACAGAAAGAGGCAGTGCCAGGGAGCTGTCAGAAATTCCCCTGGAGGCCAGGGAAATGCTCACTGCGGATGCTTTTGCATCTCCCCAGCAGGCGAAGGGTTGAGCCTGGAGCAGTGGGGGGATCGGCCCAGGGTCCCTCGTTGTTCGGGGATGCCCCGAGTGCAGCAAACGGGAGAGTTCCCGGCTCGGAGAGGCCCCACTCAGAGGGAGCTCACTGCTCCAGGAGAGCTCCAAGAGGCTCATTTTGGAGCCCTGTTCATAAGGCCCCAAGAGATGGGCTTTAGTCACAGCAATGTTTCATCCTGGCTGCACTTCACATCAACAGCTTTCTTTGACAGTATGAGAACAGGGATGTTGTGCCATTGAGGGAAGGAAAACAGTTCCCAAGGCTGCTCCTAAAGAAAGCAGGAGCTGGTTGGACAGCAGCAGTGCCTGGGAGCAGACAGTGTTTGTGATCAGCTGCAGAGGAGCTGAGCCCAGGGGCTGTTGGCCAAGGCTGAGGCCTAATGAGCATTTCTCAGATCGCAGGGCAGCCTGAGAAGGGGAGGGAGGAATGCACCACCCCAGGGCCCCATGGAACGAAGGAGACCATTGTGACACTACTGAGCCTTATGGAATCATGGAGACCACAGTGACATTGCAGGACCCCATGGAACCAAGGGGACCATAGTGACTGTGTGTGGCTCCATGGAACCAAGGGACCATTGTGACACTGCAGGGCCCCATAAAACCAAGGGAACATGGCACAGCTCTGGCTGGTTTAGTCTCCCGGGGGCCACCTGACTGCTCCAGCCGACCTTGCCATGTTGAGAGTCACTTCTCATCTGCCACTGAAACACTGAGGCTCTCTGCTTTCCTTCCTCTGGAAAAGAACTGTCCTTCTCCTCCAGGCACCCATGGCCAGAATTGTGATTTCACCACCACATTTCCTTCCACTCAGAGATTGTTCACATAGGAATATTGCCTTGTACTCAGAGTCCACAAACAACTGTAATTTCTTTTGGAGGTCTCATTGAGAGAGTTGTCTGGGGCCTTACACCTGCACTCACCATTCCACAGCCCACATCCCACTGCTCCCAGAAGAGCCACAAGCATCCTGTAAGGCCACAGACCCCCATTCCCGGGCCATGGGAGTCAGGGCTTGGCTGTCCTGCTTGGCACAGCCCAGGCAGCGCTTTCACAGCCACATTCTTCCGCAGTTCATTTCCCACCTGGACCCAGTGGTGCCTTTGCGTTCTGCTTCCCCAGCCCCAGGGATTCTCTCCTTGTCTGCTCATTCCTCCCACAGTCTCTTGGCAGGGATGGCCTCAGTGGGGACTGCTGACATCCTCAGCAACTTGGAGGTTGCTGCTGAATTTTACTTCTCCAGAGGCCTGTTCAGACTTCAGATCTTCAGGAATTCAGTGCTCGAGGGCTCATTAACATTCAACATACCTCAACAAGGCAAGCCTCTGGCAATAATTTGATGTAAGTTTTCCAACCTTCTGTAATCAATTAGGCAGATTTCAAAAGACTATTAAACATACATATATTTTTAAAAACAGAGGGAAAAGAATTTTTAGGTCCTGTTTAGGTTTTTTTTCCTGTTAGTACATTAATATGCGCAATTTCCAATTGATATTGAATCCAAGTATCTCCTAATACAGTCTGAATAGATAAGAAATTCCTTGCCTGCTCCTGGCCTTGCTGTCACCCCTGGCAGCAGCTCCGTGGCCCCTTTGTGCCCCGCTGCCCCAGCCATAGTGCCACAGACCCCCTGTGGAGCCCAGCCCAGGCCAGGAGCATTCCAGGTGGGAACAGCCCCTGTGCCGTGGTGCCCACAGCAGCCCCTGGGGCTCTGTGCCCCCATGGCCTCCCTGCTGGGCAGCCTCTCCAAGCTCCTGCACAGCCCGTGGCACCTGTGGCCCTTCCCAGCCAGCCCTGCCCCAGGCTCTGCTGGGCTTGGGGCCAGCAGAGAGGCCAGGGAGGGCTGACCATTGCTGGGAACAGGCCCTGAGCCCCGCAGCAAGATGGAGCTGGGGCACAGCCAAACTCACCCGCAAACCTGGGCTGAGCAGCCAGGGCTGGCAACGGCTGGGGACAGAGGCTGGGCTGACAAATGTCCTGGGCTCCCTCCCTGCTCTGTCCATGCCACCAAGAGCACAGAGCAGCCTCCTCTCTCAGCCATTTGCCTGTTTTCCAGCCCTTCCCCAGGCCCTGGCTCTGCCACACAAGCCCTGGCCTGAGTCCTTCCCCTGCACGCTCACACAGGCTGAGATGGACACTGATGGTTTTCTCTCCCAGCTTCTCTCAGCCCAGCCCAGCTCCCTCCAAGCTCTCCCAGCTGCCCTGAGCTCTCCGCAGCACTAAGGGCAAACATGGCAGTGCTGATAACCAGGGAGACCACGGCCAGGTGTGGGAGGCATGTGGGAAAGGCTTTGTGCTGTCCCTGCACAGAGGGGATCCTCAGCACAGCCCTGAAGATCTGCACATAGGAGAAAACAATCAACACAAAACAGCCAGAAGTTATACAAGCAGTAATGACCATGAGCCAAAGTTCCCTGAGGCTGGAGTATGAACAGGAGAGCTTGAGGATCTGGGGCACTTCACAGAAGAACTGGCCCAGGGTATTGCCCTGGCACAGGGGCAGGGAAAATGTATTGGCCACGTGCAGCAGAGCAGTGAGAAAGCCACTGGCCCAGGCAGCTGCTGCCATGTGGGCACAAGCTCTGCTGCCCAGGAGGGTCCCACATTGCAGGGGTTTGCAGATGGACACCGAGTGGTCATAGCAAATGATGGTGAGTAGATAATACCCTGCTGAAATGAAAAGAACCAAAAATAAATAGTTGGGCAGCACATCCCACATAGGAGATGTCCCTGGTGTCCCAGAGGGAATTGTGCATGGCTTTGGGGACAGTGGTGCAGATGGAACCAAGGTCAGTGAGGGTCAGGTTGAGCAGGAAGAAGAACATGGGGTGTGCAGGTGGTGGCTGCAGGCTACAGTGCTGATGATGAGGCTGTTGGCCAGGAGGGCAGCCAGGGAGATGCCCAGGAAGAGGCAGAAGTGCAAGAGCTGCAGCTGCCACGTGTCTGCGAATGCCGGGAGGAGGAACTGGCTGATGGACCTGCTGTTGGACATTTGCTGTGTCTGGCCATGGGGACCTGTTGATGGAGAAAAGGACAGTGACAAGTCAGGACAGGCTGCTTTGAGCCAAACCACTGCCATTCCCTGCAGACTGTCCCGCTGGGACTCATCCACCCTTGTTCCTTCTCTGGGAAAACCTTCATCCAGGTCCCTGCCTGAGCTCCACTTGTGCTGTCTGAGTGTGCCATGAGCAGCCAGGCCTGTGCGTGGGGCTCTCAAGGAGCCATCCCTGCCCTGCAGCCCTGGGTTTGTAGCCATGGGGCAGAGGGAAAAGGCTGAATATTCAGGATTTGTCAGGGGAATCCCTCCTAATGCAGAAAGGCTTGGTAGCATTTTCACTTGCAGTTCCACAGGATAGCAGGAGGGAGTTTTAAGGAATGTTTTCCTACTCACAAATCATTCCTGGTTCTCCAAGGTAAGAAATCCCCAGCATTTCTGCTGTACTCAGAGTTTGACACTGAGAGATGTGAGAGGCAAAGGGATTCTCTGGGCAAGGTGAGGGGCTGGATGGGCTTGTTCCCAACTGCCCTGGGTTTGCACCTTTGGCTGCAATCAGAGCACAATCACACTCCCCTGTCACCCTGGGAAGAAACCAGACCCTGCCGAGACCAGAGGGATTACTGAATGTCTCACCCTCTCCAAAGGGTCTCAGCAAGGTCTCAGCATCCCCTTCTGCCAAGGACACTCACAGTTCCCTTGGCAAACCCAACAGCATTTCCTCACTTGTGGCATCTCTGCACTTCCCCGTGGGACATTCAGGGAACTCTGAGAGGCTCTGGCACAGATTTTCACCCAGGAGGGAAGCTCAGAGCTTAAGGACACAACAAGGAGATCCCCAGGTGTGCTCATGATGGCATCTCAGGGAGGGAGGCTCAGCTCCTTCCCCTTTCCCATGGACTGCTTTGCCCACAGCCCCACAGGTCACAGGGAAGTTTGGACACCATGTTCCCATGGACACACTTGCCTGGGAGGAATCGCAAGGGCAGTACCTGCCTCAGCTGCTGCAAACCTCAGAGCCTCCCTGAGAACACCAGATAACAGTGACAGTATCAGAGGAGTGCAGAAACAAGAGAAGATATTGTGGTGCTGTGCCTGAGAGGGCAGGGCAGGGACAGCCTGGCACTCAGGACAGTGTTCCCTGTCCCCAGCTGTGCACGGCACCCCTCACACACCAACAGTGCCCTCCTGCCCACAGCATTGCTCTGTTCAGCTCCCTCTCCTTCCCTCATCATCTCCCCGTGCCTGCACATTTTCCTCCTGAGAGGAGCCTTGTCCCTGTCAGTGCTCACAGAGCCCATCCCACCCTCTGTGCACTCGCCCAGCCCTACAGAAACCTGCCTGTGTGCAGGGCCCTGCCTGGGGGAGGCTCTGTGTGCAGGTGGGCAAGGGCAGCTCGCAAGAGCCTTGCTGGGCCCTGCAAAGGTACTGCTGGTGCTGTCCATAGGCTGAGCAGTGGCTGAAGGCCCTTGAGGAGGCTCCCAGCAGACACACTGAGCACCCAAAGGTACACACCAGGAGTTGCACTAAATGCTCAAATATTACTCCTTTTCTACTTCTCTCATTCCCCAACCTCCCCATCCTACTTCAAGTCGGAAATGGAAGCAGTCTCAGGAAAGCTCCTTATCTTCACAGTAATCCCTTGCTCACCTTCTTTGGGAAGTGTCCTCCAGAGCTGTCCCCAGCCTGACCTGGGGCTGGCAGCAGCCCTGACCCACACAGCACCTCTCAGCAGCAGTTGCCCTGCTCAGGGTCACTCCTTCCCCCAACAGCTTCTGGAAGAACATTGTCTAGTAGAGATTCTGGGCAAGACAGCCTTAGAGGCTCAGGGTGTTTTTCCTGCAGCTCCTTGTAGATCTCCTTTTCCTATGCTGCATCTCCTGCACCACAGAACTCTGCCAGCTGCAGCTTTGGAAATGTCAGCTCAAGGTCTGGATGTTCCCGAACAATTTGCTCGAGGTCCTTGGGGGGTGCATCACATCCATTCTTCTTGTCTTTCCCCTTTGCATGGAGCCAGTGGATCTGCTGGCCCCTGGTCAGGGCCTGGCAGAGAAGGTGGAACCTGGGTCCTGCTGCAGGAGCTGGAGGAGCTCCAGGACTTGCTCTGGCCGCTGGGGCAGCCACAACACAAGCCATTCCCAGCCAGGAGCCGAGGGCTCCATGTGGCTCTGCAGGACCTTGTCCCTGGGGCTCGTCTGGATCAGCGCGGGCAGCTGGGCTGCACTTGGCTTCCTTTGTGTCCCTGCTTCCCCTGGGACAGCAGCTGCCCAGCACCGAGGGGACAGCAATGGCACCGGGGCAGTTTGGGGTGAGGTTCAGTGTCTGCGCCTGGCATGAATCCCAAATCCTTCCCGAAGGAGCAGAGAGTGCTGACAGAGCACAGGATGCTCTGCTGAGCACAGAATGGACCAGGGGTGATGTGAGACAAAGCCGGGATGGGAGTCCAAAGTAACAGGAGGATGAGAAGCAGGAGGAGGAGCCAGCAGGCGAGGAGGAGGAAGGGCAGAGAAGGAGGAAGAGCAGGGGGAGGAGGAGGGATAAAGGAGGGAGGAGCAGGAGGAAGAGGAGGGATAGAGGAACGAGAAGTGAAGCAGGAGGAGATGCCACGTGTGTCTATTGTTTTTTGTGTCTGCAACCCTCGGCCCGGGAGCATAGCCCCGCCCAGGGCATCCCGCGAGTGAGCGGGCAGGGGGAGCTCGGCCCAAGTATCTTGGGCGGTGTGTGGGGTACTTTTTAGGAGGTTGGGGGATTTTTGGACCTTGTAGGACTCCAGCACTGAGCCCCAAATATTTGCATTTGTTGACCGGAGGGGTTTTTTTGGGGGGGAGAGGGGAAGGATGTCTGGATCATGCAGGACTCCAAATGTGAGTCGGAAATGCTCCTTGGAGGGATATTGGGGTGTCCCCTAGATGCGAGTTTTTTGGGTGGTCCCAGTGGCGTCTGCCGCGAAAGATGGGATGGGATGGGATGGGATGGGATGGGATGGGATGGGGCCCGAGAATGGTGGGATGTGGATTGGGGTGTGGGATGAAGTCTGGGGGAGGGGGATATGGCCGGGATGGGGCAGCCGAAGATTGGGGGTGATGAAGCCAGGGGCATCCCACTCCTTAGGAGCTTGCGGGGTATCCAACAGCTGTGAGGGAGTTTTGGGGTACCCGTGATCCTTCGGGAGTGGCGCTGGCAGCAGGGGGACACATGGCTCCAGCACCTCTGGACCCCACCTGCACCCACTTTGCCCCCAGTGCCCCCCAGGAGCAGAATTTTGGGAGGGGGGATGTGGGGGGCGCCCAGGCTGGGCCCCCCTTGCTGTCCCGGGAACTGGGGTCCGAGTGCAGAGGGAGCCCCGCGGGCATTGCCTGGCCCTGCCCAGGAACGGCTGATGCCACCTGCCCGCGCTGCGCACTGCTCCGGACTGGTGCTGCCAGTGCCGCGCGGGGTGGGGCCGCATTAAGGACCCCCCAGGGCAGAGCGCTTTGGGCCTCTTTGGGGCTCTGGGAACCTGGAAAACAAGTACTGGGCACGGCAAGAGCGTGTGGGGGCAGCAGGGGCTCTACTGATGGCACTGGTGGCACTGGGAGTTCCCTGGCCACAGGTGAGGAGCTCTGGGGTGAGCTGTGGGAGGAGCAGGGGGGTGGGGCTGGTACATGGGAAAGGGAAGAAGCAGGGCTAAAAGATGGGGCGAGACCCCCTCAAAGTGAGTGGGAGGGGAGTCGAATCCTGTAAAAATAAATTCTTAGCAAATACATCATAAGCCATCCTTGCTCTTCTTGTGCCGGCTATCCGCGTATTCGGCACCATGATTCAGAGTGAGCCCCTAAATCAGCATATAGCTCTCATCCAAAATCTATCCAAAAGCTCTCCACAAGAACCACTTCCACAAATGGGGGCTTTGCTGCACAGCCTGCCCCTCAAAACCCAACACTGGATCTCTTCCCTCTGGCTCACCTCTCCAAAGAAATCAGAGCAGCAGACTGCCTGCCAATGGCTTTTGGGCTTCCAAGATGCCAAGGCCAGCCTTTGCAGGGAGCTGCTGGAGCAGGGCGGCACGGCCCGGGCTCTTCGCCGGAGAGGGCTGCATGCCTGGACTCGCACAGGGGCCCAGTGTCACCCGGCACGGGCAGCTGCAGCACGGTGTGCAGGCCATCGGATCACCCCTGCCGCTTTCCCGCCCCAGGGCCCCCCTCGGGCCTGCAGCTCCCGGCCACCCAGCCACCCGCTCCTGCAGCCAAGGGCCAACTGGCAGCCTGGGGCCTGTGCAAGCCGATGGCCATTGTGACACGGCGGCGGGGCCGCCCGTGCGTTGGCACCCCGTGGCGGGCACCATGGAGACCCTGGTGTGTTGATGCTGTGGAACTCCGTTGGAAGCCAGTCAAAGCCAGGCTCCCCCTGTGACACCACGGCACCTCAGGGAAGGAAGCCTGGCGACCGACCGGGTGCTGACTTCAGCTAGGGAAGCTGACGCAAGCAGCCTCACTGGAACCACTGGCAAGCTACGGAAGCTAGAGGAACACTGACAAGTGCAACTGGTGAAAACCATCCCAGGCCTATGCTCAGGCCTTGCCTCTAGCCTTCTTGAAAATCCCCATACAACCGAGGCGGAGAGCCAACACAAGTCCTTGTGAAACATTCAGTGCACGGCGGGCCGTGCAGGTCAAATGGTGTCTATGACAAGAAAACTACCCAGCTGAGAAAGTTGCTTACCTTGCCGAGGTATCGAACAGCTTTGAAGTTCCGCTTTGCACAAGCTGCCGAGATATTGGTCCCGTTCTCCAGATGCACCTGCCCGTCTGGTCCAGGCCTGAGACTGAATCTCTGCCAAACGGAAAAAGAGGGACTTTAGAAACAAAGTCGAAAGGACCATTCCAGGTCCCCGTGAGCCTCGCCGAAGGCAAAGGTACGGACAGAGAAGCCGCCGTTCACAGCTCCACAGGGAAGAAAACCTCTGCTCCTGGAACAACTAGAAGACAAAAACCCATCCAAAACGAGATCACGCCACTTCCCTTGCTCTTTTCGTGCCTCTTATCCGCGCACTTCAGCACCAGCATTCAGATTGAGCCCCCAAATCTGCATCTAACTTTCATCCAAAATCTATCCAAAAGCTCTCCAAAAGAACCACTTGCACAAATGGGGCCTTTGCTGCACAGCCTGCTCCTCCCAGCTTCCCCTGTGCTCCACGTCGCCCCTCCCAACTCTGGCTGTCTTCCCGGAATGGCAGTAACTGTAGCAAAGGGACACCTTTCCCGTCCTGTTCCCCCCCTCTCCCCCAGTCGGGACATTTCTGGCTCACCTCTCCACAGAAATGGGAGCAGCAGACGGCCTGCCACTGGCTTTTGGGCCCCCAAGCTGCCCAAGCCGGCCTTTGCAGGGAGCTGCTGGAGCGCGGCAGCACGGCACGGGCTCTTCGCCGAAGAGGGCTGCCTGCCTTGGCTCGCACGGGGGCCCAGTGTCACCCGCCACGGGCAGCTGCAGCACGGTGTGCAGGCCATCGCATCATCCCTGCCGCTTTCCCGCCCCAGGGCCCGCCTCGGGCCTGCAGCTCCCGGCCACCCAGCCACCCGCTCCTGCAGCCAAGGGCCAACTGGCAGCCGGGGGCCCGTGCAAGCCGGGGGCCATTGTGACACGGCGGCGGGACCGCCCGTGCGTTGGCACCCCGTGGCGGGCACCATGGAGACCCCGGTGTGTTGACGCTGTGGAACTCCGTTGGAAGCCAGGCTCCCCCTGTGACACCACGGCACCTCAGGGAAGGAAGCCTGGCGACCGACCGGGTGCTGACTTCAGCTAGGGAAGCTGTCGCAAGCAGCGTCACTGGAACCACTGGCAAGCTACGGAAGCTAGTGGAACGCTGACAAGTGCAACTGGTGAAAACCATCCCAGGCCTATGCTCAGGCCTTGCCTCTAGCCTTCCTGAAAATCCCCATCCACCCGAGGCGGAGAGCCAACACAAGTCCTCGTGAAACATTCAGTGCACGGCGGGCCGTGCAGGTCAAATGGTGTCTATGACAAGAAAAGTGCCCAGCTGAGAAAGTTGCTTACCTTGCCGAGGTATCGAACAGCTTGCAAGTTCCGCTTTGCACAAGCTGCGGAGATATTCGTCCTGTCCTCCAGATGCACCTGCCTGCCTGGTCCAGGCCCGAGACTGAATCTCTGCCAAATGGAAAAAGAGGGACTTTAGAAACAAAGTCGAAAGGACCATTCCAGGTCCCCGTCAGCCTCGCCGAAGGCAAAGGTACGGACAGAGAAGCCGCCGTTCACAGCTCCACAGGGAAGAAAACCTCTGCTCCTGGAACAACTAGAAGACAAAAACCCATCCAAAACGAGCTCACGCCACTTCCCTCGCTCTTTTTGTGCCTCTTATCCGCGCACTTCGGCACCACCATTCAGATCGAGCCCCCGAATCTGCATCTAACTTTCATCCAAAATCTATCCAAAAGCTCTCCACAAGAACCACTTGCACAAATGGGGCCTTTGCTGCACAGCCTGCTCCTTCCAGCTTCCCCTGTGCTCCACGTCGCCCCTCCCAACTCTGGCTGTCTTCCCGGAATGGCAGTAACTGTAGCAAAGGGACACCTTTCCCGTCCTGTTCCCCCCCTCTCCCCCAGTGGGGACATTTCTGGCTCACCTCTCCCCAGAAATGGGAGCAGCAGACGGCCTGCCACTGGCTTTTGGGCCCCCAAGCTGCCCAAGCCGGCCTTTGCAGGGAGCTGCTGGAGCGCGGCGGCACGGCACGGGCTCTTCGCCGGAGAGGGCTGCCTGCCTTGGCTCGCACGGGGGCCCAGTGTCACCCACCACGGGCAGCTGCAGCACGGTGTGCAGGCCATCGCATCATCCCTGCCGCTTTCCCGCCCCAGGGCCCCCCTCGGGCCTGCAGCTCCCGGCCACCCAGCCACCCGCTCCTGCAGCCAAGGGCCAACTGGCAGCCGGGGGCCCGTGCAAGCCGGGGGCCATTGTGACACGGCGGCGGGGCCGCCCGTGCGTTGGCACCCCGTGGCGGGCACCATGGAGACCCCGGTGTGTTGACGCTGTGGAACTCCGTTGGAAGCCAGGCTCCCCCTGTGACACCACGGCACCTCAGGGAAGGAAGCCTGGCGAGCGACCGGGTGCTGACTTCAGCTAGGGAAGCTGACGCAAGCAGCGTCACTGGAACCACTGGCAAGCTACGGAAGCTAGTGGAACGCTGACAAGTGCAACTGGTGAAAACCATCCCAGGCCTATGCTCAGGCCTTGCCTCTAGCCTTCTTGAAAATCCCCATACAACCGAGGCGGAGAGCCAACACAAGTCCTTGTGAAACATTCAGTGCACGGCGGGCCGTGCAGGTCAAATGGTGTCTATGACAAGAAAAGTGCCCAGCTGAGAAAGTTGCTTACCTTGCCGAGGTATCGAACAGCTTGCAAGTTCCGCTTTGCACAAGCTGCGGAGATATTCGTCCCGTCCTCCAGATGCACCTGCCCGCCTGCTCCAGGCCCGAGACTGAATCTCTGCCAAACGGAAAAAGAGGGACTTTAGAAACAAAGTCGAAAGGACCATTCCAGGTCCCCGTGAGCCTCGCCGAAGGCAAAGGTACGGACAGAGAAGCCGCCGTTCACAGCTCCACGGGGAAGAAAACCTCTGCTCCTGGAACAACTAGAAGACAAAAACCCATCCAAAACGAGATCACGCCACTTCCCTCGCTCTTTTCGTGCCTCTTATCCGCGCACTTCGGCACCACCATTCAGATCGAGCCCCCAAATCTGCATCTAACTTTCATCCAAAATCTATCCAAAAGCTCTCCACAAGAACCACTTGCACAAATGGGGCCTTTGCTGCACAGCCTGCTCCTTCCAGCTTCCCCTGTGCTCCACGTCGCCCCTCCCAACTCTGGCTGTCTTCCCGGAATGGCAGTAACTGTAGCAAAGGGACACCTTTCCCGTCCTGTTCCCCCCCTCTCCCCCAGTGGGGACATTTCTGGCTCACCTCTCCACAGAAATGGGAGCAGCAGACGGCCTGCCACTGGCTTTTGGGCCCCCAAGCTGCCCAAGCCGGCCTTTGCAGGGAGCTGCTGGAGCGCGGCAGCACGGCACGGGCTCTTCGCCGGAGAGGGCTGCCTGCCTTGGCTCGCACGGGGGCCCAGTGTCACCCGCCACGGGCAGCTGCAGCACGGTGTGCAGGCCATCGGATCATCCCTGCCGCTTTCCCGCCCCAGGGCCCCCCTCGGGCCTGCAGCTCCCGGCCACCCAGCCACCCGCTCCTGCAGCCAAGGGCCAACTGGCAGCCGGGGGCCCGTGCAAGCCGGGGGCCATTGTGACACGGCGGCGGGGCCGCCCGTGCGTTGGCACCCCGTGGCGGGCACCATGGAGACCCCGGTGTGTTGACGCTGTGGAACTCCGTTGGCAGCCAGGCTCCCCCTGTGACACCACGGCACCTCAGGGAAGGAAGCCTGGCGACCGACCGGGTGATGACTTCAGCTAGGGAAGCTGACGCAAGCAGCGTCACTGGAACCACTGGCAAGCTACGGAAGCTAGTGGAACGCTGACAAGTGCAACTGGTGAAAACCATCCCAGGCCTATGCTCAGGCCTTGCCTCTAGCCTTCTTGAAAATCCCCATACAACCGAGGCGGAGAGCCAACACAAGTCCTTGTGAAACATTCAGTGCACGGCGGGCCGTGCAGGTCAAATGGTGTCTATGACAAGAAAAGTGCCCAGCTGAGAAAGTTGCTTACCTTGCCGAGGTATCGAACAGCTTGCAAGTTCCGCTTTGCACAAGCTGCGGAGATATTCGTCCCGTCCTCCAGATGCACCTGCCCGCCTGCTCCAGGCCCGAGACTGAATCTCTGCCAAACGGAAAAAGAGGGACTTTAGAAACAAAGTCAAAAGGACCATTCCAGGTCCCCGTGAGCCTCGCCGAAGGCAAAGGTACGGACAGAGAAGCCGCCGTTCACAGCTCCACGGGGAAGAAAACCTCTGCTCCTGGAACAACTAGAAGACAAAAACCCATCCAAAACGAGATCACGCCACTTCCCTCGCTCTTTTCGTGCCTCTTATCCGCGCACTTCGGCACCACCATTCAGATCGAGCCCCCGAATCTGCATCTAACTTTCATCCAAAATCTATCCAAAAGCTCTCCACAAGAACCACTTGCACAAATGGGGCCTTTGCTGCACAGCCTGCTCCTCCCAGCTCCCCCTCTGCTCCACGTCGCCCCTCCCAACTCTGGCTGTCTTCCCGGAATGGCAGTAACTGTAGCAAAGGGACACCTTTCCCGTCCTGTTCCCCCCCTCTCCCCCAGTTGGGACATTTCTGGCTCACCTCTCCACAGAAATGGGAGCAGCAGACGGCCTGCCACTGGCTTTTGGGCCCCCAAGCTGCCCAAGCCGGCCTTTGCAGGGAGCTGCTGGAGCGCGGCGGCACGGCACGGGCTCTTCGCCGGAGAGGGCTGCCTGCCTTGGCTCGCACGGGGGCCCAGTGTCACCCGCCACGGGCAGCTGCAGCACGGTGTGCAGGCCATCGGATCACCCCTGCCGCTTTCCCGCCCCAGGGCCCCCCTCGGGCCTGCAGCTCCCGGCCACCCAGCCACCCGCTCCTGCAGCCAAGGGCCAACTGGCAGCCTGGGGCCCGTGCAAGCCGGGGGCCATTGTGACACGGCGGCGGGGCCGCCCGTGCGTTGGCACCCCGTGGCGGGCACCATGGAGACCCTGGTGTGTTGACCCTGTGGAACTCCGTTGGCAGCCAGGCTCCCCCTGTGACACCACGGCACCTCAGGGAAGGAAGCCTGGCGACCGACCGGGTGCTGACTTCAGCTAGGGAAGCTGACGCAAGCAGCGTCACTGGAACCACTTGCAAGCTACGGAAGCTAGTGGAACGCTGACAAGTGCAACTGGTGAAAACCATCCCAGGCCTATGCTCAGGCCTTGCCTCTAGCCTTCTTGAAAATCCCCATACAACCGAGGCGGAGAGCCAACACAAGTCCTTGTGAAACATTCAGTGCACGGCGGGCCGTGCAGGTCAAATGGTGTCTATGACAAGAAAAGTGCCCAGCTGAGAAAGTTGCTTACCTTGCCGAGGTATCGAACAGCTTGCAAGTTCCGCTTTGCACAAGCTGCGGAGATATTCGTCCCGTCCTCCAGATGCACCTGCCCGCCTGCTCCAGGCCCGAGACTGAATCTCTGCCAAACGGAAAAAGAGGGACTTTAGAAACAAAGTCAAAAGGACCATTCCAGGTCCCCGTCAGCCTCGCCGAAGGCAAAGGTACGGACAGAGAAGCCGCCCTTCACAGCTCCACGGGGAAGAAAACCTCTGCTCCTGGAACAACTAGAAGACAAAAACCCATCCAAAACGAGATCACGCCACTTCCCTCGCTCTTTTCGTGCCTCTTATCCGCGCACTTCGGCACCACCATTCAGATCGAGCCCCCGAATCTGCATCTAACTTTCATCCAAAATCTATTGTCTTGGATTGATGATATGATAATCCTTTATCCCCTATCGTTGGCTTATATGCCCAAGAAAGAAAAAAAATGTGTAAAAATGTGTGGTCCTGTCTCTTTAACTGCACCCAGCCGCAGAGAGAAACGCGGGTTGTTTTGAAAACATTTTCTCCAAGCCTCGCTCCGGGGGAGGATTCGTCGCCCGGCAGAGACTGCGTGTTGGACGGGGGTCGGAGTGAGCTCTGTTCCCGTTTTTTTTCCATTCTTCTTCTTTTTTCTCGTTTGGACCCCTTCTCTTCGATCTGCGTTGCCACCCGGAGACCCAGGAGGGCCAGAGGACAGCAGAGCTCTCCAGGGAGCTCCACCCGGCCCCGGGTGGGGGGCGAGGAGGAGAGGGACTGCGTCTGAGAAAAGGACTTTTTAATCAGGTTGAATAACTGCCTTTCACCTTGTTTTTTTCCCCTTCCCCTGTGCCTTGTAGGGCACTCTGCGTGGTTTTGTTAAATAAATAGTTTTTTCTTCACTTCCATCTAAGAGGTTCTGTTGGGGGTGGGGGAGGGGGTGTCGGGGCCCTTCGCTCTCGGAGGAGAGAGTCTTATCATTAACCCGGGACATATTTGGCGCCCAACGTGGGGCCTTGATTACTTGTTCTACATCTTTTGTGGGGTTAGAGAAAGTGAAGAAAAAACCCTAATAATTGCATTCTGGTTTTAAACGCTTGGTATTGAATTACAGCCATCAGTAGTCACTATGCTGTTTGATGGGAGGTTGTTTGATGTAATACTGTCTGTTTGGCACATAGGTATGTTTCCCTACCAACAGGTAGGGGCAATCCTGTCCCTAATGTATAATTTCCACCAATCAGGGACACGACTCCGGCTTGTTATAGTAATGTGTGTGATACTGACGATCTGTAAGAAGGTATTGGAAACAGTTAAAGATGTACATGCTCTGTTAGTTTCCTCCTCTAGTTTTAGTAACCTGTTTTGGAGTTTTGTTAGTAATATTACCCAACCTGTTAGAGAAGTAGAGGGTGAAGCTTCCTGGCTCCTCACCCATCTCTTTCCCTTTAAATCTGGTATATCAGCTTGTGAGAATATTCAGTTTCCCCTGGATGTTAAAGAGACCATTAACTTGGTAGTACAGGTGCTTTACCTAGGAGTTTCCGTGTATATGATGTTCAGTGTTACCAGAATGAG